>NC_061511.1:250492757-250592623 GCF_022539505.1 Lolium rigidum
GTTTTTTCCTAAAGCAAGTTCCCCCCCAACTGTAGCAGCTCCCTCTGCTAAAATTTGTCCTTTTTTAATGGATTTACCCCGTGGAACCCGCGATTTTTGGTGCATACAATTATTTTTGTTAGAGCGACGGTGGTTAACTAAAGGAATACTTAGAGTCTTCCCACTACTTGATAAAAGGATCTTATGACTATCAGTAGAAAGGATCTTTCCCTCGCGTTCGGCTATAACGGAAACCCTCGAATCTAGAGCTGTTTGGCGTTCCAATCCAGTTCCAACAATGCACTTCTCGGACCGAGAAAGGGGAACTGCTTGGCGCTGCATATTAGAACTCATTAAAGCCCGATTCGCATCATTGTGCTCAATAAAAGGAATGAGAGAACCTCCAATAGAAAAATATTGGAAAGGAAAAATACTTCTAACATGAATCTGTTCCCATGCAATAGTCAGGAATTCTTGACGGTATCTAGCTGGAACAACCTGCTCTTCCTGAATACCTTGATTCAAGGACAAAGAATTTCCTGCTGCTATCATATAATATTCATCTCTATTTGGTGATAGATAAACTACCTGTCTTGATTTTTTTTTTTTTGCTTTCTCAGCAGATATTTCATAAAACGGGCTCTCTATGGATCCCCACAAGTGATTAATTCTCGCATGAATTGCTAAGGATCCAGTAAGTCCAACATTGATTCCTTCAGACGTGTCAATTGGACAAATACGCCCATAGTGACTCGGATGAATATCTCGGCTCCGAAAACTTGAAGTTCTCCCTGTCAACCCTCCAGGACCTAAACAGCTCACTTTTCGCCCATGAACAGTTTGTGTCAATGGATTCGTTTGATCAAAAACTTGAGATAACGGGTATGTGCCAAAAAAGGTCTCATAAGTAGTTATTAATAAAATCGAAGTTGAAGTTGGAGTTACCAAAGTTTGGGGAGTCGGTTTCGATTGACGTATGAATACTCTACGGATAGTTTTTTGAACTGCATGTTGTAAACGACCAAGAGCCAGTCCAAATTGATCTTGTAGCAGATCCGCAACCGAACGAATACGTTTATTTTTCAAGTGATTCATATCGTCATCGTCAAGTATACCCGTTCCAAATTTCATTCCAATCAAATGATCTGTAGCGGCCAATACATCTCGTGGTAACAAGAATGTATTGTTCTGAGGTATATCAAGATTAAGCCTCCGATTCATATTTCGGCGACCAATCCTTCCTAATTCACATTTTTGCTGAAAAAATTTCTTTTGTAATTCCTCACATAAGGACTCCGAAAATACCAGGTCCCCACCTACACAAGCAAATTGTTGATAAAACTCCAAAATAGCTTTTTCTTTTGACTCAATCCTCTTCTTTTCCTTAGCATTCGGGAAAGACAAAAAAATTTCAGGGTAGGAAACATTATCTAGAATTTCTCTTAGATTCGAACCCATAGCTGATGATAGAACTAGAATAGATATCTTTTGTTTTCTACTCACGCGAGCCCATATCCTTTCTTTTTTATCAATTGCTAATTCTGATCTTCCTCCCCAATCTGATATTATAGTCCCGGTGTAGATAGAAATTCCCTTATGATCTAATTCCGAGCGGTAGTAAATACCAGGACTTAGCAATATTTGATTGATCACAATTCGGTATATTCCATTTATAATAAAGGTTCCTAAGGAATTCATTATAGGAATGTTTCCAATAGAAATGGTTTGCTTTTGCACATCGAAACCGAAAATTAATCTCGCGGATACATATAATTCGGAAGAATAGGTAAGTGATTCATACACAGCATCCCTTTCTTTTATCGAGGGTTCTAGCAATTGATATCCTTTCGCAAATAATTGAAATGCAATTTCGTGATCTGGATCTTTAATTGCTGGAAACTTGTTAAGTTCTTCTGCCAGGGCTTGATTAATGAACCTGCAAAATCCCTCGAATTGGATCTGACTAAATCCGGGTATTGTGGACATTCCCTCGTTTCCATTCCGGAGCATCTTAATCTTAAGTTTCCTGTTTATCAAAGAAAAATTCCATTATCAGCTCATTCTTCATCAATCCCTACGGATCGATCTAGCAATCATGGAATCTATATTCTGTTTACTGAATCACATGAAATTCTAGGGAACTCCACATACGTATTTCATATATGTATTTCATACATATGAATAGAGACCATTTTTACGAAAGTTCGAGTTTGCCAGGGGTACAAATGGAATGAAAATGAATTGATAAAACATTCCTAGAAAAAAATTATGCCAATTAGACTTTCATGATATTCTAATCAGATTGGATGGCAAAGATTTCTCATTTTATTTCCTTTCTATTAATGTAATAAAGCCATAATTTAATATAATAAATAGACTAGAAAGTTTGAGAAAGTTTGGCTTTACTTCGATTTAGAATAGCGCGCTTACTTTAAATTTCAAAAAAGAATTTGTGGGTTCTTTTTTATTTTGGAGTAGTAGAATTGCTATAAAATTTAGGATTTCCTTGTAGAATTATAAAATAAAGTAAGTCCTTTTTTTAAGTACATGCCAATCTAGTTATCTACCTCTCCACATAGCCATGCTTTTCTTTTATCGTAATTTCTTTCACTTGGACAGACCAAGATAGTCAGGTTATACTCTATATCAGAGCAAATTTCCTTTTTTTTTATTCAAGATATTTAATGCTTTGAAAAATGAAAGCACGATTCCCCATAGAGATATGTACATAAGGGGGATCTTTGGATAATAATGCTGTTCAGGCCTAGAGTTTATCTATACACGGATTAGGCATAAAGCCATAATAATTTTATTATGCCATTAAAAGGACGGGGGAGATAATACCTATTTAAGTTTAAGAGTCGTTCACTACTGCAATTAAAAAAAGATAGAATTCTAGTTAATGGTTCCAATTTGTTCTGAATTTTTCAGCCTGTGACTATAAATCCACTTTTTCTCCTTTTTAATCTCAATAGAAAGAAACAGAAAGTTTTATTGTGTTAACAATGTATGTTTTAAGATAGAATCTATTGAAGAGAGTAATAGAAACTGGAGCAAAAAAAGCAGGAATCTTTTTTTTTAGATTGGAAAAAAGTAAGGTAGAATTATATTCAAAATAAAAGGGTTTTTCGTAAGAAAACGTGGATGAATACTTCCTCTTTTCTCGATTTTCCCTCGGATTTTTTGGCGGCATGGCCAAGCGGTAAGGCAGGGGACTGCAAATCCTTTATCCCCAGTTCAAATCTGGGTGCCGCCTCATCAATAAAATACTTAAGTTTAATAAAATACTTAGGTTTTATAGTACTGATCGAACTCGATAAATTCGTACTCTGCATAAGTTCGGGGAAGAGAGTAACTAGGCCTGCTGATACTGGGTTTTGAGAATCCATACCATAGTTCTATCCTTAAACTAGGGTTTGTTTTGGGGGTAGTGGCCAAAATGGTTACCAATAGGGATATTGGTTCGATTTGAGAATTGAAAACGACGAGGCTAAGATCCCAAAAATCTTGGTATCCAAAGAAATGCCCCTTAGGGGCATTTCTTTTTTCAATTTAAGATTGAAGAAGGGACTCCGTGAAGGAATACCAAGACTTCCTAATTATCATACATTATCATACATCTTATTTTACCTACATACACTAAAGTAAGGACTACTTATTCGAGGGATAATCAGATTAAATAGGCCGATCATAAATTAATTTATGATTTGTGTTGTGGATAAAGTCTCTTCATTCTTTCATAGAATGATAGAAAGCAGGGCTGTAGGCTTTAGGTCAAAAATAAACATGGGTAAGGTAGGTATAGTATCCAATAAATATTTATCTATCCATAATTTTATGGTATATTTGGGCGTCCTTTGCTTATAAAAATAAAAAAAGAGTAACAAACAAAAGGAATCAAAAATATTCCTATTTCCGCTTCTTCTATTCAGGACATCATTCCTGTACTATTTTTTAATGAAAAAAAAAAGGCTATGCTATGTATCGTATTTATACTTAATGCTCTCTAATTCTATCGGAATTCCTATAAGAATTTGTTAGGGGTAAATTCCTTGAACTGATTGATCCATAGCCTTAGGGGAGAGTCCCTTTTTGACTCTGTACCCTTGATTCCACTATGATTATTGATCAATAGTAGAATAATTCCTTCATAGAAATAGGAGACATAATTTAGATGGATATAGTAAGTCTCGCTTGGGCTGCTTTAATGGTAGTCTTTACATTCTCTCTTTCACTAGTAGTATGGGGGAGGAGTGGACTCTAGGGATACTACTAATTGATTGAGTAATCGAATTGTTGTATAAACTCTTTTCTTTAATTGATCATTTTGCATTAATCATTTTGTCAAACATTATTCTTTAATCTTTTTCTTTAGTTTCATTCCGATAATATAATAGAAAAACTCTAAAGTGTCGTAGAAAAACTATATGTAGTTCTTTCTACCACACTTTAAGATTCCAACCAGATCCTTTCATTTAAGACTTGGATTTTTTTTATTTAATCCCTTTTTGGATGTCTTCAATGATTAATTAGAATTCCAATTAATCATTTTGGCTGACTGTTTTTACATAAATAATAAGTAAAAAAGCAGTAGGAATTAGAATGAACAGTGCAGTAGCAATAAATGCGAGAATATTGACTTCCATAACCTCTTTATTTTTTATTTTCACAATAACTCGGGATGTAATCCCATGGAGAGGAAAAGGGGTATCCTGTAAATTCAAGGGTAGGGCTTGCATTCTGATAATACTGAATCAATTCAATATTATGAATATCGGATCTATCAAATCAATTCATAGTTGAGAGTGGAATAGTAATAGGAAGATCCTCTATCCATACTAAGACCAAAATGGTTTTTTTGATTGGGTTAGGAATTCCCTATTTTTTTAATCCTTTTCCACTTTTATTTTCTATACCTCTAATCCACGATCTTTCTTAATCTTATCTAATTCCCCCTCCTTTTTCTTATAGTTATACATACATAATTGTATGTATGTATTATATGACCAACTTTCTATGGGTCACATAGACATCCAAATAAGCAGTAGAACTGAGATGGGCAAAAGAGGTCTTAAATAAAAAGGAAATATGAATTTCTCCATTCATTGAACCCTAGTTCGGGACTGACGGGGCTCGAACCCGCAGCTTCCGCCTTGACAGGGCGGTGCTCTGACCAATTGAACTACAATCCCCGCGGGGTGTATGGCATACCTATTCTTAAATAGAACCATAAGAAGATTCGATTCGTCTGTCCTACTCTAAGAAATAGACGAATCATATACTACACACCCACATATTATCAGGTGGTTATAGTGAGAGTGACATAATCTAGTATGTCGTGATTTTTCTCACTAAAAATGGATAATAATTCACCCTTCAATAAGAAAAACTATTTTGTTTGTAAGAAAGGAATGAGAGAGATATGGGTTAGAAATCCAATTTCTCCCTTTTTTCTTTATCTTTTATTTCTATAGATCAGAGATCTGACATTTTATTTTATGGAATGGAAGAAAATCAAAAGGATTTAGTTCATATTCACGAAGTCCTAAATTTTTGGGCCGAGCTGGATTTGAACCAGCGTAGACATATCGTCAACGAATTTACAGTCCGTCCCCATTAACCGCTCGGGCATCGACCCAGGAAGAATTTATTCTAGGATTTTTGATAATCTATGATTAATCTCCTTTCAAAATACTCCCTACCCCCAGGGGAAGTCGAATCCCCGCTGCCTCCTTGAAAGAGAGATGTCCTGAACCACTAGACGATAGGGGCATCACTAGACGATAAGGCCATATACAACCGCTCGTGATTATACTGTGATTATACTATAATCATAGTATGAGCAGTTTTTTGGAATTGTCAATATACTCGCAAAGTATAACTAGATCCAAAGCAAAGAGTTTTTCCTACTTTTCCGTTATGTTTTTTTTTTAGTTGATGGTTAGATTAATTCATGGACCATCCCCTACTTTTTAGGGAAATTTATTTAAAGGGTTATAGAATAAGAATGGATTATGAAATAGGAGGGATTCTATATCTATATTAGTATTAGTTCAGTACAGGTAGTTATTTGATTGATCTAAGATGAAAAAGAGTACAATTTCTTTTTTTTTTTGCTTTATTTAGTGTTCAGACCCAAAATGAATGCATCCCGCACTAAGTCATAAAATTCTATAAAAAATGGAGAAAGTTTCAAAAACAAAGAAAAAAGTGAATGAATTTTAGTAGATAAAGTATTCTATCAGATTCGAACCGAGGACTTACGTCTTAGCACGGCATTACTCTACCACTAATTTTAAAAGCCCTTTATCGGATTTGAACCGATGACTTATGCCTTACCATGGCATTACTCTACCACTGAGTTAAAAGGGCTTTTTATTAAAAAAAAATTTAGCCACTTTGATTTCCCATTATGGATCTACTGCATAATGTACATAATATATGTATACATAGAGATGTAGAGATTATATATCTATATATCGATATATAGAAGTTTAGTCATGACAAGGTTCAAAATCTTGAGAGCCCAAAATCTTGCTTATAACTTGCACAAATTGCACAAAACTCAAAACTAAAGTAGAGGTTTTTTTATTTTTATTTTATATAAATATTTTATTTTTATATAATAAAATACGTGAAGAAAGAGTGGACACAATAAAAAAACCATACCCTACATACCTAAATCTTCTTGGTTCAGGGTTTTCCGTTTCCGAAGACTAGTAAAATAAGCATATTCTGGAACCCTAAGAATTCAATGGTATATGGATATGCAAAATAAGATTTCTAAGATTTCCGATCCTAACGGGAAAAGAAAGGGAATAGATACCCAATATGAGTCTTGGGGGGAACATTTGGTAATGGTCTTGATCTTCTATGCTCTTTTTTATGTGTTCTTAGTTCTATTTTGATTCTTTTAAACAAGAATCCAATAAACTAGAATTGAGTTAGTGGAAAAAAGGAGAGAGAGGAAAGTGATAAATGAAGAGAATCGACTAACCGGATACTTTTAGGATCTTCTTTACATCAGGTAAATCCGTCGGTCCTGTCTGTTTTTTCTTTAACTGATGACTCTTTGTTTCTTACTTCTATCAAGCTATAGACTTTCTCTACGGCTCGGACTTAATGATAAGCGGGGGGGGGAAACATCTTCCATAATTTTTTTGTTTAGAATTGAACAAAAAAGGAAAGGAAAAAAGGAATTTATAGGGACAGTGTTACCTCCTATATCCCCTGGTGTATGTATATTGGAGGAATAATAAAACTATTCAGTACAGCAGTCTCGCGCACTTACGTCCTCGCAAAGTAAATAATGATCATTGTAGTCGTAACCGTAGAATAGGATCCTAATTGAAATACATACATTTGATTCAGAAGCTATTGGCATGGTAAGAAAAGATGTAAGTATTTTATATACCAGAGGGAAGGGGCTATCTAAATCCTAAAGTAAAGGCCAGCGATCCAAGTAGAAATACCAACGGCTCAGTGTCATTAACCTTTGGATATGCTTGACAAAGGGTACTGTTTATATCATAATCTACATGTAGCGGGTATAGTTTAGTGGTAAAAGTGTGATTCGTTCTATTAATAACTGAATTTGAAATGATATACTTAAGGCATCCTTAAGTTTTTCTATTCCGATGAAAACTTTAGTTCTTATAAAGGATTTAATCCTTTTCCTCTCAATAGCATATTGAGGAAGAATATACATTCTCGCGATTTGTATCCAAAGACTAATGGAAATTGCATCCAAAATACAAATTGGATTATGAGTACAGAGTCGCGAAGCATAATTTTGCATTGGATTTAAGTATTCCAATTTTTAAAATATGAGTAAAGGATCTATGGCTGAAGATACAAAAAAGTTTATTTCCAATCGTAACTAAATCTTCTTTTGTTAAAAAAGGAATAAGGAAGCCAAATAGCTAAAAAACGATAGTTTTGGTTTACTAGAACCATCAGCATATTGTTCCAGCTCGGTGGAAACTCAATTCTTTTCCTCAGGATCCCTTGAATGAAATTAGGGAACGAAGATAAGTAGATTAGATGGATTTAGATAGAATTTCTATCTCCTATTCTATAAGGATCATCTAGAAAGCAGAGAGCTTTTGGTTCCATTCAAATAGAAAAGCTGACATAGATGTTAAGTGGTGGGAATATCCATAAAGGAGCCGAATGAAATAAAAATTTCATGTTCGGTTTTGAATTAGAGACGTTAAAAATAATAAATCAACGTCGACTATAACCCCTAGCCTTCCAAGCTAACGATGCGGGTTCGATTCCCGCTACCCGCTCCATTCTCTATAAAAGGAGTATTCCTTTTGTCTAGACATGGTAAAGGCCTGTATTCAACCTTTTTTGTCCACCAGTTTTTGGTACTCCAGAGCGGAGTAGAGCAGTTTGGTAGCTCACGAGGCTCATAACCTTGAGGTCACGGGTTCGATTCCCGTCTCCGCACTTAACTTAGCAGTCTATATAAAAATAAAAGGACTATTCTCTTTCTTTGGGCCAACTTTTATTCACGAGTTCCCGGCCCTAGAGGGCAAAATTGAGCAGTTTGCGAAGGCACTTGCCTCCACAAGAAGAACATGCAGGACCCCTCCCGACCTTGCGGAAAAGAAAAATGAAATGAAAGTAAAGGCGCAGTCCTCCTCTTTAAAAGCAGTTTGCCAGTTGTTTGTCTTAGTGAATACCCGATTTGTTTGTCTTAGTAAATACCTGATTTAGGTAGCCCTTTCCGGCTCTGTAGCGCCCCCTTTTTTGAGTGGGATGCAAAAGAAGGGTAAGAATAGTAAGGGATACGGTACTAGACTAACACCTAATTCTAATTAATACTTAATTTAATATAAGTAGTTAAACAGTCAACTAAACTAAACTTTTTATCATAGTACTTTACTAAATTAAGTGGGCGAGCGGCGGGAATCGAACCCGTATCTTCTCCTTGGCAAGGAGATGTTTTACCATTGAACTACGCTCGCTACGCTATATATTTTATAGCGTATATCCACTTGGGTCGACCGTCTATGTCTGGGTCGACCGTTTCGTTTCATTTTCTATTATATTAGAGTTTTCCTTATTTTTATTGTCTGTCAATGAATATTCTAATGGGACTGGAATTTCGTAATACTGAAAGAGAAGAACTAGCAATTCAGAATGCAAATTGCGTTTTAATTTTAATGCGTCTCACTATTCGAAATTTTTTTTTCAAGAAATGGCCTTTTTATTTATTTTGTATCGGGCTACTAAATACTAAACAAATTTAAGAAATGAGAGAATTTAGAATAGCTACGAGAAAGACTAGTCCAATCCATAATGATGTACCGGAAAATACAACGTTTTTATTATTTGACCAACCATCAGGAGAAGCAAATACAAGGGGTACACTAATTACTAAGACTGAGGAAGTCGCAATTAATGCAAAAACAGCTAATTGGAAAGCAATAGTCATATTTCTAATCCTCCAAACTACCATCAAATAAAGTTGACTACATATTTGATCCCTCACTTAACCAAAATTGTAAAAAAATACAAGAAGTAGGAGGGGTTTAATCATGAATCCATTGATTCTTCTCTTTAATTAAAACTTTTTTTTTTACTTAACCGCTTTTTTTATTTGCATATGGGGGTGAGGTGAGGAGAGGGGATTTAGTCTTTATTTCACAAGCTGGTATAGCGGATCATGTATCTGTGTATACAGTATACAGAGATATGTCGAAAAGGGACTTGCATCTGAGATCTTTCTAGGGGTTAGTAGATCTTTTTATATGGCTATGTTCTACTTGTACGAGTAAAATAGGGATTAGGCTGTGGAGAGATGGCTGAGTGGTTGATAGCTCCGGTCTTGAAAACCGGTATAGTTCTAGGAACTATCGAGGGTTCGAATCCCTCTCTCTCCTTTTGCTTATTGAATATGCTTGTTTCTTGAATTTTTTATCTTTATTCTGTCCCTTATCTTTCTTTCATAAAAAGGAATGAATGGCTCGGCTAGATGGAATAACCGAGCCAGAACAGAAAAAAATAAAACATTAGAACAGGTATAAATAAGAAAATCTTAGTTAAGAGGATTCATGTAAAGAACAGGTTCCAAATCACGATCGATTCCCTTTTCAAAACCTGCTGCAGCAGCTCGGGCTCTTCCTGCATGCCACAAATGGCCCACAAAAAGAAGAATCCTAGAACAAAATGAGAAGTTGATAACCAACTTCTAGGAGAGACATAATTAACTGCATTGATCTCGGTAGCTACGCCACCCACAGAATTTAAAGAGCCTAAAGGGGCGTGGGTCATATATTCTGCTGAACGTCGTTCTTGCCAAGGTTGTATATCTTTTTTCAACCTATTCAAGTCCAAACCATTGGGGCCCCTTAGAGGTTCTAACCATGGAGCCCGAAGGTCCCAAAAACGCATAGTTTCCCCTCCAAAGATAACCTCCCCAGTTGGGGAACGCATTAGATATTTACCTAAACCTGTGGGTCCTTGAGCAGATCCCACATTAGCTCCAAGACGCTGATCTCTAACTAGAAAAGTAAATGCCTGAGCTTGAGAAGCTTCTGGCCCGGTGGGTCCATAAAACTCACTCGGATAAGCCGTATTATTGAACCATACAAAACAACAAGCGATAAAACCAAAGACAGATAAAGCAGCTAAACTATAAGACAAGTAAGCTTCTCCAGACCATACAAATGCACGGCGAGCCCATGCAAAGGGTTTGGTTAAGATATGCCAAATTCCGCCAAATACACAAATGAAACCCAACCATACATGTCCACCAATTATATCTTCTAAATCATCCACACTAACAATCCACCCTTCTCCCCCAAAAGGAGATTTTAGTAAATAACCAAATATAACACTGGGGCTAAGAGTCAAATTGGTAATCTTTCTTACATCTCCCCCCCCAGGGGCCCAGGTATCATATACACCGCCAAAATAAAGAGCCTTAAGTACTAAAAGAAAAGAACCTAGACCTAACAAAATTAAGTGAATACCCAAAATTGTAGTCATTTTATTTCTATCTTTCCATACATAACCAAAAAATGGAAAAGATTCCTCAAGAGTCTCAGGGCCCAGAAGCGCGTGATAAATGCCACCGAAGCCTAAGACTGCGGAGGAAATTAGGTGAAGTACTCCAGATACAAAGTATGGAAAAGTATCTAGAACTTCTCCCCCTGGTCCTACTCCCCAACCTAGAGTAGCTAAGTGTGGAAGTAAAATTAAGCCTTGTTCATACATGGGCTTTTCTGGTACGAAATGAGCCACTTCAAATAGGTTCATTGCTCCGGCCCAGAATACGATTAATCCGGCATGAGCTACGTGAGCTCCAAGTAGCTTACCGGACAAATTGATAAGTCTGGCATTCCCAGCCCACCAAGCAAAGCCGGTGGTTTCTTGGTCACGACCAGCTAAAATGAAAGTTCCATTAAAGAGCGTTTCCACGTGGTAGAACCTCCTCAGGGAATATAAGATTTTCATGAGGCTGATCCTGAGCTGCCATCCACGCACGAATACCCTCGTTTAAAAGAATATTTTTGGTGTAGAAAGTCTCAAATTCAGGATCTTCCGCTGCACGGATTTCCTGGGAAACAAAGTCATAGGCACGTAAGTTCAGAGCCAGGCCTACTACGCCAATAGCACTCATCCATAAACCGGTGACGGGTACAAATAGCATAAAGAAATGTAACCAACGTTTATTGGAAAAAGCAACACCAAAGATTTGGGACCAAAAGCGGTTAGCCGTGACCATTGAATAAGTTTCTTCAGCTTGAGTTGGGTTAAAAGCGCGGAAGGTATTTGCACCATCACCGTCCTCAAATAGAGTGTTTTCTACGGTCGCTCCATGAATAGCGCATAGCAGAGCCGCGCCTAATACTCCGGCAACTCCCATCATATGAAATGGGTTCAACGTCCAATTATGAAATCCTTGGAAGAAAAGGATGAATCGAAATATTGCTGCTACGCCAAAACTCGGCGCAAAGAACCAACCAGATTGCCCCAGTGGATAAATAAGGAATACAGAAACAAAAACCGCGATTGGACCAGAGAATGAGATTGCATTATAAGGCCGCAATTGAACAGACCGAGCAAGTTCAAATTGGCGTAACATGAAACCTATTAGTGCAAAAGCCCCGTGGAGAGCTACAAACGTCCATAAACCGCCTAATTGACACCAACGAGTAAAATCTCCTTGTGCTTCCGGCCCCCATAGTAGCAACAAAGAGTGTGCTAAACTATTGGCAGGGGTAGAAACTGCTGCGGTTAAGAAATTACAACCTTCCAAATAGGAACTAGCCAATCCATGGGTATACCAAGAAGTTACAAAAGTTGTCCCTGTAAACCAACCCCTAAAGCGAAATAAGCACAAGGAAAGAGCAATAGGCCAGACCATCCTACAAAAACGAAACGGTCCCTTCGTAACCAGTCATCCATAGTATCAAATAGATCATTTTCTTCTTTAGGAACTCTACCAAGGGCTATAGTCATAGTGATCCTCCTATTCAATTACTTCAACCATTTCCGAGCACCTCACGTCACTTCCAAGGCATATGATAGTTTTATTATCTGTGGACGATTTGTTTCTCGTTCAATGCCCTTTTTCAATGGTCTCGAAGATATAAATTTTTTATTTTTATCTATGGAGGCACAACCGGGGTCGTGGTAAATCCATGAATTTTATTCGATTTGTTTTTCTTATACTCTAGAAATAAACATTTCAATTCAGCATTATTCCATGACTCCTATTTGAAATTTGAAAGCCTATCTTTTAAGGGAAAAATGAAAATAAAAGTAACCCCTATATTCTCATTCCCTCTCTATTTCATGGGTGGAAGAACAGAAAAGGAGGATTCTAAAAAAAAAAAGGACTTTCGAAATCTATTTTTATGTGTAGCGGAAAGGAGTTGCGATTTCTTCTTATTCCTATAGAACATCTAGTAACAAGAATATAAAATCGTAAATAAAAAAAATTCTTGTCTTGCGCGGTATAAGTCTAAGGAAATAAAAAAAAATTCGCTTATACAATTTGATCCACATCGAATTTATATATCAGAATAGCGGATAGAGGCATTATTCAAGGAGTCAGATCTACTTACTTTATGGTTCTTTCCAATTTTATGTTGGGTTTGATAAGAACCCTTTTTGCTTTCTTGATAAATAATTGACAATCGACAAAAAAGCGTTTTTTCTTTTTTTTATATATAACCTGCTTGTTTTATTATAACAAGTCTTATAGGGAAATGCCCGCTAAAGAGAAAATCTATCTGATTGTCTCTCGGCCGATATTGGTTTTTAGAAAGAAAAAACAAGAATTTTCTTATTTTTTTTATTAACATTAAGAAAAAAGAATAGAACTAAAATGGAATTGGCAATATAATTTTTATATACTTTTGAAAGAAAAAAAAAGGGTTTTTGCAATCCTTATTTCTTGTCTCTATCATATCACGTAAACCTTTTGATTTGGAACAGGGAGAGATGGCTGAGTGGACTAAAGCGGCGGATTGCTAATCCGTTGTACAATTTTTTTGTACCGAGGGTTCGAATCCCTCTCTTTCCGCTCCCTCGGATCATTTTGGACTTTCAAATTGGAAGGAATTCTGACCCCCGGATTTGCTCATAGATAAATGTACGAACCAAATCCAATTTGTAAGAAAAAATAAAAAAAAAATGGAATTTTTACTCCTCGCGCCCAGGATTCCGTCCTGGGTCATTAGATAAGAATCCAAAGATAAATAGGGAAACAAAAAATATTACTACTGTATAAACAAAAAGTTTGAGAGTAAGCATTACATAATCTCCAAGATTTTTTTTTAAGGAATAGATTACCAGTTTTTCCTTACCACATGGATCCACTACGATGAATTTTGTTTATTTTTTATTTTTATAGTTCAAAATGCAAAAATGAATTCTTGAAAAAAAATTGGAAGAATTCATTTATAATAAGCACTCTTATCAATATAAAAAATATTGTTAGGTATTGTGTAGGTACCTAAACCTGCTCAACGTAGGTGCAGAAGGGTAGAAAGGCTGATCAAAATTTATTGATGCAGCTATCCATTCAATGTAGAAGAATTTGCATTTTAGAGTTGAAGGTTCATAATATAAAAATATAAAAGTTCTCGCCTTTTACCCATTTTTTTTTCATTTTTTGGAATGAAAACACCATTCAATTTGGTAGATAGGATAGAGTACTAAACATTTCATCGAAAACTTACAGCAGCTTGCCAAACAAAGGCTAATAGAAAAAAGAATAGAGGTATGACAGGCATAACATCCACGATGGGGTTGAAAATAGCATAAGCTTCGGGCAATTTGGCAAAGAAAAAACTAGTCGGATAAAGAACAGAATTAAAAAAGATACAGGTTAAACTAAGTATATTAGGCATAACAAGCATTTCATTCTTGTAGAGTAAATAATTGGATTTTGATTGAGTTATTTTTCTAAGGGAAAAAGGAGAAGGCAGATTCAAAATCTTTTTTCTTCGTACTTTCCCAAACACAAAATACCTCCTTGTATTCGCACTCTCGAATGTGAGTGGAATAAATTCGACTTTCATATAATATCTTAATAGAATTCCGTGTAATGATCAATGCATTTTTTTGATTCTATATTATCTGCATGTCTAGAATACTAGCAAGAGAATATTCCTCATTTTTTATATAATTGAAATGGGATTGACGAATAACAAATAAACATAATAGTGTTTATTAGTGTCGCATAAAACGAAATGGGGCGTGGCCAAGTGGTAAGGCAGCGGGTTTTGGTCCCGTTACTCGGAGGTTCGAATCCTTCCGTCCCAGATTGTTTCTGATAGTGCTCCGCAAAAGACAAAAGTTTATTAATTTATTAAAGAGAATAATGGTATCTTATGAACTCTTAGATTAGAGACATTTCTAAGCATTCACTTTCTTTCTCAGAAAACATAATAAAGTCTTAAGTCCAGTCAAATCAAATTGAATATCTTTATTTTCATGAAAAAATTGGGTCTATCAGTAACCGTCGAGTACTTTTCGAGCTGAAACCTTCGAGATCTACTTGCCCTCTACTTCTAACTAAACCCTAGCCTATAACCCGTAGGCATTGACAAGTTAATCCCTTGTCAAGGGGGGCCAAGGGGCTCCCACACCATAGGGGGGCGCGGGTGGACCCCTGGCCGCGCCCAGATATGGTGTGGGCCCCTCGGGACCCCTCCGACGCCGCCCTTCCGCCTATATATTCTTCCAGTCGCGAAAACCCTAAATCATCAAGTCATATTCCACGGAGAGTTCCGTAGCCGCCGCCATCGCGAAGACAAGTTTCGGGGACGTGGTCTCGCGTTCCGGCACGCCGCCGCGATGGGGAATTGCCCCCGGAATTCATCTCCATCGACACCACCACCATCTTCATCGCCGTTGCTGTCTCCCATGATGAGGAGGGAGTAGTTCTCCCCCGAGGCTAAGGGCTCTACCGGTAGCTATGTGGTTCATCTCTCTCTCCCATGGTGTGATCTTTATGAATATGTAGATGTTACTCTTGTCTATTATGCACTCTAGAGGTTACTTTAAATATGAACTCCGGATGTTGTGGAGCTTGTTTACTCCGGCTTGAGGGAGCTCTTGTAGCCCTACACAATGAATGGTGTTTGTTATCCAACAAGAGAGTGTTTGAGAGTAGCACTTATTTGTTCATCTATGTGATCATAGGCTTTGCAATCTAGATGTCATATGCTATTCAAGTGCTTTATTATGTGAACTTTGGAGTTACCGCTGACCTCGGTGTAATGGTGACAGTAGCTGTGTGCGCCGTGTGTAACTCCCTTATGAATTGTGGTGTGTTAGTACCTCCTATGAATGCTCACTGGTGACGAGTGTGGGGTGTTTATTAGTACTTGGGAATACGCCTTTGAGGTGTGCTTTTGCACACTTGCCCAATGAATTTGAGTTCTTTATCCAATAAGAGAGTAGTATGATGAAGTGCTTATATTTATATTCAATTATGATTGCAATGTTGAGAGTGTCCACTAGTGAAAGTAGGATCCCTAGGCCTTGTTTCCAAATACTGCAAACATCGCTTATTTACTGTTTTACTGCATCTTTACTTCCTGCAATATTTACTTCAGATCGCAATTACCGTTTACCACCATCTATACCACCTGCGTTTTAATATCTCTTCGCCGAACTAGTGCACCTATACATCTGACAAGTGTATTAGGTGTGTTGGGGACACAAGAGACTTCTTGTATCTTAATTGCAGGGTTGCTTGAGAGGAATATCTTTGACCTCTACCTCCCTGAGTTCGATAAACCTTGGGTGATCCACTTAAGGGAAACTTGTTCTGTCGTTCTACAAACCTCTCGCTCTTGGAGGCCCAACACTCGTCTACGGTGAATAGAAGCGTGCGTAGACATCAAGCTATTTTTCCTCGGCGCCGTTGCTTAGGGGAGGTAAGGTAAAAGGTATTCACATCCTCCGACTACTAAGCTATTTCCTAGCACCTGTTGTCGGTGTGTGAGTGCTCGAAGCTATTTCCTTTAGATCCTCGCAATTATATCTTTTTGTTTCTTGTTTTTATTTTTCACTAGTTAGGCTTAATGGAAAACAACAAAAAAATTAGAGATCTTTATGAACTTTATATTGAATTAGGACATGATGTGTTTGAAGAGAAAATTAAAAAACCCATGGAACTTTGTTTGCAAAATAGTTGTAGCAATGTTATTAGCATGAACTCTTTGAATACTATTATTGCTAATGCTATGGAAGAATTTAAGCTTGGGGAAGCTGGTTGTGATATTTTTAGTCCCCCAAGTTTTGAGGAGAAAATTTTCTTTGATGATACTTTGCCTCCCATTTATGATGATTATAATGATAGTGGTATTTTGGTGCCACCTACTATGGAGGATAAAGTTTATTATGATTATACCATGCCTGCAATTTATGATAATTACAATGATGGTTGTGATAGTTTTACTCCCACTATTACTAATAAAATTGATTATGCTTATGTGGAGAGTAATGATACTTTTATGCATGTAGCTCATGATAAGAATGTTTCATGTGATAGTTATATTGTTGAGTTTGTTCATGATGCTACTGAAAGTCTATTATGAGAGAGGGAAACATGGTTATACGCATCTTAATAATATTAAGTTTCCCCTCTTTATGTTGAGAATTTTGAAGTTGCGCTTGTCTTGCATTTCTATGCTTGTTGCATTATGCTTACATGACTTGTTTATTTACAAGATTCCTTTTCATAGGAAGTGGGTTAGACTTAAAAGTGTTTCTTATTTGCTTTTGATGCTCTCTTTTGCTTCAACTCTTATTTCTTGAGAGAGCATCATTAAAATTACTGAGCCCATCTTAATGGCTATAAAGAAAGCACTTCTTGGGAGATAACCCATGTTTTTATTTTGCTACTGTTTTGTTGTGTCTTGGAAGTTGTTACTACTGTAGCAACCTCTCCTTATCATGTTTGTTTTGTTTTTGTGCCAAGAATTGCCTCTAATGGTAAGAAAGTGGTATTTGGGAGATTTGCAATCTTGTTTACTGATTCTGGTTCGTCACGAGAAAAATCGCCAAAAATCACCAGAACGTAAGTTTGAGCTGCCAATTTACAAGCATATTACCCAGGTATTTGTCTAACTTTCATTAGTTCAGAGTTTTTAGATTTACGCAGCGTAACTATTTTTCAAAAATCATTTTTTATGAACTGTTCTGTTTTGACAGATTCTTGCACTGTTTTGCATTTGCATCTTTTTGCCCACCTTTTTGAGTTCTCTTGATCAAAGAACCTTTTTGAAGTTGTGCTACAGTAGCTAATTCTTATTAAAATGCTTTTCATATGTCATACTGAACTTTGTAGATTTGATTAATATTATCATTGCACTAACGCTGCTAATGAGATTTGTGATGAGTTTTGTATGAAGGAAGTTTTCAAGTGTAGGAAAGAAGAATGATGAGATGAGATGAAGAATGGACAAAGCTCAAGCTTGGGGATGCCCATGTCACCCCAAGATATATTCAAGAAGTACAAGCGTCAAAGCTTGGGGATGCCCAAGGCATCCCTTCTTCATCAATAAAAATATCAGTCCTGTTTACGTTCACTATATTTTTATTGCTTCATATACTATGTGTTATTCTTGGAGCGTCTTTATTTTCTCGTTGTGTATTTTATTTTCAATAAAGTGGGCACCATCATACCATGTTTGTTTGGGAGAGAGACACGCTCCGCTTTTTCATATGAACACTCTGTGTTCTTAGTTTACTTCAATGTTCGTGGTGGAAGCTGAAAGCCGCAACACTTATTGTTATTTTGTTGGAAAGAGAAAATGCTTCATATGGTAGTTGGTATATTGTCTTGAATAATTTGATACTTGGCAATTGTTTTGAGCTCTCAAGTAGATCATGTTTAAGCTCTTGCATCATGTAGTTTAAACCTATTAGTGGAGAACTACCGTAGAGCTTGTTGAAATTTGGTTTGCATGATTGGTCTCTCTAAGGTCTAGATATTTTCTGGTAAAAGTGTTTGAACAACAAGGAAGACAATGTAGAGTCTTATAATGCTTGCAATATGTTCTTATGTAAGTTTTGTTGTACCGGTTCATACTTGTGTTTGCTTCAAACAACCTTGCTAGCCAAAGCCTTGTACTGAGAGGGAATGCTTCTTGTGCATCCAAAATCTTGAGCCAAAACCTATGCCATTTGTGTCCACCATATCTACCTACTATGTGGTATTTCCTGCCATTCCAAGTAAATACTTCATGTGCTACCTTTAAACAATTCAAAAGCTATTATCTCTTATTTGTGTCAATGTTTTATAGCTCATGAGGAAGTATGTGGTGTTTATCTTTCAACCTTGTCATTTACTTTGACAGACTTTCACCAATGGACTAGTGGCATATACATCCGCTTATCCAATAATTTTGCAAAAAGAGCTGGCAACGGGGTGCCCATCCCCAATTAATTAACTTTCATTAATAATTCTCTTCACATGTTTTGCCCTTATCTATCAGTAAGCAACTTAATTTTGCAAATAGACACTCCTCCATGGTATGTGAATGTTGGAAGGCACCCGAGGATTCGGTTAGCCATGGCTTGTGTAAGCAAAAGGTTGGGAGGAGTGTCATTAATAATGAAACTAAAATACATGTGTAAACAAAAGAGAAGAGGGATGATCTACCTTCATGGTAGAGATAACGTCCTTCATGGGAGCCGCTCTTGAAAGTTTGCAGTTGATAAGGTAGTTAGAGTGCCCACTACCATTCGTTGACAACAACAAACACCTCTCAAAACTTTATTTGTATGCTCTCTATATGATTCCAAAATAAAAAGCTCTAGCACATGAGTAATCCCTGCTTCCCTCTGTGAAGGGCCTTTCTTTTACTTTATGTTGAGTCAGTTTACCTACTTCTTTCTATCTTAGAAGCAAACACTTGTGTCAACTGTGTGCATTGATTCTTACATGTTTACTTATTGCACTTGTTATATTACTTTATGTTGACAATTATCCATGAGATATACATGTTACAAGTTGAAAGCAACTGCTGAAACTTAATCATCCTTTGTGTTGCTTCAAAACCTTCTATTAAGAATCTATTGCTTTATGAGTTAACTCTTATGCAAGACTTATTGATGCTTGTCTTGAAAGTACTATTCATGAAAAGTCTTTGCTATATGATTCAGTTGTTTAGTCACTATCTTTACCATTGCTTTGAATCACTTCATTCATCTCATATGCTTTACAATAGTATTGATTAAGATTATGTTGGTAGCATGTCACTTCAGAAATTATTCTTTTTATCGTTTACCTACTCGAGGGCGAGTAGGAACTAAGCTTGGGGATGCTTGATACGTCTCCAACGTATCTATAATTTCTTATGTTCCATGCTAGTTTTATGACAATACCTACATGTTTTGTTCATACTTTATATCGTTTTGATGCATTTTCCGGCACTAACCTATTAACAAGATGCCGAAGCGCCGCTTCTCGTTTTCTTGCTGTTTTTGGTTTCGGAAATCCTACACAGGAAATATTCTCGGAATTGGACGCAACAAAGACCGAAGTCAATACTTTGACCGAGACGGACCCGGAGCGAAGAGAGGTGCCGAGAGGGGCCAAGGGGCTCCCACACCATACGGGCGCGGGTCAGGACCCGGCCGCGCCAGACTATTGGGTGGGCCCCGGGACCCCTCCGATGCCGCCCTTCCGTCTATATATTCTTCGCGATCGCGAAAACCCTAAATCAATCAACGTCATATTCCACGAAGAGTTCCAGTAGCCGCCGCCATCGCGAAGACACAGTTTCTGGGGACGAAGTCTCCGTTCGGCACGCCGCCGCGACGGGGAATTGCCCCCGGAGTTCATCTCCATCGACACCACCACCATCTTCATCGCCGTTGCTCGTCTCCCATGATGAGGAGGGAGTAGTTCTCCCCGAGGCTGAGGGCTCTACCGGTAGCTATGTGGTTCATCTCTCTCTCCATGGTGTGATCTTTATGAATATGTAGATGTTACTCTTGTCTATTATGCACTCTAGAGGTTACTTTAAATATGAACTCCGGATGTTGTGGAGCTTGTTTACTCCGGCTTGAGGGAGCTCTTGTAGCCCTACACAATGAATGGTGTTTGTTATCCAACAAGAGAGTGTTTGAGAGTAGCACTTATTTGTTCATCTATGTGATCATAGGCTTTGCAATCTAGATGTCATATGCTATTCAAGTGCTTTATTATGTGAACGTTGGAGTTACCGTGACTTCGGTGTAATGGTGACAGTGTGTGCGCCGTGTGTAACTCCCTTATGAATTGTGGTGTTTTAGTACCTCCTATGAATGCTCACGGTGACGGTGTGGGGTGTTTATTAGTACTTGGGAATACGCCTTTGAGGTGTGCTTTTGCACACTTGCCCAATGAATTTGAGTTCTTTATCCAATAAGAGAGTAGTATGATGAAGTGCTTATATTTATATTCAATTATGATTGCAATGTTGAGAGTGTCCACTAGTGAAAGTAGGATCCCTAGGCCTTTTTTCCAAATACTGCAAACATCGCTTATTTACTGTTTTACTGCATCTTTACTTCCTGCAATATTTACTTCAGATCGTAATTACCGTTTACCACCATCTATACCACCTGCGTTTTAATATGTCTTTGCCGAACTAGTGCACCTATACATCTGACAAGTGTATTAGGTGTGTTGGGGACACAAGAGACTTCTTGTATCTTAATTGCAGGATTGCTTGAGAGGAATATCTTTGACCTCTACCTCCCTGAGTTCGATAAACCTTGGGTGATCCACTTAAGAGAAACTTGCTACTGTTCTACAAACCTCTGCTCTTGGAGGCCCAACACTGTCTACAGGAATAGAAGCGTGCGTAGACATCACATCCCAACTATCTTCTATCCCTTGTGGATATTTGTGATGTATTTTATGTGTTTATGGTTGAAGTTCATGAATGTACCATAAGATAAAATTGAGCCTTTGGCCATGCTATTAAGCAAAATCTTATTGGTATATTGCATGACTTCGTCTTGGATATCATGCTATATTTCTTGTGTATCTATTTTGTGTGTGCATGTTTCTTTGTGGATAAATATCTTTGTGATATTGCTCACTTAGAGAAACTTATACACATAAGAGATGATACATCTCCATTTGATATCTTATTTATTTGTTGCGTGTTGATTGGACATGCTAAGCAATATAATTCATTGAAGACTATGATGATGCTACTTTTCTCATCCTTGTAATAGTCCTATAATATGCTTTGTCATGCCTTTCACATATCCTCTTGGTTGAGCCTTTTATTATGGTGCCTCTTACTTGTTGCTCAACCATTTGTTTGTTGCAAGTGTTAAGCTTATTTTTCTATCTATGATCTATTGCAAATGTTTGTGTTTTAAATGGTAATGAGGGAGTAAGGATTCCATGTTATGCATATTGTAGTCAAATGGAACATTTTAATTTATGCATGTACCTTGGGGAGCTTCCTCATTTTATTTAAGGCACTATTTTGTGGTGATCATTAGAGTTTGATTCACTTAGTATCTTTTGTTTTGAATGATATTGTGGGAGTGATGATTTCATGTTTGTGCACTTTATACTCCAATACAAATTGTCTAGTTTTGTGCACAAACCTTGGGGAGCTTCCTCACATTATTTAAAGAAATCTTCTTGATCTTATCATAATATCTATCTTTCTTTTGGTATCTTCTTTGTGGTTCATTTGGTTGCTTGCTTCATTTGTTGAAACTTCTTGACTTTGTTATCTTTTTGCAATCTTTGATCCTATCTATTGTGTGATTCCTTCTGAATATTCGTCATTGGATACGTGCATTTGATTCCACTCAAATTATGAGAAATGCACACGCTATGGAGGAACTCTCACTATATTGGCCTTCCAAATTTTTCACCCATTTTGGCAGTTGGTGCCAACGGGGGAGAAGTTTGGAGGGTTTAAGGGAATTTGGTTATGTCTTTGCTTTGTGCTTAAGCATGTGCCTTTATTGCAGTGCATCTTGTTGCTTTACATAGTTGAATATTTAGAGGAAACTCCACTAGGCTTTGAATGCCAATATATGCAATTAAAGTCAAGATCATTCACACATGCATATATTGTGGGGGAGTTTGCTCTCTATATTCAACCTGTTTGTTACTTAAATTCCTTATATAAACCCTCTCGAAGAGATTGTCATCAATTACCAAAATGGGGGAGATTGAAAGTGCATGGAGCCCCCATGTGTGGTTTTGCTAATTAATGACAATCCCTATGGACTAATGTTTGCATTGAGTTATATTTGTAGGAGTTGTCCATAGGCAATGCTTGAACCATATGTTGGCTTCAAGATTGCAATAAGGATCAAATGAAGAAGATCAAGTGTCAAGTATGTCTTGAAGATGAAGATGAAGTGAGCTCTCAAGGTTAACTTCAAGACATCAACGAAATGAAGTGCAAGCTCAAGATGAGCCAACTCGAAGAGATCATAAGCTTGAAGCTTGCCATGAAGAAATGAAGTGCAAGTTCAAGATGAGCCATCTCGAAGAGATCCTTTGCTTGACTCTTCCATCCATATGGTGATCATGGATATGTGAATATGCGCCAAAGAAGAAGCTCTCCCATGGTGGATTATGGGGGAGCAATCCACAAGACTTTGTCAAGCAAGCACAATCAAGAAAGGCGTTCCATCTTGTTGCGGTCAAGATCGTCATCATCGAGCTCAAGTGGAATGCGCAAGTATAAGGTTTGCTCTTGATAAGGTTTCTTTCTCACCAGTCGCATAGTGTAGTTGGAGACCGGTTTATAGTTTAGTTGCCGTACTATCAAGAGGGCTCTCGAGTGAGTAACTCGATCGTATCCTTCGGAGAGCTCAAACCTTTGCATCCTTGCATCATCTTTCTTGGTTGTTAGGGGATCTTATCCATGTGATGTTTTAGAGCTTGTGCTTATTCTCATGACAAGCTCTAGTTCATCAAGAATGGTTTTTGCACGGGCACTTGTTGCATTTTCAAGGTTGGAGGTTTTTACAGGTATGTCTTTTTTAGATAGGTCAAACCTTTCATCATTTGTTTCTATCCTACATTTTTGTATTATGATGGTTCCCTGCATGATCTTGTAGAGCTTGTTCCTAGCTTTAAAACAAGCCCAAGATCATCAAAATCGGAGTCCGGATGCTAAAGTTATGCCCGTTTCAGTTTGATGTTTCTGCCAGTTTTCAGGGGGCGGATATTTCGGCCCAAGTTTGGGGCGGATAATCCGGGCCACCCGAAAAATCTGGCCCCTGGGAAAATCCGGCCAAATATCCGGCCGCCATCCAGGGGCATGTTTTTTCTGGTTCTTAGCCGTTTTTCGGGTGCCGGATTTTTCCAAATATCCGGTCCCGGATAATCCGGCCTGAGCATACCCAAACGGTCATATTTTGATGGGAGGGGTATTTAAGCACCCCTTCTTCCTCCTTGGGCTGGTTGGTTCACTCTCTCTCTCTCCCCTCCATTGTTGCCCTTCAAAGCTTGCCCTAGTTCTTGATTCCTCCCATGATTCTTGCATATTCTTGAGGGAAAAGAGAGGAGATCTAGATCTACATCTTCACCAATCAAATCCCTCTCTTTGTGAGGGGAACCCACTAGATCTTGATCTTGGAGGATTTTGTGTTCTCCTCTTTGTTCTTCCTCTCTTATTCCCCCAATAGCTTTTGTAGCTTTGTTGGAATTTGAGAGAGAAGGACTTGATCATCTTTGTGGTGTTCTTGCCATTGCATTTGGTGCATCGGTTTGAGTTCTCCACGGTGATTCGTGGTGGTGAAAGCAAGAAGGTTGTTACTCTTGGGTTCTTGGAACCCTAGACGGATTCTAGGCCTTTGTGGCGATTTGTTGGGAGCCTCCAATTAAGTTGTGGAAGTGTGCCCCAACCTTTGTGTAAGGCCCGGTTTCCGCCTCGAAGGAAATCCCTTAGTGGAACCGTGACCTAAGCCTTTGTGGCGAGGGTCACCGGAGATTTAGGTGAGGCACCTTCGTGACGCTCGGTGTGTGGTGTGACTACCGCATCTTGGGGTGAGGCCTTTGTGGCGTTGGTGTGCATCGAGCAACCCATCTCAAGGTGAAGCCAGTTGTGGCGTTCGGGAGCACTAAGCCACCGCACCTCTCCACTGGAGATTAGCACTCGCAAGAGTGTGAACTTCGGGATAAATCAT
This sequence comes from Lolium rigidum, assembly GCF_022539505.1. Taxonomy (NCBI): domain Eukaryota; kingdom Viridiplantae; phylum Streptophyta; class Magnoliopsida; order Poales; family Poaceae; genus Lolium; species Lolium rigidum. Next base: position 250,517,385 of record NC_061511.1, read on the forward strand.
CGTCTCCCGCGTGCCTCGGTTATCTCTATACCCGAGCTCTTTACTTATGCACTTTACCTTGTGATAGCCATCGTGCTTGAAGTTATATATATCTTGCTATCACATAAGTTGCTTGTATTGCTTAGCATAAGTTGTTGGTACACATAGGTGAACCATTGCTTAGAATAAGTTGTTGGTGCACATAGGTGAACCATAGTATATAGGCTTTGGGCTTGACGAAGTAAACGCTAGTTTTATTCCGCATTTGTTAAGCCCATCTCGTAAAAGTTTTAAACTGCCTATTCACCCCCCCTCTAGGCGACATCCGTGTCCTTTCATAAAGAACCCTTGAAATGTTCATGAATCAAAAGTGCAAGTTCTCCTGCAAGCAATGTCTTTACAACGACGGAGTTAGGAAAAATATTTGAAGGGTGGATTGAAAAAAATCCTCTTGGAAATGGCTGGGGAGGGCCAATGTGTTAAAATAGAGTCTTTTATGGAAGAAGAAGACAAGGGATATACAAGGAAAATCATCATGTTCGGGGGAGGGGGCGCTGCTGGTCCCCCTATCTATACCAGCATGTTTATACACCCAAGAGAGAGTTGACCGGAAGACATCAAGGCCCAACGTCAAGTTCCCAAAGAACTACGAAAGAGAGATGTTGGAACCTCCCCTCCTCATCCAAGCACCTCCAAGCTCAAGCCTAGCTTTAAGTTCCCAAAGAACTACAATAGAGAGATGTTGGCACCTCCACTCCTCATCCAAGCACCTACAAGCTCAAGCCTCATAATGATGAGTTTGATATTTTTTTATTGAGGATCATCTTCATTCTCTAGTAGATGACATAGTTCGAAGAAGGCCTCGCTGAGCTACAAATTTCTTACAAGTACGTGAGGAGAATATTCAACAAATACTTTAGAAAAAGAGGCCGCCAAGGAGAAACTCAAGCGTGAGAAAAAGAAAATTTATAGTAAATCCAAGAGTGCTCAATATACCCAAGATACAACCAATGTTTCAATTAAGCACTTGGAGGAGGAATAATAATAAGAGGAAGTTGATGTGGAGATCATCCATGAGGATGAAGTTCCTACTCAAGATGCCACTCAACAAGTTATTGTTGATGATGAAGATAGGATGATGAGGGCACTATAACTCATGAAGTTTCAGTGATGAATATAATGCCACTCTACGTGTAACTAATGGCACAAATACTCTTACACCATGATCTTTTCAAGTCAACAAGTGGAAAAATCACCGTGCCTAGAGGCATAACTAACGATTCTCCTTAGTTCCCAAACCTTTGGGGAGGCAAAATTTTATCTTTTTTTGGTGTCTTGCTGCCAAGGTAAGAAAAGAGTTAGTTTGAGACTAGGAATGGAGTTTCGAGAGATACAAAAAACTGATCTTGCTTTTGTAATCTTATTTCCTTGTAAACTCTATTATTGTGTATGTGGTGATGCTAAGCTTGCTATATCTTAGGATTCTTGCAAGTTTTAAGTTTATCACATGAAGTTGCATCCTTTTTTACACATGTGCCTTGTATGTTTTATTTTTTCATATTTTGTCTACAAAGCACCCACATGTACTAGTCACGTGTGGACTTACATTTCAAAAAAGAAGTGCACATATTTAGGGGGACGTGACATAGGTATGCCTAACATGCATGTCGAATAAGTACCCCGAGTCTATGAGAAAGTATGAAGCCCATGGACTCGAAACTTTGGAGGCCCATAAGGTTGAAGGCTTTCGGGTTAGGAAAGTAGAGTTGTAATAAGAAAACTGTATCAATATATGAAAATCCCAACGCGGCTCAACAGTTTGTAACTTGTGCGACACGGAAAGCCTCGGCTTCGCCTCCTATATAAAGGGGAAGCCAAGGGAGAAAGTAGGGATCGAAATCATTGTAACCCTAGTCACCATAACTTTGAGTTGAGCAGTTCTGTTCGGCTGAACCTTCGAGATCTACTTACTCTCTACTTCTTACAAAACCCTAAGTCTACAATACGTAGGCATTGACGAGTTAATCCTTCGTCAGGAGGGGTGGGTCATTGTAGATGATAAGAACTAAACCCTACACTTTTTTATCAATTATGAAACTATAATTGTGTCATCATAAATCACAAAAAATGGGAAGATTGAAAGTGTATCTATGATCCCTGCCATGTTTTGTATGTTTAATGGCTATAGAAATAATGAACTAACCATCTTACTAAGTGGTGTAGGTTTTAATTCATATGCTAGCTGGATCAAGTCAGTAATGACCCATAAAATCGAAAAAAGGATGGGCATCTTGAATTTGAAATTTTAAATTCCTTTGAGTCATAGGTATGTTGTACTCCGTCTGTTCCAAAAGCTTTGTCAACTTTTTTCTAGATACGGAAGGCACTTGGCAAGTAAGCTAGAGGAATTTTGTTAATTGTGAAATCTCTCACATATTTCGTCATCAATTCAACAAGTTTCTCTCATCTCTACACACAAATCACCTTCCTAGAAACCAACAGAAAAACCTTTGTCGAAGCCTTCGGATAAGTTGGAGCGAGAGTCTTGTAGGAAAAATATCTTTTGATACTTTTCCATTCCCCTGTACTTCCAAGTGGATGCTTTTCCTAGATTGTCAAGTCGGTCATCGGTGTAGGATGGTATTTTTGAGTAAAGTTTACCTAGAACCTTGGATATGTGACTTACTGGTTTCTAGCGAGTTCATTATGAGAGCATGCCATGTTCCGTCCAAGACTTCGGAGTCGGAAAAATCTTGTACTATCGAGAATGTGTTTCTTTAGTTTGGACAACAACTTTCCTTTGGATACTCTTGGAGTTTTTTTTTTGGATAGGCTGACTCCACAAGAAACCATGTCAATACAATTTATTGGTCTGACTATTCACACTTTTTGACTCATCCCATACTTCGCGGTATCTTTATCCATAACAACCGGGACTTTTCCATGGAACCATCATTTTGCCCCCTTTGCCTAAATGTACTCGTACCTCTTTTGTGCAAATTAAGATAAATGAAGATGGGCATGTGCCTAAGTTCAAAGTTGAGAGCTTTGAAATCCTATCGTTTGTACTTACTCTCCATACTCCAGTCAAATCCATATGAGATCGTTGATGCTTATTAAGTGACTCATATCCTTATGAGATCTTTGGTGCTTGAGTGACTCAAATCCTTATGAGATCTTTGGTGCTTGAGTGATTCCCTTGAGATTACGTTGCAAGGGTTCAATATCCAAAGTGCTAGAAAAGTTTCCGTTATATTTTGGAGGGTGTACGCTTCCTAGTCTACTAGATGGATTGTAAGCCTTTGTAGTTGTCGTGAAGGAGCCAAGAAGCTTGTGAAAGCCCGATGTAGCCCACTGGTGTGAAGATCTGCCATAGTGACTAGACATGGATTTTGTGTCCTAGGAAGGTAGATGTGTACATGAAACTTGGTGATCATGGACTTTGTTTGCATTGTACTTTAACTAGAACCTATGATAGCACCAACAATCCAAACATCAGGGATAAATATTTTTGTTGTTATCCTCTAACACTATTCCTTTAATTTAATGAAGCTACTTTTCTACAAGTTTATCTTTGTAATTTTCTTTTTTGTGGTGTTGTCACCAACAAGTAGATACTAAGTAGTTAAAATCATCCATATTTAAGTTTAATTTTGTTATCACTTATTCATCCCCGCTAGTCGATTGTAGACAATAGAGAGACAACACGTGAACACGGACTATGTCCGCCCGAGCTGGGTTGCTCTCGTAATCACACAGCTATTTGTGTGGCGTAGGTGAATCCCCGAGCAATAAATGCACCTATCTGACTATTGTTAGAAACGGACTAAATATTGGAATACTGCGTATACTTGTCTAAGAATTCTGTACCAATTTAATGAACTTAGGTGGCTGGTAGCATATGCAATAAGTTTACGTGTGGGTGAGACGGTCGAACCATGTACCAGCTTCTCCCTCACTTTACAATTACTTCACGTTTTGAGTTTGGTTAAAATCAAACTGTATAAATTTTGATTAAATATTTATGAAAAAAATCAAACATGTACCAGATTCTCCCTCACTTTACAATTACTTCACGTTTTGAGTTCGGTCAAAATCAAATTGTATAAACTTTGATTAAATATTTACAAAAAATATCAACATTTTACGAAAAATATCAACACTTTTTTTCTTGAAAAAACTGTATACAATAGATTTTATATTGTAGATGTTGATATTTTTCGTAAACGTTTAATCAAATTTAATTGTCTTGTTTACTCTCTTTTTTCATCTCGTTCTTGTTTTTGGCTTCCTTTTATTTCTATTGGCTGTTCCATATCTAGTCTACCCAACTTGCTTGAAGAAAAAGACTTTGATGTTGTTAGTGTTGTTGTTGTATTAGAGTTGTGGTAATGTGTACTTTGATATCATATGTATTTAATATTATGTATATCAACATTTTTTTCTTGTAAATTTGGTCAAACTTTGCAAATTTTGATTTTAACTAAACCTGAAACGCCAAATAAATAAAATCAGAGTACCATAATACCATCGTTTGCACATCCTGTACCGGTTTGCACAGTACCATGTCCGATGAGCCTAGGAATACTGTTTGACATTTTTTCAGTGGTACTCGTCGATTTAATTTACCACCCCTACTATATTCAGAAGTATTTGGATTTTAGCATTGATTTTTCTGCCCAGATATATCTATGTTCATATTGTTGATGCCTCGTCCTCGGTTTTCCACGCCTTTGCCTAGATATAACCGGAACAGCTAGCACTAAATGGGTTCAGAGGGTTCCAATCAGACATGGATGCCTGGTCCGTTGGAGCAATTATAACTCTAAGGGTCAGACTGGTAGTTGGAACAGGACCAAACCTATGAGATCACATGAATGCTTCGGGTGGTTGGCTCGACTAGAATCTGTATTTGGATCGCCCATTACACAGAATAATACAAGCTGAGATATGACGTGGGGGAAAGAAACGGATGGCTTGATGGGCTTGGGATAAGCGGAGCAACCCAGCTCGGGCATGCTTCGGAGTTTTTGGACAACACGTGGGCCTGACTAGTGTTGACTTGGAGGGGGCTCCCGATTTCAAGCCGACAACATGCCTCCACCACCCTCACTCCATTATCACTAGGAGGAAGCACAAGCAAGAGAAGAGAGCGATGCAAATAGAGTTATCTCATGGTCGCGAGTCGATACCATCAAATTATTGCTAGTCGATTGTCACTAGTCGTCGGTAATAAAGTGTTGTATAGATTAGAAAAACCACTAGAAAGGTAGAATCCAATTTCATTCGCAAAACCTTGCACCATTTTTATTGTCACCTAAGTTGACGACTAGGTAGCTCGTTTGATGGGCCTAGCCGAGCTCGACATTTGGGTTGGATTTGGGCCACGATTTTCCGCTTGAAACCCAACATTGAAGCAGACAAAAATAATGATTATATATATTTTTATCCAAAAATAGGCTACTTTTATATTATATACTCCGTATTATGTTATATCCTGAAAATATTTTGCTACTACATATATAAAATACGTATATTTTGACTGTTTCGGGCCCGGCATTTCCACAGGCAGTTCCGTCCGACCCCGTGATCGCGCGCTTCTTCTTCTTCCCGCCCCCTCCTCTCCCGCTCGCTGACTGATCCACATCCCTCCCACCACCGCGCGATCTCGCCGGCCGCCGGCCGCCGGGAGCCCTAACACGCGACGCCGCGATGTCGCACTTCCATCCTACTCAGGGCGACACCATCCCGCTCCACCCCTCTTCCGCCAAGTCCGACATGGACGAGATCGAGAGCCTCATCAACGCCGCCCCCTCCGCCGCCGCCGTGCTCCCCGCTCGCCCCTCATCCCCTCCACGCGCGTCCATCCCCATCTCCAACTCCCCTGCCGTCCCCCCTCCGGCCAGCTCCAGGCCCCAGCCGGTCCCGCCTTTCTCTCCCTCCGCGCCGCTCCCCTCCGCTTCCGTCACCGTTCCCATTCCCATCGCCGCCGACGGGTTCGGCGCCCCGACCAACACGCTCACCGAGCCCGTCTGGGACACCGTCAAGCGCGACCTCTCCCGCATCGTCAGCAACCTCAAGCTCGTCGTCTTCCCCAACCCCTTCCGCGAGGACCCCGGCAAGGCGCTCCGCGACTGGGACCTCTGGGGCCCCTTCTTCTTCATCGTCCTCCTCGGTCTCACACTCTCCTGGTCGGCCTCCGTCAGGAAGGTAGTTGCCACGTCCTGCATTCGTTCGTCTATGTGAAATCCAAATGAATCAATATCCAACCCAGCTGCAACCCGTGTACATACATGAAATACTTTGTTCGAATGGCCCAATACAAACCTTACAAGTTACACGGATTTTGTTCGAATGACTAAACAATGAATATGCCGTGAAGTGCTAGTATGACGGCATGACCAACATGGGGACCCCGACATTAGTTTGTAGGACTGGAGCCTCCTCCGAGAATCTCCAATGCCACATTTTTTACCTATTACCAATGCTATGGTTTGGATCGCCATCACGCTGTCTATAGACTAGTACTTGTAGTAGTAATATTTATGTATATCACCTTGGTGCTCTTTTGGAGGTTGGGCTTTGATAATCATATGCAGTAGACTAGCTGTGTAGTACGTGTCAGTTGCATGGGTGATTAGTAACACCTTCAGTATCTACACAATCTCATCCTGTATTACTTTATCCCAATATAAAAATGTTACAGGAAAATTAGACTACCTTATCATTGCCTGCTTATGTATCGGAGCTGTCGCAATGTAGCTCCAGCAGTGGATGCCAACCCTTTAGAAACCAGTTGGTGTCAAACGCCGATTGGCACAGCCAAATTCTTATTTGTAGCATGAACTTTACAAACTTCCTGTACATATTAGAAGTGGATGTCCATTGGTATAATAAAGAATATAACAGCATAAAGAGTACATGGAAATTTCTCAACTGCCCGCTATTAGCACTTGTCGTGCTTTCATGTATGATTGCTACTGCCTTACTGGAGTCAGACTCGCAATATTGTCGGTCTCTCGTTCTTAGAAGATTCAACCACTCAAGATGCCAAAAAGTCTTTCCATGGCATATAATAATTTCAAGAGTAAACCGAAGTTTCAGGTAGAACACTGTAAAAATTTCGATGGTAGTGTATTCTTAGAAGGGGGAATATGTCTGGCATTCAAACCTCGATAGTTGGCCATGGCATTCCACTAATTTTTGTATGGCATCTCCAGTTCGGGAGCATAGGCAGCATCTTATAATGTTTCATGAGTTCTCTAGTAAAAGGCTAGTGTTGATGAAATTTGTTTACAGTGAAGGGCTGTGGTGAAAATGAAAAGTGCTGCATTGAAAATCATTTTCTGGAACTTGAGCATTTGATGTTGCTCTAAAGTTTCCACCAGCAACAAATAGAAATCAATCACACCAAGAGCGAAGTAATTTCACTTTATTAGGAAAAGTTGGATGTTCAGTTCAGTAGATGATTAATATGTATGGCGGTATCCTTTGAGAGTCAGTAGTTTGTATGAACACTTGTTCAGGATTTGCGCTTCTTTAATTCTTTCACAGGACAGTGATGCTCCACACACTGATTCTGATGACAAGATTTTGTTTTGCAGTCTGAAGTATTTGCTGTTGCTTTTGCCGTACTGGCTGCCGGTGCTATAATTCTCACGCTGAATGTGCTGCTTCTGGTACTTACCCTGCTCTCTCCCCCACAAGTGCTTGCATATGTGTGCACAAGTGTATATACACACAAGCTGCCACCTGTTCTATTTGTGGCAATGACCACACTGTTTCATATGCAGGGTGGCCAGATCATCTTCTTCCAAAGTCTCAGTCTTCTTGGATACTGCTTGTTCCCTTTGGATGTTGGAGCTCTGATTTGCCTGCTGAATGACAACGACATACTGAAGATCGTTGTTGTGGCAGTAACATTAGCGTGGAGCTCCTGGGCAGCATATCCGTTTATGAGCGCTGCCGTCAATCCGAGGAGAAAAGCCTTGGCGCTTTATCCTGTCTTCCTCCTGTATGTTTCTGTCGGCTTCCTCATAATCGCAATAAACTAAGGGCTACCACACCGTCAGAAGTCTGGAGAATTTCCATTCAAACCATCAGAGTGCATACAGTTTTGATCCGACCGATTTGTTCTTGTAATCTTGGCTCACTACTCTGATGAGTATTTTTCTTCTTACATGATCAAAGATCATATGGCTATAGAGTTCAATAGAAAGTTATACTTGATGTAGAGGTAGAATAAATTTGTAGGCTGCTGATGGGTTTCTCTAGTTCTACCATCTCAGCCGTAATTATTACTTGGTTATTTCCAGTAAGGCAATATTGTTTTCCACCCATCAGTGAGAACTCCTGTATGCCTGGTTATTATTACTTGGTCAAGAGTTCTTCCTGGAAATTCTCACTGATGCATCTGGTCTGGTAACTATGTACGGATCAGAGTCATGCTATTCACTGCAACTAGTGAAATGCAGGCTTCCCTAGCGTCTTTCGGAACTGGCTAACCGCTCTCTTTGTGACTTCCTCGTCTTGAGTCCTATTAAATGGGGTAGCCGGCCCTCCCATTGCCCATGGTCAGGGTCTGTGTCAAAGAGATCCTCTCTCGCCTCTACTTTTTGACATTGGCATTGACCCTATTCAGCAAGTTCTTGATCTTGCCACCTCGCACGGATTACTTCGTAGGGTTCAGGGGTGCGACCCCATTTTAAGAACCTCCCTATATGCCGACGACGGTGCAGTTTTCCTAGCCCCGATAGAGGACATTCGCAACCTTACTAGCATTGTAAATGCGTTCGGAGAGCTCACTGGCCATTTTACAAACTTTCAAAAGATCTCCATCGTTCCTATCCTGTCGGGGAAATTGACTTGGATGGCATTCTTGAGGGCCTCCCGGTTTTGAGAACTAATTTCCCCATGAAATACCTTGGATTACTGCTTTTGGTTCGGCAATTGAGAAGAGTGGATTTCCAACACCTTGAAGATAAGATGGCGGCAAAATTCCAACATGGAATGGCAAGTTCATAAAGACGGCCGGCCGCACCGTCCTTGTAAAGTCCGTTCTTGCCTCACAAGCTATCTATCACCTAACTCCACTCATCATCCCACCCCCAGTCACAAACAACATGAAGAAGCTTGAGACGGCCTTTCTTTGGTCAGCTACCGACAAGATCATGTGTGGGCAATGCAAAGTAAATTGGAAGACTGTGTGTCGCCCCAAAGATTTTGGGGGCCTTGGTGTTCTTAATATTGACAAATTCTCGAGGTCCCTTCGTTTGAGATGGCATGGCTTAAATGGACCGACGCAAGCAAACATTAGATCTGTTTGGGCAACCCATGCAACGATGTGGATATGAACCTCTTCTATGCCTCCACCATAATTGTTGTGGGAAAAAGACACCATTCGCTCCTTGACAAAATGGTGCGAAGCCCAAGGACACCCCCCTCATATACATAGAGTCAAAAGGAAAGAAATGGAGTGTTAGCACAACCTTAAACAACGATGTTAGGATTGGGAAGATCAATATCGCCGTAGACTTCTCCTTTATCCACATGGAGCAATCCGTTGACCTTTGGATCCAACCCCATGATATCCAACTTGACGAGGATGAGTTGGATACCATCACTTGGACGCTCACGGGAGATGGCCAATACTCGCCGGTCTTGGCCTACAATGCCCAATTCTCTGGCGCTTGTTGCTCCAACATGAAGAGGTTGGTTTGGAAAATTTGGGCGCCTTCGAAATAAAGTTCTTTGATTGGCTTGCACTTCAAAATATGCCTTGGACGGTAGATGCGTTGTAAAAAAAGGGGGTGGCTAAATTGCGGGCCTTGCCAGCTTTGCAAAAGAAGCACGGAGTCTATCAACCACCTTCTTGTCCAAAGCACGGAGTCTATCAACCACCTTCTTGTCCACTGCTAGTACACACAAAGGTTATGTGGTCTCCTTAAAGAATGACTTGGGCTATATTTCTTTGACATCCAACAATAGTCAACAAAATCTCTTGAGGAATGGTGGCTCCTTATGACCGGTTCCGAAGGTCCCTCTCCCTCCTCACATCTTGGGAGATTTGGAATGAAAGAAATGTAAGAGTATTCCGTGACAAACTTGCTCCGCCGATGGTAATTCTAGATAGAATTAAGGAGTTAAATCTTTATGTAGCGGAGGTGCTAAACATGTGAGTGATTTGATACCGGGAGAGTAGTCTGGTTTATAATAACTTTGTGGCTTTCTTGCCAAGCTCTCCCTTAATTGATTGAATGTCGTTTAAAAAAAATCAGTGAAGTGCAATTGGAGTTCAGTTGATTGCTCGCATGAGTTGCTCCGTTATTTCTAGTCTACTGGCAACTAGTGAGTCTCGTCGTGTGTACCCTGCGGCACGACCGATATGACTCTGAAGTCTGAACTGAAGTCGTCCTTGATTTGTCTGACTCGACATGAATGGGCGGTCCTTCCGTCCTGACTTGGTATCACCTTTTTCAGTTCCACATTCTGAAAGCATGTCGAACGCTCCACGACTTCAGTTTTTTTTTTTTGAACAAGAAGAGCCTCGGGCTCTGAAGCATTTAAAATCAGAATGTGCAGGTGTCGGCATCATGTAGCCCAGATATGGAGAAGACTTACTCCAGTTTCGTGTCATGTTTACTTTTTTCGAAAACTCAAAAGCCTTTCGGTTCGATGTATTGATAGATAAAGCAAAGTTTATGTACAAATTCGAGAACGGACACAACACGCCGTACAACTCGACCCAAGAAAAAGAAAAAAGACAAACAAAACTGGAAACTGAGTAATTAGCTTCAGCTGCGTTTGGCGCGGTCTGTGCTTTGGGCAGCAAGATTTTTTTAAAATGTTTATGAAAATACTACTTCGAGGTGTTTGGCTTTAGGAAAAACCACAGTTTTATATACCATAATATGGTATTTACGGTATTTTTGCAGTATAAAGAAGGTCTGAACCTCAAACTGAGAAACGCTAAAACCATGGAAATTACATAACGACTTTGCTAATTCTCAGTATACTAAAATTTAGCTTAGGGCTGCATCTGACGCTAGTGCCATAGAGGACTTAAAGCACTAACCAACTCAGCTAGTATTGCTTGATGTAAGAACAACTGAACAAGACACAGAGAGTTTTTTACTAAACCACGTACGGTAGCTATAAAATTTGTCTTATTCTTGTAGTTTTAAATACCAGCACTTAAATGGACCAAACATTGGTTCGACACGTAAACCGGGAACCCGAGGCCTACCGGTTCGATCGCGGATTTAGTTATTACAGAGAGCACATATGATAATTTTATGTTTATTTATTATAGTAGCAACTTGCAAGTATGATGCAACTGAGATTTTAGTTGTGTGGGGTTGCCACCAATATTTTGTGTGTTGTATCTGAAACTCTTTTTAGTTGTAAGTATGGTTGCAACTGAGATTTAGAGATTTTTCTCTAGTTGCAAGTGTGCTTCAACTGAGACTTTCTCCAGTAATGAAATATTTTTAAGTAGCAAGTGTGGTTGCAATTCAGATTTTCTTTTGCGGTTGCAAATGGAGTTATAGCTGAGATTTTTTCTAGTTGCAGGTTTCAGTACAACTAGGATTTTTTAGTTGCAAATATGATTTCAACCGAAAATTTCTCTAGTTGCAAGTGTGGTTGCAACCGAGAATTTTTCCAGTTGCAAGTACGGTTGCAACCGAGATTTTCTCCAGTTATAAATGTGGTCGCAGCTGAGAAATTTTCCAGTTGCAAGCGGGGTTGCAACCAAATTTTTTAAATTTGTTCAAATTATGAAAATGTTACCAAACTTTTTTGTTCGCCAGAGAGAGAAAATTTAAATAGTGTGTTTTTGAAGAAAATATACGGTTAGATTGTAAAAAACAAAAAAAAACATAAAATGGACAACTATAAAAGGCACTCACATCACTCAATTAAGCACTAAGCTAGTTCTCAGTAAGAGCCCTAGAGAGACCCATTACATAATGCAGTATGTATTGTCCAGACATGGAAATACAACGGTTTTCGAATACTTTGGTTTTATAAAAAACTTTGCTGGCTGCTATCATTTGCCCCAAACTTTCTATTGTTAAGTAATAGGAGATTCACTACAGTCTGTCCACCCTAACGCTACTCCCGTGACCCCGTGCAGCTGCGACGCCGCGCCACCCAGGGGATCCCACCCTTCTCTCCTCCCTCTGCCGTCGTCGAAGGTGTTGCTTGCCAAAGGCTGCATGGTGGGCGCCTGCTGGAGCCGCCAGGGGTGCGAGGCGGCACCCTCCCCAACCCTGCAACCGTTGTGATGCACGGTGACGATAATCTAAAAACTTCCAAAAAAATTCCTCTCTCTAGTTTCAAACTTTTCCCTCCTCATCTACCCTTTCTTCACCTTAGCCCCTCCTACTCTTTCACCTCTCCACCTTATCCCCTCCTACTCTTCCACTTCTCCTCTCCTCCTCTTTCACTTCTCCACCTTGCCAGGTTCACAGGCGACTAGTAAGACTTACCACTAGTGAGGTACCTGTGGCGGGCCAGCGCACGCGACTAGTAGCAAAAATGACACGCGACTGGTAGGATTTTTCCTACTAGTGCGCGTTGGGCCCATAAGGGCTCGGAGTCTCGACCTCCTACACCTACCGACGACAACGGCGTCCAGCGGTGGTGCCGCATCATCTTCGCGCTAGGGCATCGGCCCTGAACATGGCAGCGGCAACTTCCTCCTCCGGAGGTGGACGACCACGTTGGGATCTGGTGTGGGGGATCTTGGGATCCCACACCGATCTCTAGCAGTGAAGATCCAATAGACGATGAGTTTGTCGTGACATGTCAGCCAGTGAAAACCGCGCCTCGACCTTCTTGGCAGACGATGGCGACATCACTTGGCATCGTTACCTTGTCCAAGGCATCGTGTTTCCTTGTCTCGCCATTACACTTGGGAGACGCAGATCTTGCAGGTTGCCGATGCGTGGCATGGGGGCCACTGGCTCAACTTCAATAGGGAGGGTCCTAGTGTTCCTCCCAAGGCAAGATGAAGATCTACTTGATGCTTGTCTTCGTTGATCTGGACAAAGTGTCGAGGTCCGAAAGTTCCAGCCAACGAGCTCCATAAGGCGCTAATGCTTGGAGATTGCCAGATCAGATGGATTCGGTCGCGCGCTGCAGTCTATCACCATCGTGGGACATGTCTTTAGACTTTAGTTCCATGGCGAAGAATGGTACGGAAGCCGAGATCTGAGAGGTAGTAATGATGGTTCGAGTCTTGGTGGCGATGTGGACCTGGCTTGGTGATTTGTGACTTAGAGCAACGACATCGGCAAGTGGGGGCGACAACATAGGAGAGTCTAAACTTCAGAGTGAAAGCTCAATGTCTGGCTATTGATTGTGTTTGACAATGATCTTGTTGAACGCATTGTTTTCGAGAGAGCTAACTTTCTCCGGGGTGAAAACATATGATATGTAACCAGGATGACAACCACGCTTATGCACTATTTTCTTCTTGAAGACGTTGCTTTTGGTGAAGATGGATTTCTGGTGCAGTTTTGGTGGTGTTACGTCTGTTGCTACAAGGAATAGATCAATCTACCGTTTTCACTTTTATAGCTCTTCTTTCCTTTTCTATTTGTGTGTATCCGTATTGGTAATAAAGATAGTCAGATGTAATTAATATCTTCGTGATATGCTTTCATAAAAACCTTTGCTGCCGACCAGTACCTGTCGATGAAGTTTCTTTGGTACGCCGACCTATCAACATCAGCACACGTACATGCCAGGAATAGATTAACTTTTGTTTTGGAGGGTCAAGTCCCAAAGGCGTTGCGTCGCATTGCAGCCATAGGAAGGGTCCTCCTAAACTTGGCAAAACAAAGTAAGAGTACAAGAGTCCAAGCAACGCTAAACCGAAAACAGCTCCTTCCTTCCTGCCACCTTCCGGGTCTTTCCCTGGCATCTGCTCCGCTCGTACAAGACGCGGCCGGTCCGGCCAGAGCGTCTCCCCGATATTAAGGATCGGCGCGCGCCTTTCTCGGCTAACCCGGCGATTCGTGACCGATCGCGTTCTGTATTTGTTTGCGGAGGAGGAGGGCTGTCATGGGCGATCAGGCGCCGGCAGCGTCGTCTACGACGATGGAGGCAGCGGAGCAGCTCATCCAGCTGAGCGGCGGCTGCGACGAGGGTGGCGGCGTGTCGGAGAGCAAGAGCGCGGATAGCGTCAAGGCAGCTGGAGAGAAGTATAGAGGTGATGATAAAGAGGTGGTGACGGCCGTGATGGAGAGCAGCAGTGCCGGGAAGAAGGGTGGCGGCGAAGACGACGATGCCGTCATGGGCGGAGTCAAGAGGCGGAGGCCGAGGTTCCGGTCCCTGGCGGCCATATACAGGGCGACGAAAAGGATCGACCTCGTGCCCGTCCGCGACGAGGCGGAGGATGACAGGAGCAGTGAGGGGACGGATAAGAAGGGGAACAAGAGGGCGGCGGGTGGAGCGGTCCACGACGAGGCGGAGGAGGACAGGAGCAGTGAGGGGAAGGAGAAGAAGGGGAAGAAGAAGAGGGCGGCGGGTGGAGCCGCCCACGACGAGCCGGTCGCCGCAGCGGCGCCGTCCAAGGCGAGCAGAGTGGTACGCGGAAGAAGTAGCACCGTACGCGAGTCGTAGTTGTCAGACTCTCAGGAAACCATGGAGCCATGTATGGATCTAGCTAGATAGAAAACAATGGCGCGTGTTTGGGTGGAAGATTGTAATGGAAGATGGACGTAGGATTGTACGTAAGCGTAGCTATCGGTTTTGTTCATCTTGAAGAACAAGACTTGGCCAAACTTCACATAGCGTCCGGGAATCGTTGAGTGATCTTGCTCTGGTAACTGATAGTTAATCGTTAATTCATTGACCAATCGATGATGCGCATGTTGGTATTTTGCGTACTATTGCCTGGTAATTTTCTTTTGTACTAATAAGTTGGAAGACTTCCCAACTGAATACATTACTTCAAACACATTACAGGATTGACCAAGCTTTTAACCTCCGTCACTCATGAGGATACATAGAGAGGTTACAACAAGGCAAAATTTACTATAGGACACAGTTATTTTTGATTGTTTGCAGAAACGCACCGTCCGATTTTATCTTTGCTAAGTACCACTACAATTTTGTGTCACGTTCGCAAGAACACACCGCAGGATCCAAAATGGAATGTTTAGCACTTTTGTAAGGGACGACCACGCTATGACCGATTTTGAAAACAATGTGCAAAACTTTCCATTTTAGGCCATGTGGTGTGTTTCGGCAAATGTGACATAAAAACTCTGGTGAAGACACAATCGAGCGGTGTGTTTCATCAAACGCTAGAAAATAACGGTGTCCTCTAGCAAATTTTCCCTTACAACAAAGGTAAAAGAAGAGAGGGTTGAATGCATGGCAACCGAGCAAATCCCGTGCGAAAAACTAAGCGCAACAAAACAACTAAAAAACTCAAAGTAGTACTGCACATATTTTCGCTCTTTTCGTCTTTGCAAAGATGAAAACATAATTTCTACTAAACTGTTAAATATTCAACGAAATGTACATATGAGATGACAAAAAATACTTGTAATAATAGTACGAGGATACAAAATAAAATATTGTATCAATGCATGGATGTTGAGATTAATGGATAAAATACCTTCATCTTCTATTCCTAAAACATGACAATGATAACACAAAATTGTTAAATCAATGAATCAGTCAAAGCCCAGACAAACCATAAATACATTCAAATGAAGGGCAACGAGTTCTGAACATAGATGACCTAGCTCAGAGGGGAGCCGCAGCCAAGCCAGGGAAGAGGCGCATCACTTGAGCGGCGCCGGTAGCCGTTCGGTTGATGTCTTCATGTCAATGTGTCGCTCCTTTCACTCGTGTTGGCCTGCTAGGCATTATGGCCAAGAGAATTATGGGCTGCTACACCCGGGCCAAACCTACAATCTCTATATGCAACATGCCAGAAAATTTGTCATGCCCCGGGCCATGGTCTTGGTTACCCGGGCCAAACTCCAGCACTAGAAAAATGTTTCAATGATGAAACACTACCCAACTGGCATACACAATATGACCATCACGACAAGAACAATCACATGTAGAGCATAGAGAAGTGCCACCAGTGCCATCGAAGCATTCAAGGAGTCGGATTTGACAAAATGGGTGTACATGGCTAAAAACAATAGTCAAAAGAGTTCAATCAAAGATATTGCAAAGTATAGAATTTTATATACAAGCATAACTTTCCCCCAAAAAAATAATGGATGTAAAGATGTATATGGACCCGTCAATGCATCGAAGGGTATCACAAACATTAGGAACAAATCATTCTTACAATTTACATCTCCCACGCCGACGTAAGCTACTCGCACATGAGGGAAATGATGCTCGGAACAATGGAGATAAACATGATGACGATTATATTGATAACAACGTAACTGCCACACATAACAAATGATTGGACCAAATGACAATCTCACAAATGGTGCTTGAAATTGAGATTACAAACTCGATGGAGACTAAGAAGCTCTTCCATGTGAAGATGTCGATCAATGAGGATGTAGTGTGGATTTGGTCATGGAGGAAAGAGTCAGGGATGAATCGATTTGAAGGGCTCTTCCCTGCCAAGTCTCTTTTCTTTTCTTTTGTATGTTTTGGAGACAAAACTTTTTGTGTGTTCATTGAATGCCTCCTTCTTCACAAAATGTATCTGGGTCGAAGTGATGGATTCATAAACAGGGTGGTACAACCAGTGGCACAAGCGATATGCTCGTTATGTGACTTCTCTTATGGTTGTTCTGTTGACTTTGGTCCTAGAAGTAAAGTTGCTCCAAATTGCCTTTTATTCTCAACCGGTGTGTTGGATCCCCTAAATATCTCAATTCATGTGCAAATCATAACACACACAGTGTCCCATAATAATAAAGAATTAAGGGAAAAAGCGAGAAGCGCACGACAAATTGGTAAGGTAGTGTCAAACCGTTGAGAAATATTGGTACAAATTAAAGGCATAGCTCCCCCAACCTTAAACCTTTGACCATCCTCGAGCAATAAAATATTCATTATTAATGGAAAGGATTTAAAATGATCCATGGTAAAATTATGAATATATATTGGTATCCCCTGGCTAGATGAGGCATAATTGTTTCATCGCGCTCCACCACACTCCTCGTCGGTTTTGAGTATTGTTGATCCTTGAGAAATTAAGATCCCAAATATTTGTGGATTCATATGTGCATTGTTAGCTACTAGTAGTATTCAATTGTTGCTAGTTATTCTCTCCGTCCCAAAATGTAAGGCATCTAATGATTAGTCAAAAGTCAATGTTTTTAAAGTTTGATCAAGTTTGTACATAAAAATATAAACATTTAAAGTATTGAATGAACATGAATAGATTCACCATAAAGTATATTTTCTTAATATACCCATTCGATATTGTAGATGTAAATATATTTTTCTAAATATTTAATCAAAGTTACTAAAGTTTGACTTTTAACTAATCCTTAGACGTCTTACATTTTGGGACAGAGGGCCTTCTATCAACAATCTTCTTAGTTACTTGCGTAGCTTTACCATTAATAGTTGCATTTGCTTATTTCGTATCTTGTAATTTGCAGACTATTTTATTTATTGGATCATGTTTGCTAGAAGTTGTCAGTGGACTTTATTTGGAGTGAGCATGGCATTGCAATTCCCCCCACTTTTTAGAATTCGAATCAAGAGGCCATAGAATGTGTCCAACTAATTATCACCATTCGTCTAAAATTTGGGTGAAACTCAAATGAATTTTCCTTTATCATCCATTTTTCACCGAAAGTGCATGTCCATTAGTAGTGATGCACGAACCACCAAATGTACCTACGTATCACCAACTAGAGCGAGCCTGCAAGGGTAAATGCAATATGGGACGGCCAGATATATTATTAATTATCAATAATGTTGAAAAGGAACACGTCTCAGGTCCCCATGTATTTTTTTTTCTTTCAGTGATGATATTATCAGGCAAACAACAATGACAAAAAAAAAAAGATCAGTGTTGATGTCTAGCGAGTCACCAGACCACCTGGGCCTGATCTTGTTGTGAGCACGTCCAACATGCATTACAGCTGGCATTAGGGCATCTCCAGCGGCGCGACGCAAACGGATGCTGAGCGATCGTTTGTGTCCGGCGCGATCGGAAATGTGTCTGGCACCACTTTCAGCGGGGCGACGCAAAGTGACCGGACCGTCCGCGGAGACGCAAACCTGGCCCAAATATGCACCAGGTTTGCGTCTCTGCGGACGCTCGGCGGTCGCGCAGAGCGTCCTCCATTTCTTACCCGGTCCCGCATGTCAGGGACAGCGAAATCGATCGCTTCAATTTGCTTCTTTTCCCCGTCTTTGCTGCCCTAGTGCGACGCCACCACCCCAACCCCACCCGCCGCCGTCCCGCCGCTGCGCCGCAGAAGTCGCCGTCGGCTCCATTCTCGCCGCGCGGGAGAGCAGGATTGTACTCGGGCTTGGCTCCGCCGCGTACCTGCCGGCTGTTTTCGGGCGAAACGCTCCCGGCTGCGCCGCCCTTCCGTGCCGCCCACGACCTGTTCGGTCAATTGCGTCGGTAGGTTTCTTACTCGTGTTTTCGGCGCTATTGTGCGCGGCCATTGATCCGCAGTTTGTACCCACGCAGATGGACATGTGGCAGATGTTGGACAAGTTTCGCGCGGAGGTCGTCGACTCCTCTTCCGACGAGGAGTCCGATGAGTCGACGCAGACATTGGCAACTACTGCGGCCTCCATGATCCACGAGTTCACCTCTAACCCGGGGCCGCAACACCGGGGCTCTGTGAAGGGGCGCTCCAAAAACCTGCCGCGCAACAGAGTGGAAGGGCAGGCCCGCCTCCACAAGGACTACCTCCACCTCACCAATCCGATCTTCCCGGAAAAACTGTTCCGGCGCCGATACAGGATGTCAAGGGACCTGTTCTTGGTCATTCTACGGGGCGTTAGAAACTAGACCCCTACTTCCAATGCAGGCCTGATGCAACAGGTGCGCTAGGCTTCACCTCCTACCAAAAATGCTCCGCGGCTATTCGCATGCTCTCATATGGAATGGCTACGGATATATTCGATGGGTATCTTCGAATGGGTGAGAGCACCTGCCTTGAGGCCATGTATAGGTTTTGCCGAGCCGTGATTGCCGTGTTCGGAGAGTATTACTGTAGGGAGCCAACTGTTGAGGATACAAGGCGGCTCATGTCTATCAATGAGTCTAGAGGGTTCTCAGGAATGATTGGCAGCATATATTGCATGCACTGGGAGTGGAAAACTGTCCATTTGGATGGCAGGGTGCGTACAGCGGGCATGAGGAGGGAATAACTGTCATTCTTGAAGCTGTCATATCTCAAGATTTATGAATTTGGCATTCGTTCTTTGGCATGGCCGGTTCCAACAATGACATCAATGTGTTACACCGATCACCGATTTTCAACCGGCTCATGCAAGGCAAAGCTCCCCGGGTGAGCTATGAGATCAATGGAAATGCATATGACAAGTCATATTATCTTGCTGATGGCATCTACCCTGACTGGGCCACATTGGTGAAGACTGTCCGTAATCCAAACTCCGAGAAGACGAGGAGGTTTGCCAAGATGCAAGAGGCTTGTAGGAAAGATGTGGAGCGCGAATTTGGTGTGCTCCAAGCTCGGTGGGCAATTGGCCGTCACCCGACAAGAACATGGTCACTGAAGACCATGCATGAGGTAATGACATGTTGCGTGATCATGCAACATGATCGTTGAGAACGAGCGTCCTGATGGCCGCAATGAGAACCACTGGGAATTTCAAGGTGAACTGGTGGCGCCACTTCCTAGAGCTTCATCTTGGTAGGAGTATCTAAATATAAATGTAGAAGTCACTAACGAGAACGTCTCCAAACAGCTGCAGACGGATCTGATTGAGCATCAGTGGACATTGGCTGGCCATGAAGATCATGCCTAGAGAAATACTATCTTATTTTCATGTAGACTTTTCAAAATTTAAATGTAATAACTATGACTTCGTTGATTTCCTTATTTTGTTGTTTGGAAACTTCATAAATTGATGCAAACGCGGAAATGCGTCGGGCCGTTGGAGCCACCCCTAGGTGCAAACGGACGCGCGGACAAAAACGGTCGGTCTCGCGTCCGCCGCGCGACGCGAACGGACATTTCAGACGTCCGAAATGCATCGCGCCGCTGGAGATGCCCTTAAACCAAGACAAGCAACATCTACTATAAAGTTAGCTTAGATAAGGATCACATGCTTGTTTTATGAAGTGCTTAAGGGCGACTTCTTTTAGGCTCTTGCTTATACATAAGTCGGCTTATGGAAAATGGTGGGGAGAAACTGTGGTGCAAAGAAACTCCTAGAAACTGACCCCCCCCCCCCCCTCTATTTTTTGGGCTTCTAGAAATTTAGCTTATTTGATGTGTTGAGTCATAAATGTCTATAATGCCCCCACTGCTGTATAGGGAGGCGCCGGCACTGCATCCTCTATTTGGGGATGTTGTTTCCACACCGGCGCCTCCATACGGCGCCCCCAATTTTTTTTTTTA
Source organism: Lolium rigidum (assembly GCF_022539505.1). Lineage (NCBI taxonomy): Eukaryota > Viridiplantae > Streptophyta > Magnoliopsida > Poales > Poaceae > Lolium > Lolium rigidum. The sequence goes on from NC_061511.1 coordinate 250,537,925, forward strand.
CAATATTTTGAAACAACATATCAATCACATTTTATTCATATCATATTTAATTATTCATACAATCACACAAATAGAAATTAAATTATTCATACAACCAAACAAATGGAAATTAAATTGTTCATACAATCAAACAAATATAAATTAAATTCTTCATACAATCAAATAAATAGAAATTAAATCATGTATTGTTGGCGGATCCTCTCCTCGCCCACAAATGCACAGCTAGATCCGCCTGAAGTTGAGCATGAACACATCCATCTCGAATTTCATGATGCATGTGAAGGAAAACGCTAAATTCTTGGGGTGCATGATCTACATCAGCAAGAAGCCCTTGATAATCAAATGGTTGATCATCATGCACATGTTCGTCGTGCTCGTTCTCAATGATCATATTGTGCAATATTATACAAGTAATCATCACCTCCCACATCTGAGACTCAGACCAAGTGAGAGCAGGGTACCTGACAGCGGCGAAACGCTGCTGAAGCACCCCCAAATCACGCTCAACATCCTTGCGAGCTGCTTCTGGCATGTTGCAAAATAAGCATCCATCTCTGAAGCTGGAGACGAGATTGTCTTCACAAATGTAGCATACGTAGATACCATCAGCTAGATAGTACCCCTTGTTGTATGCATGGCCGTTTACCTCAAAGTTCACGGCAGAACTTGTCACTCGGCTAGCCTAGAAAACACCGGAGAGAGCTGCAGCACGTTGATATCAATGTTTATTCAGATGTCATGGTCTGCCACCGCCTCTAGAATGATACTACACTCACCAATATGCCCCTTGTACATCCCCTGCCAAGAAAAATGACAATTCTTGCAGCCCCAATGCATACAGTCAATGCTTTCGAGCATCCCAGAAAACCCTTGTGCTGCATTATTTTCCATGATCCGAGCTGTATCATCTGCTCTTAGTGCTCTCAAATGGTCTTTACCAAACACCGCTATGACAGCTCGAAAAACCTGTAGAGAGTCTGTGAATATGTCGACTCCATCATCTGCAGATAGTCACTGGCTGGAGGAGCTTCGTATGCAAGACAACGCATTGCAGCAATGAACTTCTGAATTGAGGCGAGGCCCCACAAACATGTGCAATCTTGCTTGGCCATGAAGTAGTCATCGTACTCCCTGATGCCGTAGACAATCTTCATGAATAGATCCTTGTTCATCCTAAACCGGCGCCGAAATTCCTTCGGCGAATGAGTCACGTCGTCGGTGAAGTAGTTAGCGTCAAGTAGCATTGCGCCGGCTTGACAATGTCGGTTGATGTTCCTCCTCTTGCTTGTCTTTCAGCCGCCGCACCGAGGCACGGCGAACAAAGGCTGGCGAACGCGGAGCAAGTTCGTCAAAATCAGTTGCTGCTTTTGCCACCGGACAACCTCATCGTTCTGCTCCTCCGTGAATAGCTGCACCATCATCTCATCGTCGATGTCCATCGCGGCAATCCGATGAACACCTTGCAAGCGGGGCAGTTGTGTGGCGGCGAGCTCCGTTCCAGGCAAAACAGCGACTGGACAAGGGGGTGGTGACCGTGTCGATGGACGACGGTTCCTAGACAGGTGGCGGTGTCTATTGCAAGAAGGGGATGCGACGGCGACAGCGACGGTGGTGATCTATAGGGGTGGGAGTCAGCTCGGGCGTGGGTGGGAGGTGGGGAAAGCGGTGCGTCTAGCTGATAGGTGGAGCCCACGCACGATTTCTGACGTGTCGCGAGGCGCCGGCGTGCCCGATCCGCGCCCTCTATGAAGGGGCTGGCACGGGGTTGCCGACGTTTTTATTAGGTTTGAAAACTAGCCGGCGTTTTTTTAGGACGCACCGGTGCGAGCCCAAAAACCACGCTTGCCCCCAAAACGCTATCGGGACCGCTATCGGGCGCGCAAGTGGAGATGCTCTAAGAATAAGATTTATAAGATATAAAGATAAGATTTGCAGTACAACTTGGATACTTATCTCAATTAAGCTGCACAAACTTACAAATACAATCCCCTAAAGAGGGACGAACACATTTAGCTACTTTATAATTTAAGGCTTATTGCAAAAAAAAACATGTCTATGCTTTCTAAACAAGTCTATTGGTTTGAAATATTCTTACTAGTATAATAAAGTTGCAGAGTTTTAGTTTTAGCTTCCGTTGAAATATGCTTAGCAATGTAAGAAAGTTACAACATTTTAATTTTAATAACTAGACGTATTTTTTTGTCAAATATTGCACTTCATCTATTTTTTTCCATGTAACCCCTCTCTAGGTCGATTTTCATTATCAAGAGATAACGAAAAAAACACAACATTTATTCGGAAAGAAAAAGAGCAAGTGGATTGCCGCCTACTGCTAGCGTTTTACAGGGAAACTTCTTCCACACATCTTAGCAACAACCACCAAAAGGCTACCAGCAAAAACTACCAAGCACACAGCAACAACAGGCCACTAAACAGGTAGAGTCTATTTCCAGAGAGGAAAGGGAACCAGCATCAGCAACAACCCTCTGTCTCCATGTTGTCCACGTCAGGATCTGCCATTACTTCATCGGTCAAGCGAAGATTTCCTCTGGTAGGTCACCTCTCCGACGACGATGACGTAGCAGCAGCTCTAGCAGCAAGCCCGGAGAAGACCATCAGCACCAGCTCTGATGTTTTCTGCATCAGATGGGTTATGTAGACCTGCCTAGTAGTTCATAAAGACAACAGAGAAACTGATTAGTTCATTAGGAGATTTGATTAGTTTTTTCTCAAAACAAGCTCTATTTCTTAGCTTCCAAATGGCCCAGCAGGTAGCAGCCAGCCCAGCAATTTTCAAATTTATGCTAGCTGGAACCAAACGAGGGAACCACCAAAAGAATTGGGTGAAACTCCCAGGTCTATCAGTTACCCCTATTGCCATAGCAATTGTGCTCCAAACATATTTTGCTGTTGTACATTCAAATAAAAGATGTGATATGGTTTCATCTTGGTGAGAAAACTGACAGGAAGCACTTCCAATCCAATTTTCCTTCAGCAAATTGTCTTTTGTTGCAATTGTTGTGCTATATCAGCCACAATCATATCTTTATTTTTAAAGGGATTTTGCTTTTCCACAGGTATCTGAAAGATCTATCAGTCCCATTCATGCATAGGTGATTGTACATGGATTTAACAGAAAAAATACCATTCTTTGTCCATTTCTAGAATGATTTATCCTTTTCCTGAGATAGCACAGTTTGTCTCACTATACCCAGCAGGCCATGCACTTGAACAGTCAGATCAGGAGACAAGTATCTTCTGAAGGAGAAATTCCACCCAAGAGTAGCAACACCAACAACAGTAATATCTTGTTCATTACATATATCAAAGATATCGGGAAAAGTCTCTTTCAAAGGATTAAGGCCACACCAAGCATCACACCAGAAATTTGTCAATTTCCCATCCCACTTGCATCCTCCTGCCACATAAATAGAGATCTTTTACTTTCTGCATATCTATCCATAGGGGAGAGTCTCCATGCCTTTTCCTTGAATAGAAGATACCAGAATCTCTCAGATATTTCACATTCATGAAATGTTGCCAGGGCCAGTATCAGATTCAATTTTCCACCACCATTTACATATAAAACTGATATTAAATTTGGTAAGATCTTTCAGGCCCAAACCACCCTTCTTCTTTGGTTTACAAATCCATCTCCATTTAACAAAGCGTTACTTTCTTTTATCTGCACTACCAGCCCAAAATAAGGATCTAGTAGGTTTATCCATCTCCTCAATTGCGGTCTTGTGCAGAAGTCTCATGGACATCTGATACACACTAATACTGGACAAGCAAGCACCAATCTTAATTATCCTTCCACCAATGGACATATTATTCCCCACCCAGCCACTCATTTTTTTCTTAGTTTTGTCACCTAGGAAATTCATTTCAGCAACAGTAGGCCTTCTTGCACTAATTGGTGTGCCTAAGTATTTTATTGGCCAAGTTCCTCCCTGACAGTTGAAAAGATTTAAGTAGCACTGTATTTTGTTGTCATCTTGCAAAATCATCATAACCTCACTTTTTCCAAAATTCATCTTGCACTTCATCTATTTTGGCACACTTGCTCAATTTTCTTCCGAGGCAATGTTGAGATAGGACAGCACATGCTGCAAAGTATTTTTTTTATGGCTTTGTTTCATTGCTCAACGTTGTTAAGAACACCTCACACTAGCTAGTATTTTTTTCATGCATACACTACATACCGTTTACGAGGTCAGGAGAAGCCACTAGGGGTCACTAGGAGCTTTTGTTTTACATGACATATAATGTACACTAAACCACCTAAACTAGCAAAATACTCCAAATGTGAGGGACGAGACCCCTATTTTATTGCATAATCGACAACTTAAGAGAAATGCAAATTAGATCGCAATTAGCTTTCATTTCAACTACCGAGGGAGCATCAACTTGAGTGTAGATGGCTCTGTCTCGCGTAGCTTTTGTTTAGCCTCATATTCCGTAGCAGAAAAAATCAAGATTAATTTCTGTAGGTAACTCAAATCATATGCAAGTGCAAGCAATTTATGTATTTTTCTTATTTAAAATGTGCACCGACCTATTGTGCATCTGGGCATTGTGTCACCGCCTAGCAGCTTGCATATATGGCCAACAACTAGGTGCTTGCGGGTAGATGTGCCAATGCTGAAATTTAGCTCTTCGCTATGGTTGATTCTGTAAATGCTAGCAACCTTATCTCATCCACTTCGAGATAGTATTTTTCCACGCCCTTCCTTACGTCAAACTCATACCACTCATGGGTTGGCTGCATCACCAATTTCATCTTACTTCTCCAAAGAGGAGTCATTTTTTTCCCTTACCCGCAATATCATCCATTTATCCACATAATGATAAATATCAGAGTATATCTAGTGCTAAAACAATGAGATTGTTTAATGTTATGGCTTACCATGTTGGACTTGAATGGTTCTGATATTATCATCGAATCTAGGTAGTCTAACGAGAGGTCCTAATTAAGCACATTCTCGCTATGCGTTTTTACAACCATTGCATATGGTCTTGGTGGTGGACTGTCAATGTGAATGATCTCTACAACATAGTGTTAACCTACTACGTATAAAAATTGTCTTTCTGAATGAGCTAAACACGTTATATGGTGCTGAAATCACAAGGTATGAGATTTGGTGCATGTTGGGCCACCCAGAACGAGCAATTATTTTCATTTGCATGAGATTTACTGGAAAAAATGAAAGGACCTGCTCATTCTGGGTGGTTTCACTATGCACAATTTCTCCTGTGTTGGTGATTACAGCGCTATCTATGGCGTGAGTATCTCATTTCAAATGACATATGTTATACTATATAACATGAGGTCAACACAACCATGTAGGTATCATCCACAATAACACCGAGTCACTGGGAGACCATATGCAATGTTTGCAAATACCCCAAGGACGAATGTAGGCAGGGCCTCTCCCTTGACCATGTCAATTTAATCACACTATAGAAACTAAGTCCAACATGGTTAGCCATAACATTTTACATGACCAACATTTTAGCTTTAAACATACTCCGATAGTAATAATTTCTACTAATGAATATGTGATACCTTGTGAGAAAGAAAAGAAGCTTGACTCGTCTGTGGAGAAGTGAGATGAAATTGGAAATGGAGCCAACCCACGAGTGGTACGAGTTTGACATACGAAAGGATGAAGAACATACTATCTAAAATAGGATTGGGAAATGTTTGCTAGCATTTACACGACCAACCATGACGAGCTAATTTCAGCATTGGCACATGCATCCACAAACATCTAGTTATCGACCATATATGACAGTTGTTAGATGGTCTCTTGATATCACTATGCATAATAGATTAGTGCACATTTTTAACTAAAATTCCATAATTGTTTTGCACAATATGATAAGAGTTAATCTAACACAAGCCTTGATTTTTCCTGCAGCGGAATACGAAGCTGAACAACAGCTGCACGAGACGGGCCATCTACACCCTAGGTCAGTACTGCCTCGGTGGACAAAGTGGAAGCTAGTTGCCATCTTTTAGCTAGCCTCTCAAGTAGTCAATCATGCAATAAAATAGGGGTCTCGTCATTATATTTGAGACATTTTACTAGTTCGAGGTAGTTTAGTGTACACAAGATGTCATGGAAAACAAAATGTCTTACGTTAGTGGTGCTTCTCGTGACCTCGGGCACCGATATGTATACGAGTCATGCTCCAGTGCTCCCCCCTAATAGAAGTTAAGGGGTTCTATTTAAGTTTTTTTTTCCTACCTTAGGCCCGCCGAAACCTATATCTAACCCATATATACCCGTTATATACATACGGTATCTATACGCTGTGTTGGAAAAAAATAGGTTACGTGATCAGGTAATTATCCCAGTTTCCTAACTACCGCCCCACGTCGTGCATGCGGTTTCGAAACCTGCTGGCTATGTACGCGTCCGCTGAGATTCGACAACGACACCGTCGAACGATAGAATCGCTACGCCGGGAGAGATCCTGCTAATTAAGGGTCCGCCAGTCGTCTCCACCACCGCTGGTGATATCATGGGACCGTATTAGTACGCTATACGTGCCCAAAATTATCCGTACAATATAACACGTCAGATTTTAAATTTTACAATCATGCCAACCCTTACAAAGAGATATGAGAAGATCTCCACCGTCTATGTTTTTCTCACAGCCAAAATTCTGCTAGGGGGGAGCACGAAGTGTATGTATACATAAAAAAGAACTAACGAGTGCCACATATTTAATTCATGTTGAGGAATAAAACGAAGCCGTATAAAGAAAAAGACTTTGCAACAAGCGTATTATTTTGAACCAGCACTGCTCCCAAAGAAAATGGAACAAGTGTGAGAAAACTGATGAAGTGCAATACTTGACAAATGGCATGTGTAATTAAATAATCGTGTTTCAACAAAAACAAAAACTTCCGCGAAAAATGATGTCGGTTCTTCCTGAAAACAAATCTGTATAAAAAGGCTTGCAAGCGTAATACGTACCTAGGAAGTCTACATGATCCTGCCGGCGGCCATGTGCCAGAGAGGAGGTGCTCCACTGCCGCACCGCCTCGGCCACTCCGGCGAGAACAAGCAGGGTAGGTTCGGCATTGTGGTGAACGCTATGCTAGTGATAGAAAGAGTTGTGAGCTAGCTAGCGCTGTGGACATACACCGGTAGATCGAGAGTTTGTAAAGCGGCTTTCACTGCTATATATGAATATGCTGTGGCCAACACTCGCTTCGTCGAGAGACTTGGTCTAAAGAAAACGGTTTGTTGCATGCAGGATCATGATGACCAGGTTTGCTCCCTTGCATGTCCTTGATTGGCTTACATTTGTCCAAGGATGCGATGCATGCTCTCTGATCTCCATCTTCGTCTCATGACGGTGGCTAAATTTGGCTAAGTGTAGGGTCAGGCCGTGAAGCAATGCCACTGGCCGTGACTTCGGGTGTGTTTTGATTGCTACAAAATCATATCCTACCAGTTTTTTGGTCATGACTAAAAGATTGGTTGTTGTTTGGATAGTTGCTGACTAGCGCTCATTCATGGGTGTGGCAATAAAGTGATGAATATACCAGCTCGGTTTAATGTCGGCAATCAGAGCCAGAAAACTTAACACTTGTAAGCTGAACAAATCTTGGTATTCATCTCTGAACACTATAATAATTATGATTTTAGATAGCGCGCTATATCCTTTTGAGCCAGCAGCCACTAAATGAAATCCCCGTACAATTGTCCGCTATAGCACGCGCTATATTGTTTTGAGCCAGCAGCCACTAAATGAAATCCCCGCACAATTGTCCGCTATAGCACGATTTAGCTCCGCTATAGCGCCAAAATTAATGGCGGATTCTGAGGCTGCCCCTATTTATAGTAGCACACCCAATTCTTTCTTGATGATAATCATACATCATAAATATCTGACTTCCTTAAAGACAAACATATCATAGATAATTGATCCTAAATAGTACTGGATCATCAAACTGAAACGGGTTCAAACTTGGAAGGGCTTAGGGTTTCCAGGCTGGTCCAATCATCGCCATCGATAACTCATAAGTTGTTTTCCGTCATGTACTATAAAAAAAAAAATGCTGAGAGTGTGCAACCAGCAAGTGTCCCATTTTGCAATAGCAATTCAACACTCTAACCATTGAACTTAGCCAATCATGTGCCCATCAGAATCCCTGTAATCTAGTTCACGTAAAGAAAAAAGTACATGTATTTCAGTAAAGGACGTAACTCTGTGAACAAAGGCGCCAAAATCTCCTAGAACATGTATACATGGAATTGCATGACATAGGTTTCTTCGACTACAACTCAGAATTTCAGTGAGAATGTGCGTATCTCCATGGGTCCCAGCTCAACAACAAGGGCTTGACTGTCAACTGGTCCACCAACTATTGGGGCAGGGCCACTTTCAGTGTCTCCCACAACCCTCCAGTTGAGCTTTCTCATCTCCGACTTCTTTTGATTGGCGGACAGGTTAGTTTCAGTCAATTGCTTGATCTGCACAATGGAACAGAACTAAGCATTTCGGGATACATTTACTTTCCAAAGAAATAATATTCATCAGAGTATAATATTCATGTATCTCCATGGGTCCCAGCACTAAGCACTATTTTGTGACACCTTCTGATCGTGCAAAAAGATGAACTACATCAAATTACTTACATTTCTCTTTCCAAACAGTTTCTTCAGTTCTACTTTTGCCATCACTGAGTTCTGCGGGTCCTCTGCAGCCTGCAACTCCGAAAAAAACTATTCAGTAAACTAAATAGAAATATGTATTATATGAAGCAGCTATGTAAACCATAAATACCTGAAACAAATGTGCCAACCGGAGGAGCGTGGTACCATCGTCAATATTCTGAAATGTTAAGCCATATTCTGTCAGTGACCAATACGATCCTATTCGATATCCAGACATATAGGTTCTGACATAAATAAATTGTGAACCTGCAAGGTGATGATCGCGACGTTATGAGGAAGACTATAATTTGCATCCATGATGCTGCCTTTCGCAATACTGTAGGATTTCCAACTGCTCTCGTCCTGTAAGAACAATATTACTAACTGCAGAAACAATTTTTTTTAAGAAATAGGATGAGAGAGTATATAAATGTACCTCATGAGCGAAACCAAGAAGAAAGGGTGAATAAACTTCTTGCCCAGTTACCCGTCGCCAGTGGGCTCCATGTCCAAGCTTGTTGACATTGACATAATAAGTACCCTTAGCCTGTAAGAGTTTGAGGTAGTGTTATGGTAGAGATAGTGAATATGATGTCAGGTCGGTGCTGGAGGAAATAGAAATGGATACAATACTGTGAGTGAATGTATACCGTAAGCCCATCACATTGATTATCGACGCAAACAACTTCGTCGAGTGGCTCCCCTACACCTCTGCCATCATCATGAAGTATACGCCTGAGATTCACAATATTTATGATCAGAGGTTGAGCGTACAAGGGATTATCTGAACTGGATTACACACATCCGTAGATGACTTCAAGAGGTTGAAGACAGAGTTGGTAAAGACAGAGGTTGAAGACATTAAACAATTTTGCATAATAAGTTCGAAACACAGGTAGGTTGCAAAACTGATAAATCTAAAAATGCCAGTTTTAGCTGTTTTAGGTGGACTTGTTGGCAACATTTTCGTAGTCCATCTCTAAATTCATGCTGGCCGCTAGCTTCAAAACAATTGTACCACATCCACATGTATGGATTGGTCTATCCTAGTGAGGTGAAAAATATGGTACCGCGATGGGAGTTAGTCCCATGTTAGGTCTGGAATGAGCTCAGAATAGTCCAGGTAATACCTGTGGAGCATAATTTCTATTTGGCCATCCTGAATACTTGATGCTCCAACAGAACGATCAACAAGGACAGATAGTTCATATTTTCCATCTGCTACATACATCCCTAGATTAACCTGTAAAGTTAACATGAGAGAAGTATCTTTAATCTTCTTTGGACACTTATAAGCAACTAAAACATATGAAATAACACCAGTGATGAAATAATAAATTTCCTTGGAAAACGAAAAAATGAGGAAGTGTCAGGTGTAGTCCTGAAAATGACTGCTCTCTTACACGTCCATTTTGCCAGCATAATGATGATAGAATAGACAACTCACATTAACTAGTGACACCATTCTACAAAGTACATCATTTTTCCTACTGATGACAGCATTATAAAGTACGTATAAATAGAATAATCTGCATTCGAAGTACTAATATTACTAACCAAAATTATCGCACTATTAAAATGTGAATAGTGTGCATACCGGATAGTAATTTCCTGCAACTGGCTGAGTCACCTGAAGATCCCAATCTTCCCTGTAGTTTCTCACCTATAGATGAAATCAAAAGGAACTTGGTTGTAAGAGGAGTGTATGAATACATTGAAAACTCAAACATATTTTAATTTAGATATTCTGTAGGGCTCTAACGGTCACTCATAAAATAATTCAGGTACAAATGGGAAGGTTAGCTATTGTTATATTTAACAATATTTCAAACAGAGCGATAACTTTGGACCAGGAACAAATGAACTAACTCAATCGTAAAAAATATTGGTACTTACCCTCTTGAGGAAATCTCTTCCATTAGAATCTGTATAAAAAGTGCTGTTTGTGGCCATATTTGCTGTCAGTCGCGTGATGACCTCCTTTCCTATTCCATCGTTGACAGGGATTGGCCCAATCTTTAACATAAGAAAGGAAGAAAAAAATAAAATTCCATGCTTGTTTAATATTGCTGGAAGCCTGGAATGCCATATTCTCCAAAACGGACAAATATAGTTTTAACCTTTACTCTCAAAAGTCGAGGAAATTACTAACCGTGTATTCTACTTCAGCATGATCCTTATCCTTGTAGAGTCGTGTAACCTACAAACAAATATCTTAGTGGATAGAGATTTTTTTGAGAGTTGGATAGAGACTTTATGTTAATTAGTATATTACACCTAGAAAAAAATGTTTGTATGAAGGAGCACGGGATTAACTAATCATAACCAAGAAACTGTACTAGAATATAACTAAAGTAAAAAAACTACAGCTACACAGAAATTTTGGATGGTACAATATAGTTAATGTAATTATATCACTATAGGTTCAAGAATTAAAATTATCCTCACGATGGTATGTATATTGGAGTAAATTTTAAATCTGACCTGAGAAATCCATGAGCTGAATTGCTGGTGGACTTCATCAACCAAAGGTCCACGGATGACTTTCAGCGATACCTAACAGAAATATGAATAAGTCAATCAATCATATAGGAAAACCTATTTATAGATTTAAATAATTGATAATGCAGGGGTAAGTTTAATTAAGTAATATATTAGATAAATTATACAAGTATCCAATTACTATCCCTTCTATAATAGCAACTCACAAGACTAATTGGATATTTTTTGGCTGTTCACTATGCTTTTTATCTATATCTCTCAAAGTCTTGTTATAAAAATGGGCAATAATAGATACCATGCCTTCATCTATTCTACTTTCTCCGGTCCTTTTTAAAGTGACTCGAATTTAGTACAAAATTGTACTAAATCTGAGTCAATTAAAAGAAACCAGAGGGAGTAGTTTGTAGAAAACATATCCATAAAAAAGTGCCAAAACATACTGTTTTATGTTTTTGAAGGCCTACGATCCTCATAGACTATATTTTGCTGAATAGAGAAATAATGGCAGAAAAATACGGGAAGCGTGACTAATGTGGAGTTATTGTTAATAGATTATTCTCTCTACCAAAGGGTGCGTAGATGAACAGTTAGTATTACCGATCTTGAAACAGCAGTAGGTGTAGCCCCATCTGGTCTAAAAATATAAGCTCCAGATGCCTGGAATAAAACATATACATGAGCAAATCAAACATGTGAATCAAATGAAATTTAGTAGAGAAAAAATAGCTCCATGATAATACCTGTGAATCCATGGCATCACCTGTGCTTGAACCATACCAAAGAAAGCTCTGTTGAATTGGTAAATCCACCTAAAAAACACCAACAAATTTTATTACTGAATATCATGTGGTAAAACTCCAGGAACTTCCCAATATAATAGATTTATTTAGCTATACATACAAAAGAAGTTCAGAAAAGCAATGTTGATCAACTATAAGAATTTTCTTTTGCCGATAATTTTCAATTTCACAAAATAATTATACATTGTATATTTCTTTAGCTTGCAAAGTATGCCAATGCAATGACCGGGTGGGGGGGAGGGGGCATGTATCGAATTTAATATTTTCTGCCCGTCCTCGTAGGGTTCATATGCAGCGTATCCCTAGGTTGTCAATTTGGCCAACATAATATCATTTGTATAATATAAAAATAATATCATTAGAAAGCTTTCTAATGATATATATTTTGTAATACATATGTTGCATTATCATCGTCAAATTTACGACCTAGGGATACGCGTAAGCCCTGTGAACTGGGACGGATGGAGTATATATGTGGCATTAGAACATTAATTGAATATGTGATGCAGATGATTCCTGTGTTATTGGACTGCCAAGAGAAAATCTGCATATTTCTCTCAGCTTCTATATTTAAAGCATTTATTACTTTTGGCTGGTGCCAATACCAAACTATCCAGAAAATAGTAGTACATAATTTCTCCTAATGATACATACATGTAACCACATATGTAAATTTAAAATAATTGTTTGTCCAATCTAAATTTTCACACACAAACATATATCGATAAATGACAGTATGTGTTAGGACTCACTCCTGAGATAGAATTGAATATCCGCGTCAATTGTCCAGATGCTGACGAAAATGTCATCTTTAGAGGCCCTGGTCCAACTTCAACTGTGCCATTGTTTGGAGAACTGATAGCTGAGACGGACCCCATTTTATTGGATCCTGTATAAGTCAATGGAAAATGATGTAAAATTAACCCAACGAACACTCAGATAAAAACACGATTCTTGATATTGAAAAAATATAAAATATAATGGCTAATCATATTTGCAGTTATTACATTTGCTAGGACCATATATTTTTGTCTAGTGATTAAGGTTGATGTTAGTGAAGATAACGAAAAATAACATTGAAATCTCAATATTAGTCCGAAGTAACTGAGTGATAGCATGCCATGTTATCACACAAGAAGAAGAAAAAAACATGGTAAAATTGTATTCTCTTGTAATACCCTGTTATCCAGTTCGCCGCACTCATTCAGAAAACAATATATCATCACTCTATTATCCACAAACAAAAGTTTCTTTTCTCTAAAGAGGAATGAATCAAACATTCATTTCTAGTGGGATGCAGTTTCACCTGTCCCCGTGGGTTTCGAAACGAAGTACGTATTCCATCCCATTGGTGGCACAGAAGCTTGAAATACTATCCAATACTTGGGGGGTTTGTCTGTATTGATTCCAAGATAAGCCTTCACATACAGCTTCCTTAAATTGTCTGTCACAGTATCAACCTCAACTAGTTGTGAATCGACAACACTTCCATCAGAGCTTTTTACGACTAGATGTACATCATTGACCTGAAAAAAAAGGTAAAGTAAGTAAATTAGCTCAAGAACCTAGGATCTGGTAAAAATAGGCACAAGCCTTATCAACATATTCCTTTCCATATGTTGACAAACTACTGAAGAGCTTTGAACCAATTGAGGGTATATGCTTGATCTATATTCTTCCTTTACAGAGGTTCAGAAGTAATTGGATAAAAATTCACAGTAAATGTTTAGATGCATACTGGAACCCGTATGTAGTCACTATGTTCCCATCCAAGAGGATTGTAAGCAACTATAACCTGCAGAAGATAATGTCAGTATGTACAAAATCATAAGTGACGTTACATTATAAAATTACTTACTAAACTCTTTCCTCCTGAAATTTGTTCCTCAGTTGAAGGGCAGTAGCTTATATTGAGCAGTTGGCACTAAAAAAAATCAACAATGAAACTGTTAGATCAGTTAAACATGTTCTGTGAACAAACCAGACTCTTTGACATATTTTCAGAGCAGAGCTTAAATGAGTAACTATGCCAGAACACTGTGAAATAATAAAAGTTCAAGACGATTCTATTGTCGTGTTTCGTTCTGAGACAAAGCATGGTGATGTGCATTTCTAATTATAGAATACATATTTGTACAAACAGACTTGTGATAAGCACTATTACAGAAAATCAAGTTTATATCTCACCTGACTAAACTTTACTGGTGGAGACCTACATGTTCCTTTAGAGCTTGTCAGACAATCCAAAGCAGTATTTAGACTTTTCTCGACCTACAAGATATGAATAGCTACTCTGTTAGCCAAACTGAAAGAGGGCTTTCCTTAAAGCATTTCTACAAGAGATATTATGAACCTGGGATGCTCCGAGAGCAAGGCGTTTCGAGTAATCATCAGTTGTGTGTTGTTTTGCTGTTCCTGAGACTGCATCATGATGCTGGGCGATTCCCATTGCGTCCTCCAAGCTCGAAGTAAACAATCCTCCCACCAAAAATTCTATTTGGCGTGCAGCCTGTTAGGAAAGAGCGATTTCCCTAAAGTTAGTTAACTCTTTTTCCTCAAACACGCCCCGAAGAGCATGTTTCACTAGACGCTGAGACAACACAGGTACAACTAAGACAAAAATAAAACAAGGCAAACAACATTATGAGAACGGGAAGAAGAAAAGGCACTAAGTATTCTAAACCAAGCTACTGAAAACAGAGATAGAGAATAGTCAAGGAAAACCCACTCCCTGGCTCAAGACTAAATTTAGTCAATTCTAAACTTACATATATTATCTATCATCGCAATTTTTCTTGTATAAAAAAATATTATACCAGGTAATATCCACTGAGAGTTCGAACATATCGCTTGAAAGTCGGGCGGCTTGTAAAATACCCAGTCCAGTAAGCATTTTTTGAATCAGCATATCTGCAATTCACAATAGCATAAGAGCATAAAGAATGAACTCTAGTCATTTTAGCAAGTTCAACAACTTACGGGAAATAATCATCGTGTTTGAGTGGCCAAGATTCATTTGATGAATGTTTTGCATCTGTGTAAATGGATGGAGTAGAATACAGCGCATGCACTCGGCCATCCTGCGGTGTTCAGGGAATAATTTCTTATCTTCAAATACTTTCAGGACTAATATATTATGTAGATTTTAAGACTCCTTTACAGGAGCAGTATGAAATTAGTTATGTATGTTCTGACATGGTGTTTTGGCTCATAGGTCCAAATGCACCTATTGTAAGAAATACATTATATATATATTTCAATGTGTCCAAAATTCTGAAAAAAACGTCCTGGGTGTACATCCGGACATACTATGTTGATACACAAAATTTTTTGGGGGAAAAGGTACTTTTTCTGGGCTGTGTAAAAACGACAAATAAATATCTCGTGAGAAGCCATTTTGGAGCACCGAAAAATTTATCTTTTACACAAGTCACAAAAATATCATTCTTTTGTGTAAATTTGTGTGCTGACATTTTTTTACGAAATAGGGATCTCCCTTGCCTCTGCATCAATTGATGCATGCGGCGTTTTACTGCCATTTGTGTGCTGACATAGAATGTCCCAGTGTACAGCTAGAAAAAATTTCAGATTTTTTTAACATTTTGAAGTAGGTTTTTTGAATAATGGGTGCATCTACATCTATGAGCCAAAATGCATTTCCCTGTATGTTCCTGTCGTACTGAATGAAACGCTGTCTCGTGACCCTGTTCTGATACATAGGGGCATCACTCAAAGCTCATAAATATGCTACATGTCCACTATATATGGTTTACCACTCATGAAACGAAGAAATATTTCTAGTATGAGATGAGAGTCATAAGAATGCAAAGAAAACGAGAACAGACCAGTATTCATCAAAACGTAAAGGCCTCAACTAGTCACCTGACAGTCTAGACCTATTATTCAGCAATCAGCAATACCTTGTTCACGTAATGTATAAGTTTATCCATATTCCGGAACCAAGATTCAGCATACTGGTAATTAAAATCATCGCCCATGGTCCACATTATGTGGTTTGTACGTGTAACATTTGCCTGATTAAGGAAACATCAGAAGTCAGATCCAGGTTTCAGTTCAAACCTATTCTCCAATTGCTTGAGTAAACCAAAAGCTCTTGCAACAAATGAAAGTTTACCTGTGCTATGGCTGCAGAAACAAAATCATTAACGCGTCGTTCAACATTATAGTCAAACAGCAACAGATCGTCCTACCAAAAGGTTGTCAATGAATTAAAACTGGTGAGAGGTTCTGCAAAGAACTGGAGATCACTGAAACTGCTTGCCAACAGCCATATACCTGAACAGGCGTCATGTCATCCAAAACTTCAAAACCAAAGCCACTGGGAGGGCTATAATGGACAGGAAATGCATTTGTAAAGATCTGCAATTCAGTTATACATTTAAATGAACAGAATTAAGGACAGTAGTTTTCAATCTAATCATATATGCTAATTAATAGAATGCATGTAATTGTTGGCATAATAATGATGATAGTAACCTGAGAAGATGAACCAAAAGTTCTTGAGCCCCGCCATATAACTTCCAGGCCTTTATCTCCTTTACGCACTGCTCTATCTTGGTAGTCGATTCTTGCAAAGTGCATAGAATCAAAACCAAGCTATAGTTACAACAAAAACAAAGACCAAATTTAGAGCAATGTTCCAGGAAGAGATATTCGCAATGAAATTCTGAAACACAATTAAGGTTTCGAGACAATCTGCAAATGTGGTGTTAACATTACCTCTGCTCCAAGCAAGTAAGACTGAACTGCAGAATGACCAAAAGGATCGATTTGCCAGCCAGCTCTTGGAGTCTTGTTGAATTGTTGTTTAATCACCCGGTGACCAAGTGTGGTCTGATCAATCATGTCAATATAATGGGTAGCAGCTTCATCATGCATACACCAACCACCATTTCTGGATCATATATCCAAAGTTTGTCAAAATTGTGTATATGTACAAGATCAAAGGGAATAATGAAACCACATTACATACATGAACTCGAGCTGACCAGAATCAACTAGCTTGTGGACTACGGCCTGGATTTTTGGGCTTTTCTCTACCCACCACCTTTGGAAGAAAGCCTAGATGCAAAAGACATAACTCATATTAAAAGTGTTAAGTGAGAGGCACTCGTCAGCGCAACCAAAATTGTGACTGGGGAGCCCAACACGTGCATGAAGTCTAGGGGCCATAATCAATTTTCTGGATAAATTGTGAAACCCAGAACTCGAACTTGAGATCCTAGGCTCTGATACCATGTTAAGTAAGAGGCACTAGCCAACGCAATCAAAAATCCGAACGAATGGAAAGAACTAGGCAAACCACTTTATACACACATCAACAAAAAGCACTAGCAAACATTAAGTGGTGGTCTTTGTCGTATATGCGAACACGTATGTAGCATAAGAGTGGTTACTAGTGGTAGTGGTGTTGATGGTGCTTGCTCGATTTATTGGTCCTCTGTAAATGGTGGTCCACATAATTGTATTGCTGCCCAATAAGATTAATTAGCCGTTTAATGAACACAAGTCCTTTACACCCAATCAGACGGTACACTTGCAATACATTAAGCAAATAAATGGGGCCCAAAGAGATTTTTTTTAAGTGGTGTAGTCCATCGAAAACATGTACTCCTTTTGTCCTAAAATTAGTTACTCAGTTTTGTATAACTACAAGTGCATCTAGATGCATTTTAGTTGTAGATACTTCTATCTAGAAAAGGTTGAGTCACTTATTTTAGGACTGAGGGAGTAAAATAGCTATTAAATGGGATACATATTTCTTATCCCAGTACTAGTAGTAATGCTGAATTTGGAAACTGAACTGTATTTATTTTGGTGATATCTCATTATTTCGAAATTCTTTATTTAAAAAGATACTACGTATCTCGCATGGTTTGAATAATCCGTAGCTGACAGCCGGCACATTCACCGATCTGCGGATTATACTCGTTTATTTATACGGCTAGCCAGCTGAAGGATAAACAATCCGATCGTGTGATAGTTGCCATCGATCGAGTACAGTATGGTCACTATAATAGACTAGATTGGGCACGTGAGAGGTCCGGCCCTACGCCCCAACAGTAAGTGACTACTAGTAGATGACTAGATTGGGGTGCAGTGAGACAAGGGATTTGCCTTTTCTCTTTCAGAACGAGACCACACATCCATGGCCCAAGCAAGCACTAGTGACTGTCCAATCATGGCGAGGTATAAGAGAGGATAAGACTACTTTCGTTGGGCAAAGGAAGTGAAGAAATGTCAAACCATGCATTTGGCACGCCAAATGACCAAAGTATGAGAATGAAAGGAGGAGGGCAATCCGGTGGGGAATTTGGGAGAGGACGTCACCTGCTCTGCGACGACGAACTTGCGGCCGGGGTCCCTGGCCAGCGCGTCCACCACGGAGTCCAGAGTGTTCATCACGCACGCGCCCTGCAATCCACACACACACACACATGGAGGAAATCACGAACCACGCGCGGCAGCCATCGAAGAATTTTGCGAGCACGGCCACGGGACGGGCGTCTGCATGCGCTGCTCACCTGGATGGAGTTGTTGGATCCGACGAAGTACTGGTCGACGGTCTTGAGCCAGCCGACGTCGTCGTGGGAGTGCGGCACCAGGTGCACGTTCAGCACCCCGGCCACCGTCCCCGCGCTCGTGTTGTACGCCACGTACCCGTCGGCCTCCCTCGCCGCCGCGGCAGCGAGCAGCAGGAGCAGCGGCAGCACCGACGCCGCCGACGCCATGGCTTCGACCTCCTCCTCGCCTCCTCGGTGCCTTCACGCGCACAGAGCAAGCGAGACGGCGGTGAACTGGTCTGCGACCTCCTCCTCGGTGGCTCCTTCGCCTCACTTGGTTCGGGAGTGGAGCGGCGGAGTGGCCTAAATAACATGGTGTGCTGGCTGGCTGGCTCCGCTGGCGTTTGTGGAACATCGATTTGTTTTCACTTCCGTGGCGCCGGCCGTCACGGGAAGGCAGCTGCGCCTGATAGCGGGTCCTAAACGTTAAACGTGTATGACCCGTTGCGCCCATGGCTCCGTGATTTGAAATACTGCCAAGTCTCCCATAATTGGTCTGCAAATGTAGCTGAAAAGGATCTAGTAACAAAGCGTATCTGAATATTTATTGGGCGTAAACCTGACGAAACATCTAGTGTATATCTTCGATTTATTAGTTAGTGTCCTCATTGATTCAGTAGTATTTTATTTTTCATGAAACCTTTTCTTTTTTCGAGGGTACGCTTATGCGTACCAAACTTTTATAGAAGAAAGCAAAGTTATTACAAGAAAGGCAAATCTCTTTGCGAACACGCATAGGCATCCAAGAGTTGAACTCATTAACAATCTTGTCTGCAAGATCGATCACCGAGAACTGCTGCCTAATGTTGTTGAAGACGTAAGCGTTGCGCTGCTTCCACAAGGACCAGCAGACCGCCATGACAAACGAATCAAAAAGTCTCCTCTCTTTAACAAAGAAGTTTGGATCCGTAAAAATATGCTTAGGCAGTAAAGACAGTAGAAATGAAACCTAGGAATAGTAAAATGATCATTCATGCCTAAACCTCCTCCTAGCTTTCAGCCACCACGTCTCAAGATTTCCAGTGCCATCCGGAACATCGATATGAATACCGACTAGACTGAAGCAGCGGAACCAAACTTTCCTAGCAACGACACAACCCAAAAGAATATGATCCAGCGTGTCTAGCAAGGCACCATAGCATCTTGAAGGCCGTGTCTGATGCGTCGGTTTGAGGTCCACACTCTGTATTGAAGGGCAAGCCGGATGAAAAATTTACATTTTAACGGTGTCCACGGCTTCTAAGTGCAGCTCACCATCGCTGACCTGATACTGCCTTGACAGAGAGCCATGTAAGTGTCCCTTCTTGAGTACTGATTGTCGACAGCACAAGGACAGCTAAAAGAATCCCGCACATCCACCTCAAGTTTCATATTTATGATCGTCAGCCACAAGCTAGCACTCTCCACGACACTCCATACCTCCAGTGCCCTAGTAATATCCAAGACCCAGCTACCATTGATGAGACCATCGGCCACAGTTCTGCAGTTCCTCTATCGTGTGCCAATAGCTTTAAGAACAAGTGGAGCCAAATCCGCCACCGTAGCTCCATTGATCCAACGATCCATCCAAGAACAACACAGACCTACCATTACCAAGATTGATGGAAGCCATGGCGCGAAAAAAGGAGGGATTTGGTGCCCAAGACGAAATAATAAAGGAATATTTATTATCACCAATCCATGATCATGGTAATGTTTATATACCATGCTTATTGCATTATCCGGAAACATAATACATGTGTGGAATATGAACACAATGTGTCCCTAGTATGCCTCTATACTAGTTCGTGAAATAAGTGTTGGTTATTGGTTTTCATAGTCATGGACATAGTGTCACTTATTAGCGAGGTCATATTATTAAGGAGAATAATATGGTGGACTTGACCTAATCAAAGTGTAGCAATTGATCACATTATATAGTTCTAATTGCGAAGGTTTCCCGTTGTCATCTTGATACGTCTCCAACGTATCTATAATTTCTTATGCTTCATGCTAGTTTTATGACAATATCTACATGTTTTATCCATACTTTATATCGTTTTGATGCATTTTCCGGAACTAACCTATTAACAAGATGCCGAAGTGCCGGCTCCGTTTTCTCGCTGTTTTTAGTTCCGGTAAAAGGCTGTTCGGGCAACATTCTCGGAATTCGACGAAACAAAGGCCAAACATCATATTTCACCGAGACGGACCGGGACACCGAAGGGGAGCCGGAGAGGAGGCCTGTGGGCCCCTGCACTCATAGGCGGCGCGGCCTGGAGGGGGGGCGCGCCAGCCTATGAGGAGGGAGCCCCATGGCCCCCCTGACTCCGCCTCTTCGTCTATTTAACCCCTCGTGACCTAAAAACTCGATACCAATTGACGAAACTCCAGAAAGACTCCAGGGACGCCGCCGCCATCGCGAAACTCCGTTTCGGGGGATAGAAGCCTCTGTTCCGGCATGCCGCCGGGACGGGGAATTGCCCCCGGAGTCATCTTCATCGATACCACCGCCATATTCATCGCCGTTGCTGTCTCCCATTATGAGGAGGGAGTAGTTCTCCCCCAAGGCTGGGGGCTCTACCGGTAGCTATGTGGTTCATCTCTCTCTCCCATGTGATCTTTATGTGATCATGAGCTTTGTATCACTATTAATCTATGTGCTACTCTAGTGATGTTATTAAAGTAGTCTATTCCTCCTTCATGATGTAACGTTGACGAATGTGTGCATCATGTAGTACTTGGCGTAGGTTATGATTGTAATCCCTTGTAGATTATGAAGTTAACTATTACTATGCACTCTAGAGGTTACTTTAATATGAACTCCGAATTACTCTCCACGGTGTGACGGTGACAGTGTGTGCATCGTGTGTGATTCCTTTATGACGTTGTGGAGCTTGTTTACTCCGGCTTGAGGATGCTCTCGTAGCCCTACACAATGAATGGTGTTTGTTATCCAACAAAAGAGTGTTTGAAAGTAGCACAAGTGAAGAGAAGTTATTTATTTATGTGATCATTGTTGAGAGTGTCCACTAGTAAAAGTATGATCCCTAGGCCTTGTTTCCAAATATCGAATCACTGTTTATTTACTGTTCTACTGCATGTTTACTTGCTGCCATAGTTATTTCAGATTGCTATTACCACTCATATTCATCCATATCACTTGCATCTTACTATCTCTTCGTCGAACTAGTGCACCTATACATCTGACAAGTGTATTAGGTGTGTTGGGGACACAAGAGACTTCTTGTATCGTAATTGTAGGGTTGCTTGAGAGGGATATCTTTGACCTCTACCTCCTCGAGTTCGATAAACCTTGGGTGATTCACTTAAGGGAAACTTGCTGCTGTTCTACAAATATCTGCTCTTGGAGGCCCAACACTGTCTACAGGAATAGAAGCGTGCATAGACATCAAGCTATTTTCTGGCGCCGTTCACATCCTCCGGCTACTAAGCTATTTCCTAGCATTGTTGCCGGTGTGTGAGTGCTCGAAGCTATTTCCTTTAGATCCTGCAATTGCATCTTTTTGTTTCTTGTTTTTATTTTCACTAGTTAGGCATAATGGAAAACAACAGTGAGCTTTTTAATCTATTTCCTGAGTTAAGACATGAATTGTTTGATGTGAAAATTAAAAAACCTATGGAACCTTATTTGCATGATAGTAGCAATGTTATTAGTATGAATGCAGTTACTTCTAATGCTATGGAAAAGTCTAAGCTTGGGAAGCTAGTTTTTATGATCTTTTTAGCTTCCCATCTTTAGGGGAGAAAATTTGCTCTGATAATGCTTTATCTCCCATATGCGATAACTCTAATGATGCTTCTGATATTTTAAATCCACCTACTGAAAGTATTCCCTTCAAGATACCTATGAAAATTGTTGAACTTGCTATGAACAATTGCTATTTTGGAGATGGGGTTGTCCATCCTAGTGATCATTTACTCTTTATACATGAATTATGCGAGTTGTTCGAGAATGCAGGTATTTCAAATGACCAAGTTAAGAGGAAGCTATTCTCTATATCTCTGAAGGGCAAAGCTGCAGAATGGTATAAGATGCTGAAGAATGGTAGATCTATTGGTTGGGAGAAAATTGTACCTCTCTTTTATTCTAAATTTTATCCTCCTCATGAAGTGCATATTGATAGGAATTATATTATAACTTTTATCCTCGTGATGGAGAGAGTATTTCTCAAGCATGGGGGAGATTGAAGTCACTAATGCTCAAATGTCCCATTCATGAGCTCCCCCGTAATGTTATTATTAATATTTTTTATGCAAGGCTTTCAAGACACCACAAGGACTATCTAGATACCTGTTTGGGGGGATCTTTCACAAGCAAGGAGGTTGAAGCTAGATGGGATCTTCTTGAAAGAATTCAAAGCAATACTGAAGATTGGGAGAACGACAAAGGTAGAGAGTCAGGTATAAATTATGATTATGAATGCATTGAAACTTTTATGGATACCGATAAATTTCGAAATATGAGTGCTACTTATGGTCTTGACTCTCAAGTTGTTGCAAATCTTTATAAAGCTTTTGCCTCTCATTTTGAATTGCCTAGGAAGAATTTTGATAAGTATCATGAACCTTTTAAAGACACTTGCATGAAGGATGAAACTATTATTAATGATTGCAATAAACATGTTCAAACTTCTGAAAATGCTATTTCCTATAAGCATGTTAATTTTTGTGGAGTTCATAGACCTTGTGAAAAGAATAAAATTGAAGAACAATATTGTATCCATCATAGGAATGAAAAAACTAGAAAGTGGATTAGGGCTCTAGATGATCTTGGTGAAAAAGTTTGTGCCCTCTATCCTTTTATTTGTGAACTTTGCCATAGAGTGGGTCATTTTAATTTTCAATGCTCCTCCAATGATAATTCAAACCTCATGAGTGCTGCAAATTTGTATTGTGATGATGAAATCCTTCCTAATCAGCATGATGAACTTACACTATTTTTGGAGTGTGAAGAGTTATTGAGAAAAACTTCTTTGGTGGATATGAGTGCTCTTGATATTAAAAGTGTTCTGCATGGGTGTCTTTCTTATTGCATTGATAATTGCTACACAAATACTTACATACAAAATATTTTAGAAGATGACACTTTGCCAAAAATATGATAGGACCGCTGTGTGTTTTAAACTTATTAATGAAAAGGAGGAATCCTCCCAAGTTTCTTCCATTGTTTCTGGAAATAAATCAGTTTATGTGGAGAAGCCTCCCTTCAAGCCTCTTCCTCCTAACGAAGGGAACGAGGAGAAGGAAAAGAAAGAAGAAGAAGAAGAAGAAGAAGGGAAAGAAGAAGAAGAAGAAGAAGAAGAAGAGGGGGAATAAAAATAAAGAGGTAACGGCATATCCCCACGTGTATGAGATAACGATAGGTAACCGTATGTATGTTGCTCCTAATGATTATTATGATAATGAATCTGAGTACAATGATCTTCCTATGCCCTTTACCTATATTAGTGATTATGATTTAGAAGAGCACACTACTTTTGATATTGAAAATCTCTCGGGAAACTAATTCTGAAAATGAGGATGTTAATAACTGCCATAGTATTAATACTATCCATGTTTCTTCCCATGACGATATAGCAAGCTCTAAGCTTGGGGAAGCTTGTTTTGATGAGCATGATATTTTCAGTCCACCTACTATTGAGGAGAAAATTAACTATGACTACAATATGCCTCCTATATATGATGATTATGGTGATGAGAATAATAATGATAGATATTTTATTGAATTTGCTCCCACTACAATTAATAGTAAAGACTATGCTTATGTGGAGAGTAATAATTTTATGCATGTAGCTCATGATAAGAATGTTTCATGTGATAGTTATATTGTTGAGTTTGTCCATGATGCTACTGAAAGTTATTATGATAGAGGGAAACACGGTTATATGCATCTTAATAATATTAAGTTTCCCCTCTTTATGTTGAGAATCTTGAAGTTGCGCTTGTGCTGCCTTTCTATGCTTGTTGCCTTATGCTTACATAACTTGTTTATTTACAAGATTCCTTTTCATAGGAAGTGGGTTAGGCTTAAATTTGTTTCATACTTGCTTTTTGATGCTCTCTTTGCTTCAACTCTCATCCTTATGTGAGCATCATTAAAATTACTGAGCCCATCTTAATGGCTATAAAGAAAGCACTTCTTGGGAGATAACCCGTGATTTTATTTTGCTACTGTTTTGTTGTGTCTTGGAAGTTGTTACTACTGTAGCAACCTCTCCTTATCTTTATCTTATTGCATTGTTGTTCCAAGTAAAGTCTTTGATAGTAAGGTTGATACTAGATTTGGATTACTGCGCGATGAAACTGATTTCTTGTCGTCACGAATTTGAGTAGGCCTCTCTGTAGGTAACTCAGAAAAATCTGCCAATTTTCGTGTGTGATTCTCAGATATGTACGCAACTTTCATTCAATTTGAGCTTTTTCATCTGAGAAAGTTAAGTGCCTCTAAAAAATTCGTCTTTACGGACTGTTCTGTTTTGACAGATTCTGCCTTTTTATTTCGTATTGCCTCTTTTGCTATGTTGAGTGGATTTCTTTATTCCATTAACTTCCAGTAGTTTTGTGCAATGTCCAGAAGTGTTAAGAATGATTGTGTCACCTCTGAATATGTGAAATTTTTATTATGCACTAACCATCTAATGAGTTTGTTTTGAGTTTGGTGTGGAGGAAGTTTTCAAGGGTCAAGAGAGGAGGATGATACAATATGATCAAGAAGAGTGAAAAGTCTAAGCTTGGGGATGCCCCCGTGGTTCATCCCTGCATATTTCAAGAAGACTCAAGCATCTAATCTTGGGGATGCCTTGGGCATCCCCTTCTTCATCGACAACTTATCAGGTCACCTCTAGTGAAACTATATTTTTATTCCGTCATAACTTATGTGCTTTACTTGGAGCATCTGTATGTTTTTATTTTTGTTTTTGTTTGAATAAAATCGGATCCTAGCATTCCTTGTGTGGGAGAGAGACACGCTCCGCTCGTTCATATGAACACTGGTGTTCTTAGCTTTACTTTGAATGTTCATGGCGAAGGTTGAAACTGCTTCGTTCATTATTATTTGGTTGGAAACAGAAAATGATTCATGTGGTAATTGGTATATTGTCTTGAATAATTTGATACTTGGCAATTGTTGTGCTCAAATAGATCATGTTTAAGCTCTTGCATCATGTACTTTGCACCTATTAATGAAGAACTACCATAGAGCTTGTTGAAATTTGGTTTGCATGATTGGTCTCTCTAAAAGTCTAGATATTTTCTGGTAAAAGTGTTTGAACAACAAGGAGACAGTGTAGAGTCTTATAATGCTTGCAATATGTTCTTATGTAAGTTTTGTTGTACCGGTTCATACTTGTGTTTGCTTCAAACAACCTTGCTAGCCAAAGCCTTGTACTGAGAGGGAATACTTCTCGTGCATCCAAATCCTTGAGCCAAAAACTATGTCATTTGTGTCCACCATACCTATCTACTATGTGGTATTTCTCTGCCATTCCAAAGTAAATTGCGTGAGTGCTACCTTTAAAATTTCATTCCTTGTCTCTGCAATATATAGCTCATGGGAAAATAGCCTTAAAAACTATTGTGGTAAAGAATATGTAGCTTATGTATCTTATTTCTTATAAGTTGCTTGTTGAGCGGTAACCATGTTTTTGGGGACGCCATCAACTATTACACCTTTGTTGAATATCATGTGAGTTGCTATGCATGTCTCGTCTTGTCCGAAGTAAGGGTGATTTATCATGATCAAATGGTTTGAGTATGCATATTGTTAGAGAAGAACATTGGGCCGCCAACTAAAGCCATGTATCATGGTGGAAGTTTCAGTTTGGACATTAATCCTCAATCTCTTATGAGTATATTATCTGTTGTTGAATGCTTATGCATTAAAGAGGAGTCCATTATCTGTTTTCTATGTTGTCCCGGTATGGATGTCCTCAAGTTGAGATTTATCAAAAACGAGAAATCAAATGCGATCTATCTCCTTGGACCTTTGTACAGAGCGACATAGAGGTACCCTTTGTGACACTTGGTTGAAACATATGTTATGCAATGATAATCCATGTAAATCCAAGCTAATTAGGACAAGGTGCGAGCACTATTGGTATTCTATGCATGAGGCTTGCAACTTATAGGATGTCTTATGCATAACACATATGAATTATTACTACCGTTGACAAAATTGTTTCTATGTTTTCAAAATGAAAAGCTCTAGCACAAAAATAGTAATCCATGCTTCCCTCTCGCGAAGGGCCTTTCTTTTACTTTATGGTGAGTCAGTTTACCTACTTCTTTCTATCTTAGAAGCAAACACTTGTGTCAACTGTGTGCATTGATTCCTACATACTTGCTTATTTGCATTCATCATATTACTTTGTGTTGACAATCATCTATGAGATATACATCCATGAGATATACATGTTGAAGTTGAAAGCAACCGCTGAAACTTATATCTTCCTTTGTGTTGCTTCAAAACTTTCTACTAAGAATTTATTGCTTTATGAGTTAACTCTTATGCAAGACTTATTGATGCTTGTCTTGAAAGTACTATTCATGAAAAGTCTTTGCTATATGATTCAGTTGTTTAAGTCATTGTCTTTACCATTGCTTCGAATCACTTCATTCATCTCATATGCTTTACAATAGTATTGATCAAGATTATGATTGTAGCATGTCACTTAAGAAATTATCCTTGGGCGAGTAGGAACTAAGCTTGGGGATGCTTGATACGTCTCCAACGTATCTATAATTTCTTATGCTCCATGCTAGTTTTATGACAATATCTACATGTTTTATCCATACTTTATATCGTTTTGATGCATTTTCCGGAACTAACCTATTAACAAGATGTTGAAGTGCCAGTTCCTGTTTTCTGCTGTTTTTGGTTCCAGAAAGGTTGTTCGGGCAACATTCTCGGAATTCGACGAAACAAAGGCCAAACATCATATTTCACCGAGACGGACCAGGACACCGAAGGGGAGCCGGAGAGGAGGCCCAGGGCCCCCAGACCATAGGGCGGCGCGGCCTGGAGGGGGGGCGCGCCAGCCTATGAGGAGGCAGCCCCCTGGCCCCTCCGACTCCGCTTCTTCGTCTATTTAACCCCTCGTGACCTAAAAACTCGATACCAATTGACGAAACTCTATAAAGACTCCAGGGACGCCGCCACCATCGCGAAACTCCGTTTCGGGGGACAGAGGTCTCTGTGCCGGCACGCCGCCGGGACGGGGAATTGCCCCCGGAGTCATCTCCATTGACACCACCGCCATCTTCATCGCCGTTGCTGTCTCCCATGATGAGGAGGGAGTAGTTCTCCCCAGAGCTGAGGGCTCTGCCGATAGCTATGTGGTTCATCTCTCTCTCCCATGTGATCTTTATGTGATCATGAGCTTTGTATCACTATTAATCTATGTGCTACTCTAGTGATGTTATTAAAGTAGTCTATTCCTCCTTCATGATGTAACGTTGACGAGTGTGTGCATCATGTAGTACTTGGCGTAGGTTATGATTGTAATCCCTTGTAGATTATGAAGTTAACTATTACTATGCACTCTAGAGGTTACTTTAATATGAACTCCGGAATTACTCTCCACGGTGTGACGGTGACAGTGTGTGCATCATGTGTGATTCCTTTATGACGTTGTGGAGCTTGTTTACTCCAGCTTGAGGGTGCTCTCGTAGCCCTACACAATGAATGGTGTTTGTTATCCAACAAAAGAGTGTTCGAAAGTAGCACAAGTGAAGAGAAGTTATTTATTTATGTGATCATTGTTGAGAGTGTCCACTAGTAAAAGCATGATCCCTAGGCCTTGTTTCCAAATATCGAATCACCATTTATTTACTGTTCTACTGCATGTTTACTTGTTGCCATAGTTATTTCAGATTGCTATTACCACTCATATTCATCCATATCACTTGCATCTTACTATCTCTTCGCCGAACTAGTGCACCTATACATATGACAAGTGTATTAGGTGTGTTGGGGACACAAGAGACTTCTTGTATCGTAATTGCAGGGTTGCTTGAGAGGGATATCTTTGACCTCTACCTCCCTGAGTTCGATAAACCTTGGGTGATTCACTTAAGGGAAACTTGCTGCTGTTCTACAAACCTCTGCTCTTGGAGGCCCAACACTGTCTACAGGAATAGAAGCGTGCGTAGACATCACATCTATACTATTCCTTTGACCATGAGATTATACAACTCCAGGTATTGGGAAAATGCATAGCTTGTTGCAAATGTCACTTTGTAATTGGGTGATTATAAAGCTATCCCGCATGTGTTCCATAAAATACTTGCATGGTTGTATGTTATCAAGAGTGGGATTTATCCATCCAAGTAACAGAAAGATATTCTCTGGACCCTCCCGGTAATACGCACACAATCGCTTGCAAGCCCATGAATAGATCACATGAGGATGCGCTATTACGACGAGAAAAGAGTACTTATCGGAGATAAGAAAAAGGTATGAAGGTACCAACGATCAAATCTCGGGTAACTAAGATATCGCAGTACATGTGGAAATTATATATGAATGACATAAGTGGTTCACTCGATAAGATCATCGTTGAATATGTGGGGGTTAATATGGATCTCTGATGACCCACAAGTATAGGGGGTGTATCGTAGTACTTTCGATAAATAAGAGTGTCGAACCCAACGAGGAGCAGAAGGTGTTGACAAGCAGTTTCGATGAAGGATTCACTGTAAATGCTCACAGACAAGTATTCAGGGGGTTTTAGTATAGCATATGAATAAAGTACAAGTAAGTAAAGTGCGAGAGAAATAATTGCAGCGAGTGGCCCAATCCTTTTTAGCACAAAGGACAAGCCGGTTTGTTTACTTATAATGACCAAACGTTCTTGAGGACACACGAGAATTTAGTCTAGTGCTTTCGCTTCATATAGCTGATTAATCTTCATTGTTTTGATAAGTGTTGTGTGGGTGAACCTATGCTAATGCACCGCCCTTCCTAGGACTAATACATACTTGTGATTATACCCCTTGCAAGCATCCGCAAATACAAGAAAGTAATTAAGATAAATCTAACCACAACCTTAAACTCTGAGATCCTGCTATCCCTCCTGCATCGATATACTAACGGGATTTAGGTTTCTGTCACTCCGGCAACCCCGCAATTAGCAACTGAATACAAGATGCACTCCCCTAGGCCCATAAATGGTGAAGTATCATGTAGTCGACGTTCACATGATACCACTAGAAGAGTAACACCACAACTTAAATATCATAACATTGAATACTAACCAACATAATTCACTACTAACATTTAGACTTCACCCATGTCCTCAAGAACTAAACGAACTACTCACGAGATATCATATGGAACATGATCAGAGGTGATATGATAATGAATAACAATCTGAACATAAACCTTGGTTCAACGGTTTCACTCAATAGCATCAATAACAAGTAGAAATCAACACCGGGAGAGTTTCCCCTATCAAACAATCAAGATCAAACCCAAATTGTTACAGCGGTGACGAAGTGCAGTGGTGGAGATGGCGGTGATGATGGTGGAGATGACGGTGATGATGATGGAGATGATGTCCATCTAGATGACGATGGCGTCGATTTCCCCCTCCGGGAGGGAATTTCCCCGGCGGATTTCAGCCTGCCGGAGAGCTCTTTTCTCTCTGGTGTTTTCCGCCCCGCAGAGGCGGTTGTGACCCTTCGCGACTATCCCCTGGAGCTTAGGTTTTCGGGACGAAGATGTACGCGAAGGAGAGGCAGCCAGAGGGGGCTGTGGGCCCCCTCCTCACAGGGCGGCGCGGCCAGGCCTTGGGCCGCGCCGGCCTATGAGGTGGGCCCACCTCGGCTCCCCCTTCTGGCTCCCTTCGTCTTCGGAAAAATAGGATTTTTCATATAATTTCCGTCAAGCTGTTGATCTTCCGAAATATTGCATTCGACGGCGCTTTTCCAGCAGAACTCGACTCCGGTGCGCGATCCTCCAATAATCAGGAATCATGCAAAATAGATGAAATAACATAAGTATCATATCCAAATATGAAATATATCAATGAATAACAGCAAATTATGATATAAAATAGTGATGCAAAATGGACGTATCAACTCCCCCCAAGCTTAGACTTCGCTTGTCCCCAAGCGAAACTGAACTCAGTAAACAGGACCACATGTTTATGGAGTGCAGAGTCGATAAATAAAATACGGACAAGAAGCATCATATTAACTCACACAAGACATTCTAGTAGACAACTTCCTCATATAATTCAACTTGAAACAAGTAGAAGGAAATCACAATTAAAGGTGCATAGGAAATCATAATTGGTGATGGCAAACTTTGTTCTTGGTCAGAGAACAGTTAACAGATTATACTTATCTATTGAGCAGCACTTCTCATATTAAAGCTTATAATAAACTTGAATACTCAATCATAGTGATCTCCTCATAATCATTGATAACTTTCAAAGCTATATTCATTCAGATAATACTTGTACTTAAACAAGGAAGAATAAAAGACATGATGAAATAAAATAGTGATGCAAAATGGACGTATCAATCTCCAGGTCACTCTATTAACCATTGGCTATGGAGATAGTCATGTCCACATAATCACGAACCAGTAGGGTCACACACTTAAGGTTCGACGTTGCTAGGGAGAGATATCAAGTGTAGTGTTTTTGGTGTCCCGAATGGATTTGAGGATACCATGGATGGATTCGGAAGGGCGCCAAACACATAGGAACATATATGGGAAGTATCGGAATGGTTACGGAAAGTTCCGGATTTTTCGGTTGTACCGAAAAGTTCTGGATTTTTCGGTTGTACCGAAAAGTTCCGGAAGGGGGAAACCCACCAAGCCTAGGTCCGGGTGGGACCCACCCGCATGCCAAGTGGGCCGGCCAGCCGGCTGGTCGCCGTGGCTGAGTGGGAAAGGGAAAGTCCTCCCTCCACTCGGTTTGGAAGTGGGTGGGAGGAGCTTTCCTTTTCCTATTCCAATTCACTTGGGGACTTCCTTATTTGGTTCCAATATGGGTTTGAGAAGGTTTGATCGGGAGTCCAATTAGGATTCAAAGATCCTACGACCTCTAGGGTCCGAGCCTTTATATACGAGAGCCCCAGGGCTGGCCACAACATCACAAATCCACAAGAGCCACGCAGCCCCGAGCCCCCCACACCCAACATTGCCTTCCTACCGGTCACCGCCGGCCTCCTCGCCACCGTCGGCCACACGTCCTCGTCCGGGTCCTCCTCCGTCCTCCATTGTTTACCTCCGTTGGTCCTCGAACCTCCGCCGGTGATCGCTGAAATCTCGCCAGAACCCTAATTCTGGCGAACTCCGAAAAGATAGTCCGGGCGAAGCCATGCCGGATTTGCACTAGGTGTGTCGTGATGCCGGAGTGATCTCTCTACCTCGAATCCAGCTTGCTGGAACAAGAAGGAGCAGACGTCGTCAAGTTGTACGTGTGCATCTCCTCGGAGCCGCCGCACAAGTGACGGAGTTGATCGAGTTGGATCACCAAGATTGAACGGATCGTGATCGTCTACATCGACACCAACCGTTAAGCTTCCGCACCCGATTTGCAGCGGTAAGCATATCAAGTTATCGCATTGTTACATGCTACCACATGGATGCATGCATCTCCTAGATTAGATCTTGGTGGTTTATTCGTTGTTCCGTAGGAATTTTTGTTTTCTATGCTATGAATCCCTAAAAAAACCTCTTCAGCTTCCGAATGCTTCATCGTAGGTAGCCCTTTCCATGGTCTAGAGTTGTCCGATCGCCTTAGCCACTCCCATCTCATGCGGAGCGCTAACCCCTGCATCCATAAATCCTTGATCTCCAAGCCACCAAAACATAGAGGTTTACAAACCCTATACCACACAACAAGACACTGATCTCCACTGACATCCTTCTTGCCCGCCCAAGAAACGCGCGCATTCACTTCTCTGATTCCTCAAACAACCACACTGGGGCCTCCGCCACGAGGCATTGATGAACATGCTTAGCTGATATAACTGATTTGACGAGAATGTGCCGGCCTTTCTTCTGTATCAATCCCATCTGCAATGCAGGAAGATATTCGTATCCATGGGTATAAAACTTTACCCATACCCATACCCGATGGGTATCCGTACCCATCGGGTAGGTCAAATAGTACATAAGTTATTCACAATTTTATCAAATTTGATAAAAAAAACATTAATTATCTCATCTCAATAACATGTAGTTGAGTATATAACAATCATCAAAATATAGAAATCACAAATGTTGGAGATATGCCCAAGAGGCAATAATAAAATGGTTATTATAATATATCTTTGTGTTTATGATAATGTTTGCATACCATGCTATAATTGTATTAACCGAAACATTGATACATGTGTGTTATGTAAACAACAAGGAGTCCCTAGTAAGCCTCTTGTATAACTAGCTTGTTGATTAATGGATGATCATGGTTTCGTGATCATGAACATTGGATGTTATTAATAACAAGGTTATGTCATCGGGTGAATGATATAATGGACATACACCCAAATAAGCGTAGCATGAGATCAAGTCATTAAGTTCAACTTGCTATAAGCTTTCGATACATAGTTACCTAGTCCTTAAACCATGAGATCATGTAAATCACTTACACCGAAAGGGTACTTTGTGTTGTGGGTATACTTCATGGGTGTACCATCGACAATGCCTAGATCCGGCAAGCCCGGGTGGCCCACAGATGGTGATGAGGCATGTGGCCCATCGGGCGGCCCAGTTGCTGTTGATCCTGACGGAAGATGTCCGGCCCAGGAGCAGGGGAGCCGGATCCGACCGACCTAGGAAGGAACCCGGATCCATGAAGGCCCTAAGAGGAACCCGGATCCGGGACGACGTATAGAGGAAGGCGGATCCTTGACGTGCACGGCAAGGCATAGTATCGTAGTTAGGCAAACCCGTAATCCGGCTAGGACTCTCCATGTAAACCCTAGATCCGTGCGCCTTTATAAGCCGGATCCCCGGGAGCCCTAGAGGCACAACCACAACTCATTGTAACATCGTGAAAGCGCCCGCATAATTCCGGCATGCAGCAAGTAGGCCCCCGTCATCGTGCGTGTTCCGAAGCCGGGTAAATCGCGTACCACCGTCCCCGTGTGCACTCCGCCCTATGGCCCCTACTTCTTCTCCCCTCGTGAGGATCCCTCCTCCGAGGTACCGTCGATTAGGCAACGACAGTTGGCGCCCACCGTGGGGCCTGCGGCGTCTGGAGGCCGGAACCGGGAGGGTTCCGCCATGGGAAGCTACGACGACACCATCGTTGTGGGGCGTGTCCTTTACGCCGGAAATCTGCCGATCGTCCCTCCGGATGAGTGCTGGATTCCGGCTAAAACCGACCCCGTCAAGCTCTCCATCGTCCCAGTTTGGCGGCATACACATCTTCATCGGGGAAACCGTCGATTCCGACGGAAACCCAAAGGTAAGGCGCCGACGCGACCGCCGCCGAGCGGGACGCAGCCGCGAAGATCCGATCCGAGACGCAGGAACTTCCTAGCGAAGATTCCGCCTTAGATCCGAAAAAATCAAAACCCACCCAATCCGCCCCTGAGCAGGAAATAAAGGTGGAAGACCAATGCGGATCCGCCTGGGTCTCCCAGGTGTTAGAGAAGCAAAGGTGTCACTTCGTGCACTTCTTGGCCCATACCGCCGGAACCGCCCCTCAAGAAGCCGGAGCTGGTCCCGAGCAGGTCGAGGCCCCGGAAAACAACGCTGCTCCGGATCAGCAAGAGGTCTGCTCGGAGAAAGCGGAGATCCGGTTGAAGAGTCGATTTTGGGCAACCTAAGCCCAATTTCCGGAGATACCCAATCCATGGACACCGAAGAGTTCGATCGCAAGGTGAAGGAATATGGATACGGTGATCAGCTCAAGTTGACTCCGCCCGACCAAAGCAGGTACTTGCGACCGTAGCGGCGCCGGGAGAACATGGATCGAAGAGGCAGTGCACCCAATCCGACCCCTAGCCCATCCCATCAGTGGATCTCCAATGTCGCGGGAGCGACCCCGCAAGGATTCTTCGTCTGAGGACCTCCGTCGCCCGAAGAGATGGTCGCACAAGCAGTGCATGGATGCGGTTTATCGCTCGGATATTCTTAACAAACCCATCACTCCCGAAGACGTAGAAGCATTAGAAGCTAAGAGACTGGAGCCGCCGGCCACAGCCCAAGAAGTTTAAGGACACCGCAGCCGCCATGCCGGAGGAAAGGAAGCACGCCGCAGTTTTTGTGGAAGACTTCATCCAGCCGCGAGCAGGAGGTGGACGAAGGACTGGCAAAGGTCAAGGAACTCCGAAAGCATTGGGAGGACAAGATCGTTGAAGCTCATCATGAGGTCGAAAGGACCCGGCGTGAGTTGATAGCTCCCCGCAGGATCACCTTCGCAACTCCAACGGAGCAGCAGCCGCTCGCAACCCCAAAGGACAATATGACGAAGGCCGCAGAGATCTTGAAGAAAAAGAACGAGGAGATCGACATCGACTACGTTCGCACGCTCGTCGCTTCAGCAATGAAGCAGCAGAGCAAGTGCGTACACTTCGCGCAAGTTGGAGTCTAACCCGGAGCATTGCGTCTCCACCGCGCAGAGGACGCCCACGACAATCGCCATCGAGATGACGAATCGCGAACCGGATCTTCTAACGTTGCATGGAAAGCCGAGAACACCCAAATCCAATCCCCGTCCCATCAAAGACGCCTCCGTCAGATCCAAGAAAGGGAAAGGATCCAATGTACTCTGGACGGGACAAGTACCGCAACCCCTCTCCCCCGCCCAATGGTTACCCACGTCCCCCTCGCCGCCGTAGTCCAGCCGGAAACACCAGGCCTCATGGGCATGGTGGAATCGTTATCTGCGACAACGTGCTGCCTTCAAGAAACAGAAACAGGCAGCGCACGCCGGAACCTCGCCGGAATCAGAACAACGATCGCGAACCCGAGCCAAGGAGGAGTCGGGATGAGGAGCGCGATCGGAACCTCGCCGGAGCCGGAACGACCAGGGCAGCCAGCGCCACGGCGAAGGCAGCCGCAGGAGCCGGAGCCAGCACCGGGAAGGCCGGGGAGAATCTGAAGGCGGAAGCAAGAAGTCGGATCGACCCCCTCGCAGGTCTCCCTCACCACCACCTAGCGGTGGCGGCGGAGGTGGAGGCGGAGGCGGCGGCCGGAGATCTCGCTCTCGCTCACAGTCCCCTCGCCACGGCTCGCGCGACGCGCGGGAACGCCTCAACGAATACAGAACCGACTACATCGGTCCGAAGTGCTTTGGCAGGATGATTCGAGAGGAACCAAAGCCAAGGATGAACCTCAAGCTACCCGGAAACCCGAAGCATTATGATGGCACCGAAAGGCCGGATACCCGGATTGAGGATTACTATAATGCAAGAACCTTGCCGGAGGAACCCCTAATATCGCCCGCCGCATGCTCCAGCTTGTACCTTGTAGGTCCAGACTCGGATCCGGCTCAGCCGACCTCGAGAAGAACTCCATCTTTTGTCCGGTTTGACCCGAAGACCGCTTTCGAGAAACACTTCGTAGGCACCTACAAAAGACCTCGCCACCAAGCGTTTACTTACAAGCTTGTATCCGAAGAAGGGAGAATCCTCAAGAAACTTCCTCACACGATGGTTGGCATGCAGGAACGAGTGCGAAAACGTCGACCACACCACCGCCATGTACGCCTTCATTGGTGGACTGCAGAGAGGAGGATTGCCGAGGCATAAGCTCACTTGTTTGGCTAACGCAAATAAACCGACTTTGGATGAAATGATCTCCATTGCCAAGGACCATACCGTCGCCGATGATGACGCAGGCGGTGATCTCGCAGCCTACAACAGAATCCCCCTACATCAACAAAAGAAGAACCGTGATAACGGCAATAGCAGCAGCCTATAAACGCAAGAACCCCGATGACCGAAGAGTGGCGGATCCGAGATGGTCGCCATGGCGTTCCAACGCGGAGGTTCGGGAGGCGGAAGAGGACGCGGCCGTGGAGGCGGAGCCGGCAGTGGGCCGGCCAGCACGGCACCGAGGTCACGACTCGGCGGATCCCGCGCCCCGCAAACCTACGAGGAGTACAGAGACATGCCCCGCCCGGCCCACCCGGATCCGGCTACTGTGGAAGTCCACTCACACCAACCGCAACCGCAAGTGGGTCAATGATCTAAAGAACGACCCGGAAGCGGGATACAAGCGAGCCCGGAAGCACCGCCCACGTGGCAAAGGAGGCAAGGGCAAGAACAAGGACAAGGAGGAGGACAGCTTCCGAGGCGATGGACGAGGATGATAACTCGCCGGATCCCAAGGCCGGATCCGCAGGTAAATCCAACCCATTCGAGAAAAAGAGCGTGGGCGCGTACCACACCTTTCCT
The DNA here is from genome assembly GCF_022539505.1 of Lolium rigidum. Taxonomy (NCBI): domain Eukaryota; kingdom Viridiplantae; phylum Streptophyta; class Magnoliopsida; order Poales; family Poaceae; genus Lolium; species Lolium rigidum. Next base: position 250,574,858 of record NC_061511.1, read on the forward strand.
CGAACCCCAACAGTCCGCGCTACCAAGTCGGCCACCCGGATCCCGAACGCCAGCAGCTCCAGCCGTGCCGCAGCATGTCGTGTGGTCTGAAGTCCCGTGCACGTTTGACAGGGAGGATCACCCCTGCCATTGTGCCAAAAGAATGCTACGCCTTGGTTGTAAGTCCCCGCATAGACGGGTATGACTTCTCCAAGTGCCTCATGGATGGTGGAGCCAGCCTTGAACATCATGTACCCGGAGACTCTAGGAGCGGATGAACCTCACCAAGGAACAGCCTCAAACACAAAGAACACCGAGTTTCATGGCGTGGTTCCGGTAAGAAGGCGATTCCCTCGGCAGCATCACACTTCCCGTGGCCTTCGGCGATGTTCACAATTTCCGCGAAGAGAAGATCACGTTTGAAGTTGTGCCCTTCAAGAGCTCCTACCACGTCATCTTCGGCAGGCCCACCTACCACAAGTTCCACGCAAGAGCGTGCTACATCTACAACAAGCTCAAGATTCCGGGTCCTAAGGGTATGATTACCGTATACGGAGACTACAAAAAGGCTCATGACTGCGAGTTAGGCGAAGCCGCCTTCGCAGAGTCCGTGACTATCCGGCAGAAGAGTTGAAAGGCCACAGAGCCGCGGTGGATCCGACCGAGATGCGACCACCAAGAAGCAGCATCTCCGACACGTAAAACTCCTTCGTGGCCGCGATAGAGACCAAGAAAGTCAACTTCAAGGAAGATGACGCTACCAAGCAAGTCTCGATCGGAGCCAACATGGACCCCAAATAGGAAGACGCGCTCGTCGAGTTCCTCCGCGCTAACATGGATATCTTTGCATGGCAGCCTTCTGACATGTCCGGAGTACCAAGGGAACTCGCCGAGCACTACCTCAACATAAATCCGGGGGCTAAACCGGTGAAGCAAGCTATGCGACGCTTTGGAGACAAGAAGCGCCGCGCCTTAGTTACTAGAGGCATGTTTTGTAATAGAAGTAATCCACACTGATTGGGTCGCAAATCCCGTCCTTGTACCCAAAAAGAATACTGAAATACTAAGAATGTGCATCGATTACTCTGGCTTGAACAAACAGTGCCCGAAAGATCCGTTTCCCCTGCCGCGCATTGATCAAGTCATTGATTCGACGGCAGGGGCGGAACTTCGTGTTTTCTTGATGCGTATTCCGGTATCACCGTGATCCGGATGAAGGAGTCCGACCAAAAGGCGACCTCATTCATCACCCCATTTGGCACTTACTCGCTATGTTACTATGCCCTTTGGCTTGAAAAACGCAGGTGCCACCTACCAACGTACGATGCAGCCGGTGCTTGAAGGACCAGCATTGGCCGAACGTACACGCCTACGTCGACGACATCGCTGGTCATGACTCGGAAAGGATCCGACTTGATCAGCGATCTCACGTAAACCTTTGAGAATCTCCGTCGGTACAAGATGATGTTGAATCCGCTAAAGTGCGTCTTTGGCGTACTCAAGCTCGGAAAACTCCTTGGCTTCATTGTCTCTAACAGGGGCATTGAAGTGAACCCGGAAAAATCAAGGCAATTTTGTGCATAAAAAGGCCAACTTGTCTCAAAGATGTGCAACGGCTCACCGGGTTGTGTCGCAAGCAATCAGCAGGTTTGTTAGCCGTCTTGGCGAGAAGGCACTTCCCCGTACAAGTCTATTGAAGAAAACAGACAAGTTTGTCTGGGACGAGGCAGCGGATGCAACTCTTCAAGGGTTGAAGGACATACTCACCTCCCCATCTATCCTAGCAGCTCCAGGAGAGTCAGAGCCCATGCTCCTTTACCTGGCAGCCACCAACAGGGTCATCAGCCTCGTCATCGTGGTGCAGCGACGGGAAGAAGGTCACGAATATGGAGTCCAAAGGCCAGTCTACTATATTAGCGAGGTCCTTACGGAATCCAAACAGCGCTACCCTCACTTTCAGAAGTTAGCCTACGAAGTATTCCTAGGCAGCAGGAAGCTGCGACATTACTTCCAAGAACATCCAGTAACAGTTGTGGGCAAGGCTCCGCTGTCAACGATTCTCAACAACGCTGACGCAACAGGACGCATGATGGCGTGTATTTCACACGTTCGTTGGGCAACCCCAAGAGGAAGGTATGATGCGCACAGCAGCAAGTTTTCCCTTAGAAAGAAACCAAGGTTTATCGAACCAGGAGGAGCCAAGAAGCACGTTGAAGGTTGATGGCGGCGAGATGTAGTGCGGCGCAACACCAGGGATTCCGGCGCCAACGTGGAACCTGCACAACACAACCAAAGTACTTTGCCCCAACGAAACAAGCTGAGGTTGTCAATCTCACCGGCTTGCCGTAACAAAGGATTAACCGTATTGTGTGGAAGATGATTGTTTGCAGAGAAAACAAGAAAAACAAGTATTGCAAAGAGATTTGTATTTCAAGAAAGAGAATTGGACCGGGGTCCACAGCTCACTAGAGGTGTCTCTCCCATAAGACTAAAAGCATGTTGGGTGAACAAATTACAGCTTGGGCAATTGACAAATAAACGAGAGCATAACAATGCACATACATATCATGATGAGTATAGTGAGATTTAATTGGGCATTACGACAAAGTACATAGACCGCCATCCAACCGCATCTATGCCTAAAAAGTCCACCTTCGATGTTATCATCCGAACCCCCTCCGAACATTAAGTTGCAAAGCAATCGTACAATTGCATTAAGTATGGTGCGTAATGTAATCAACAACTACATCCTTAGACATAGCATCAATGTTTTATCCCTAGTGGCAACAACACAACACAACCTTAGAACTTTCGTCACTCGTCCTGTGTGTCAATGCAGGCATGAACCCACTATCGAGCATAAGTACTCCCTCTTGGAGTTAAAAGCATCTACTTGGCCAGAGCATCTACTAATAACTGAGAGCATGCAAGATCATAAACAACACATAAGCATAACTTTGATAATCAACATAACAAGTATTCTCTATTCATCGGATCCCAACAAAAGCAACATATAGAATTACATATAGATGATCTTGATCATGATAGGCAGCTCACAAGATCCGACAATGATAGCACAATGGGGAGAAGACAACCATCTAGCTACCGCTATGGACCCATAGTCCAGGGGTAGACTACTCACTCATCACTCCGGAGGCGACCATGGCGGTGTAGAGTCCTCCGGGAGATGATTCCCTTCTCCGGCAGGGTGCCGGAGGCGATCTCCAGGATCCCCCGAGATGGGATCGGCGGCGGCGGCGTCTCGCAAGGTTTTCCGTATCGTGGCTCTCGCATCGGGGGTTTCGTCACGGAGGCTTTAAGTAGACGGAAGGGTAGGTCAAGAGGCGGCACGAGGGCCCCACACCACGAGGCCGCGCGGCCGAGGGGGGCCGCGCCGCTCTAGGGTGTGGCCCCCTCGTGGCCCCTCTTCGTCTCGTCTTCGGTCTTCCGGAAGCTTCGTGAGAAAATAGGCCTCTCGGGCTTTTATTTCGTCCAATTCCGAGAATATTTCTTTACTAGGATTTCGAAACCAAAAACAGCAGAAAACGAAGAATCGGCACTTCAGCATCTTGTTAATAGGTTAGTTCCGTAAAATGCACGAATATGACATAAAGTGTGCATAAAACATGTAGATAACATCAATAATGTGGCATGGAACACAAGAAATTATCGATACGTTGGAGACGTATCAGCATCCCCAAGTTTAGTTCTCGCTCGTCCCGAGCGTGTAAAACGATAATAAAGATAATTTCTGGAGTGACATGCCATCATAATCTTGATCATACTATTTGTAAAGCATATGTAAAGAATGCAGCGATCAAAACAATGTGTATGACATGAGTAAACAAGTGAATCATAAAGCAAAGACTTTTCATGAATAGCACTTCAAGACAAGCATCAATAAGTCTTGCATAAGAGTTAACTCATAAAGCAATAATTCAAAGTAAAGGTATTGAAGCAACACAAAAGAAGATTAAGTTTCAGCGGTTGCTTTCAACTTGTAACATGTATATCTCATGGATATTGTCAACATAGAGTAATATAATAAGTGCAATAAGCAAGTATGTAGGAATCAATGCACAGTTCACACAAGTGTTTGCTTCTTGAGGTGGATAGAAATAGGTGAACTGACTCAACATTGAAAGTAAAAGAATGGTCCTCATAGAGGAAAAGCATCGATTGCTATATTTGTGCTAGAGCTTTGATTTTGAAAACATGAAACAATTTTGCCAACGGTAGTAATAAAGCATATGCATCATGTAAATTATATCTTATAAGTTGCAAGCCTCATGCATAGTGTACTAATAGTGCTCGCACCTTGTCCTAATTAGCTTGGACTACTCGGATTATCACCGCAATACATATGCTTTAACCAAGTTTCACAAAGGGGTACCTCTATGCCGCCCGTACAAAGGTCTAAGGAGAAAGCTCGCATTTGGATTTCTCGCTTTTGATTATTCTCAACTTAGACATCCATACCGGGACAACATAGACAACAGTATAATGGACTCCTCTTTTAATGCTTTAAGCATTTGCCAATAATTAATTCTTTTCTCATTAGAGATTTGAGGATGTTTGTCCAAAACTGAAACTTCCACCATGGATCATGGCTTTAGTTAGCGGCCCAATGCTCTTCTCTCACAATATGCATGCTCAAACCATTCAACTCATTGTAGATCGCCCTTACTTCGTACAAGACGAACATGCATAGCAACTCACATGAAATTCAACAATGAGTTGATGGCGTTCCCCAGTAAACATGGTTATCGCACAACAAGCAACTTAATAAGAGATAAAGTGCATAATTACATATTCAATACCACAATAGTTTTTAAGCTATTTGTCCCATGAGCTATATATTGCAAAGGTGAATGATGGAATTTTAAAGGTAGCACTCAAGCAATTTACTTTGGAATGGCGGGAAAATACCATGTAGTAGGTAGGTATGGTGGACACAAATGGCATAGTGGTTGGCTCAAGTATTTTGGATGCATGAGAAGTATTCCCTCTCGATACAAGGTTTAGGCTAGCAAGGTTATTTGAAACAAACACAAGGATGAACCGGTGCAGCAAAACTCACATAAAAGACATATTGAAAACATTATAAGACTCTACACCGTCTTCCTTGTTGTTCAAACTCAATACTAGAAATTATCTAGACCTTAGAGAAACCAAATATGCAAACCAAATTTTAGCATGCTCTATGTATTTCTTCATTAATGGGTGCAAAGCATATGATGCAAGAGCTTAAACATGAGCACAACAATTGTCAAGTATCACATTACCCAGGACATTTTTAGCAATTACTACATGTATCATTTTCCAATTCCAACCATATAACAATTTAACGAAGGAGAAACTTCGCCATGAATACTATGAGTAGAAACCAAGGACATATTTGTCCATATGCTACAGCGGAGTGTGTATCTCTCCCATAAAGTGAATGCTAGGATCCATTTTATTCAAACAAAACAAAAACAAAAACAAACCGACGCTCCAAGAAAAAGCACATAAGATGTGGCCGAATAAAAATGTAGTTTCAGGGGAGGAACCCGATAATTTGTTGATGAAGAAGGGGATGCCTTGGGCATCCCCAAGCTTAGACGCTTGAGTCTTCTTGATATATGCAGGGGTGAACCACGGGTGCATCCCCAAGCTTAGAGCTTTCACTCTCCTTGATCATGTTGCATCATACTCCTCTCTTGACCCTTGAAAACTTCCTCCACACCAAACTCGAAACAACTCATTAGAGGGTTAGTGCACAATATAAATTGACATATTCAGAGGTGACACAATCATTCTTAACACTTCTGGACATTGCATAATGCTACTGGACATTAGTGGATCAAAGAAATTCATCCAACATAGCGAAAGAGGCAATGCGAAATAAAAGGCAGAATCTGTCAAAACGAACAGTTCGTATTGACGAATTTTAAAATGGCACCAGACTTGCTCAAACGAAAATGCTCAAATTGAATGAAAGTTGCGTACATATCTGAGGATCATGCTCGTAAATTGGCGTAATTTTCTGAGCTACCTACAGGGAGATAGACCCAGATTCGTGACAAAGCAAAGAAATCTGGAACTCGCGCAAGAATCCAAATCTAGTACTTACTTTTCTATCAACGGCTTAACTTGGCACAACAAAACTCAAAACTAAGATAAGGAGAGGTTGCTACAGTAGTAAACAACTTCCAAAACACAAAAATAAAAACAAAGTACTGTAGGTAAAAACATGGGTTGTCTCCCATAAGCGCTTTTCTTTAACGCCTTTCAGCTAGGCGCAGAAAGTGTATATCAAGTAACATCAAGAGATGAAGCATCAACATCATAATTTGTTCTAATAATAGAATCATAAGGTACCTTTATTCTCTTTCTAGGGAAGTGTTCCATACCTTTCTTGAGAGGAAATTGATATTTAATATTACCTTCCTTCATATCAATAGTAGCACCAACAGGTCGAAGAAAAGGTCTTCCCAATATAATTGGACAAGATGCATTGCATTCAATATCCAAGACAACAAAATCAACGGGAACAAGATTATTGTTAACGGTAATGCGAACATTATCAACTTTACCCAAAGGTTTCTTTGTAGAATGATCAACAAGATTAACATCCAAATAACAATTTTTCAGCGGTGGCAAGTCAAGCATATTATAAATTTTCTTAGGCATAATGTAAATACTTGCACCAAGATCACATAAAGCATTGCAATCAAAATCTTTAACCTTCATCTTAATGATGGGCTCCCAACCATCTTCTAGCTTTTTAGGAATAGAGGCTTCGCGCTCTAGTTTCTCTTCTCTAGCTTTTATGAGAGCATTTGTAATATGATGCGTGAAAGCCAAATTTATAGCACTAGCATTAGGACTTTTAGCAAGTTTTTGCAAGAACTTTATAACTTCAGAGATGTGGCAATCATCAAAATTCAAACCATTATAATCTAAAGCAATGGGATCATCATCCCCAATGTTGGAAAAAATTTCAGTAACCTTTATCACGAGTAGTTTCAGCAGTTTTAGCAGTTTCAGGCAGTTTTTCGCGCTTTGCATTAGAAGTGGAAACATTGCTAATACCAATTCTTTTATTAGTATGAGTAGGAGGTGCAGCAACATGTGTAGCATTAGCATTACTAGTGGTGGTAATAGTCCAAACTTTAGCTATATTCTTCTCTTTAGCTAGTTTTTCATTTTCTTCTCTATCCCACCTAGCACGCTAGCTTCAGCCATTAATCTTATATTCTCATTAATTCTAACTTGAATGGCATTTGCTGTAGTAACAATTTTATTATGATAATTCTCATTAGGCAAAACTTTTGATTTCAAAAGATCAACATCAGAGGCAAGACTATCAACTCTAGAAACAAGAATATCAATTTTACCAAGCTTTTCTTCAACAGATTTGTTAAAAGCAGTTTGTGTACTAATAAATTCTTTAAGCATGGCTTCAAGTCCAGGGGGTGAATTCCTATTATTGTTGTAAGAATTTCCATAAGAATTACCATAGCCGTTGCCATTATTATAAGGATATGGCCTATAGTTGTTACTAGAATTGTTCCGTAAGCATTGTTGTTGAAATTATTATTTTTAATGAAGTTTACATCAACATGTTCTTCTTGTGCAACCAATGAAGCTAATGGAACATTATTAGGATCAATATTAGTCCTATCATTCACAAGCATAGACATAATAGCATCAATCTTATCATTCAAGGAAGAGGATTCCTCAACAGAATTTACCTTCTTACCTTGTGGAGCTCTTTCCGTGTGCCATTCAGAGTAGTTGATCATCATATTATCAAGAAGCCTTGTTGCTTCACCAAGAGTGATGGACATAAAGGTACCTCCAGCAGCTGAATCCAATAAATAGATAGAAAGATTCTAAAGAAGATTTCCTACCCAAACACATCAAATCAAAGCAAAACATCTTGCAAACAACATCTAACAAGCATCAAGCAATATGTTTCAGAACACAAACAACCTAGTATGGTCATACCTCAATTTGGTAAGATCAATACTTTGTTACTTTATCGTTGGTTCGCTAAAAGAGAACTAATGGTAGTCTAGTCTATTTCTATATTGGATGCATCAAGTTTCTATTCTACTCCTTCAGTGTATCTTCATTGTTGTGCAGTCTGCATCGAAGTCTTTCTTCACGTTCTTCATTTGGCTTCAATGAAACTCTTCTCCTTGAGTCAAAGAGCATCACGTGGATCATCACTCTTCGAGCTTCAGGGACACGGTCATCATCAGTCCTTGTTGATAGTTTTGATGAGGTGGACATCTAAAGTGAGAGGAAAACAATTTTGAAGATGGAGTAGATGAGAATACCAGAAGATCACAAAGCAAACATATTTTGATAGAAATAGGATTAGACAAAATTTTCATCCTAGGGTCTTCCTATTTCTAATCCAAACCTAGGGTCTCGATCCCACGGGCAACACTATGCTCGATACCATTCCGTAGCACCCTACCTTTTAATAAAGGCAAGATACTCGTGTATAGTGCTATTCCCGGGATCACCGATAGCACACACATTACAAAATATAGTAATCATTGCAATAGTATGAAATTGCTACATCTTTGATCCAAAGGGTAAAGTAAAACCTTACAAATTGCATAGCCACATGGACTAGCTCAGAATAAACACAGCGGAAAGTAAATCAGACAATGAGCCTCCATCATCTTCATGTGCCACGAGCAGATCATGTTGGAATGTAGACTCGAGATCCTACCACGTACTTCTCCTCAGAAAATCCTGCACGTTTGAATATGCAGCCCCACGAATGGAGGTCAGTACAATGATGTACTGGCAAATGACACTTATTTAGTGGCAGTTTTAGGCATGACTATCTACATGATATTTGGCAAGTGGAGTTTAGGCAAATTTGCATAAAGCCAGTTTTATCCTACATTTTATTTAAAAACAAAACATTTTACAAAACTCATAATGATGTCATAAACAGTATCATGGTTACATCTCCCATGTACTATCCGACAGTTGCTACTCAAATTTTAACTTATTCGAAAAAGGTGATGAGATTCTTCCGTACATTCCCTCGCCTAGAAAGCTCAAATTGTCCGTAACCGGGGACACGGCTAAGATCTTAGGTTTAACTCTCGAGAGGTTGTGCACTTTCACCTTACGACCCACCCTTCCCAAGAGAAGAAATGAGACAAGATCTTTCAGAAGGAGGTTTCAACCATACTAGCATAGACTCGTACCCGTTTGGTTGCAATCCACATCTTCCTGTCTATCAAACAAGTTGGACCTCACAACTTACTTAATCCCGGCAGAGCCCATAATACCATAAGGTTGCACTGGAAGCTAACTAAAACATGGACGACATATTAATCTCTTTAATCTTGGGTGGCCAACCACAAGTGGAACTCACAGGCTTAAAACCATTACAGATAATAAACCCCCGCACGATCCCCTGGTGAAAACCAGAGGTGCAGTCTAGGGCAACCACTATTCACTGCGCACTCTCAGGTACCCACCTGCCACTGGTCTCGCCAGGGTCGGAGTCCTGAGCAGCCGCCCACCACACAAACAATCCACCCAGGTGATTCTTTAAAGTTGTTAATTTTAATTCTCAATACTCATAATCCAAATTGATCAAAACAAGCAGTGGCACTTTGTTATTGCTAGGCAACTACAAATCCTAGCAAGGGTTCATGGATGGCTACACACTACTAGGATTAATAAGCATAGCATAACTTTCGAAAACAAAATCCTACCATGCATACTAATTTATAAAACTCTAATGCTTAACAAAATAGTAGGTAATTGAGTGTCACTTGCCTTTTGGTAGTCGAAGCGCGTTCACTTCTCTTAATCAAAATACGTGTCTCTCCGTACAACTATAACATAGAATATAGCACAACATAAACACACCATTCAATTACAACATCATAATCAAACAAGACAACAATCGGAAGTCGCTCTATGGTACTAAGGTGTGGCATGAGGTTTGGCTTGCAAGATATAGCGATGAGAGTTTGGACGGAAAGTCACATGATTAGAAAGAATTGGATAATCCAAGATGTAATTGAAGAATATTTATGCTTACAAAAGCATGAAAGGAAATTGGAACGGCTTATGTGAATTGAATCACGTAATCGACAAATAGTGCAACAACAATACTACTGAATAAGTGTGACAACAATTACTCAATAGTATGAATTACACATAGGCTTGGGTATGGATCAAGGACATATGAAAGTACTCAATTTACTCATGTGTAAGTTGAATAGTTTTAATCTAATTCAAAGTGGTGAATGAAAAAGAATTTGGATAGACACGCTATTGGTTCAAGGTAAAGTATCTAGTGGTATTGGTGTGTGGATGCGATCATAAGTTTCACCTTCACAAAAGAATCATGCTGAGAAAGGCTTATAGAAATCGATAATGGATATATACTCAAATTCTCATATTTGAATTTGAATATTTGCAAAGTGATTCAGATATTTTTGGATGGTGGTGATATTGGATAAAGTACTGTAAAGCAAGGCTTATGCAATTGACATAGTGTGACAACACTTATCAGAGTAGCACAAGGTCACACATAGCATTGGATATGAACTAATGACATAGTGAACTATTCAAATAACTCATTTGTTATTTGAATAACATGAACTAGACAATCAGGGGTAAGCTATGCATTATCTATGAACATGATAAAGAATTATAACTGGTCCTAGAATATGGGTATGATCATAAGAATCATTTAGGCTAAAGGACTATGTTGAAGCCAGTCATAGGACTGCACTTTTCGCGAAAAGTCATTAGAAGAAGTTTTCCGGATGGAAGAACTTTCTACACAGAAGTTGTAGAGAATTCCATTTCAAGCGTATCGCCAGAAGAATCTCTCGAAAAAAGTTTGTAGGATTTATTTCATAGACGATGTTGCGGATCAAATTGATACTGCGAAAATAAAGTGGGCAAAGCCGACATGCAAAAAGTTTAGAATGATCTACGGGATTTGCTGATTCCGACGGTATATGGTTTGTCAGAAACCGACGTGTAGAACTCAAGATATGGATTTTACAAAACTAGACCTAAGTGGTTCCACTTCTAATGGTGTACGAAAAGTTGTCCGAACAAGTTGCTCGGATGGAAAAACTTCCTATACGAAAGTTGTAGAGAGATCTAATTACAAACTTAACGGAAGAACCACTATTCTAGACGAAGGTGTAGATCTAAAGAAATAAAATTGCGAAATTAAGTACAACAATCTACGTAAAAAGAACAAAAATAGATTATTTACCTAGCGAGGAAAGCGTCGGGTTTCCAAATAGCGTTGCGGATATTACGCCGCGCGTTGCTAGAGAAGCAGCGCCGCGCTGGGCGTGTGCTGCACGCGGAAGAGATGGCGTGGCGCTGGGTGCGTTTGGGGCTACCCATTGGATCCTTTATATAGCCTACAGGTTGAAGGAATTATGCTCCAGGAGGCGAGGTGGGACTAAACGAAAAGCAAAAGGCACGACGCGGTGGACTGGTGGCGGCGGCACCACGCGCGGGTGGGCTGGAGTTGGGCCAGGGAGTGGCCTGGTGCGCTGCTTGCTGGAAGAAAAAAGAAAAACAAAAGGGGCAGGAGAGCTGGGCCGGGGCGACGTGGGAGGCTGGGGGCCGGGTGGGCCGCGGCGGGCGACGTGGCGCGCGGGGCGGGTTGGCTGCTGGGCCGATCGGCTGCCGGCCCGATTCTGTTTTTTTTTTCTTTTGTTTTTATACTGAAATTGGAAATACATTTTGGGGCTTCAAATAAAATCGGAAAAATGCAAATAAGGTACCGTTTGATTCGTTATGAAAAACTCTTCAATATGAGACTAAATTTGAAACAAACATATAAATTTTATAAAACCAAAATTTGGCATACATGTCTATGTGACTATATTGCCTTTTTAGGGTTTAATGTTTCTCAAATAAAAATATTTTATAAGTTTCAAAACCTCCGAAAAAATAGAGTATTGTTAGAAATTCTTTTGAAAACCAAGTTTTATGAAAACTCTATATTTTGCAAAACCCTTTTAATATCCCTTTGTGAAATTAAAATAATTATTATATACATTTGGCCTATATGTTTGATTTTGAAAATACTTGAAACCAAAAGTATTTGGAAACCAATAGTTTGGAAAATAATTTCAAATAACTTCAAAATGTTTTAAATCCTTGCGAATTTTCAATCAAGTGCAATCAATCAAGCATTAAATTTATTTTTATTTGACATTCCAAAATTGAGAAAATTTCGGGATGTGACAGACTACCACCTTTAAAAGAAATCTCGTCCTCGAGATTTGAGAAAGGCTAGAAAGAAAAAGGTTTGGGTTAACGTCTTCTAATAGGTTCTTGCTCACTATTGCCTTCTTTTCAAACATCCCCGAGGAGATTTCGAAAGTTATCATTGGGCTTTGAAAACATTACACTAAATCATATGCGGTCATGCCATCAATTGTATCCAATCTTATGCTAGTACTCATCCTAGGGGTATTATATTTTACTTGGGTATACTCATGGGAACTACTCCTGATACCGTCTCCAAATACCATCTCATGCGGCATCTGGTGTAAAACCCTAATCCAAGGGTATGGCTTCTACCACCCTTAAAAGAGACTTTTGTTAGGTAGTCTTAGGTCTTGGGTTTAGGCTAAGCTCATCTTGGATATGACTTGGCACATTCGAGGATATGACTTGACAATGGTCATATTTGGAAAAACATCTATGGCTTGGGGCTTCTGAGTTAAAATCGAATAGGGGAATGTTTATTCACATATAGTGAACAACATATCTCTCCAAGGTAAATCGAGTAGGTTTCCTTCATAGAAGGGCTTCTAATCCAAATGGTTGGTTGAACTCATTTTTTTGATACTGATGGGTCACTCTTTGAGTCAATGAGAAGACCGAGATGTGTAAACTTCACGTCATCCTTCATCTTTTCCTTCTTGGTGTCTTCGACAACTTTCCACCACTCTTCATCTAGTGGCTAGATCTTCAAACTAAATGTAGTCCTACGCTTGGCAGCACTTGCCTACTATAAGGGTATAATATTTATCCACCCTAGGGTTTAGGCTTAACAGCGACGTCTCTCTTGTAAGTACATCTCTCTAGATTTACCATTCCTCATAACAAGAGCAAACAATATGAGTAGTCGTCATGGGGGCCAATCCATGTCGCACCCAATCATTTTCTTGTTTTCAGTTTGGTATATCTCGTATTCTAACTCTTGGTCAACCTCACCAGTTTTGAGAAAACTTCAATGGATTATTAAATCAATGTTTCAATCCCCATTATTGAATTGTTTTGAAAACATTTCTACCGATTCTTAGCTAGGGTTTTGCGTATCTCGCAATCTTCGCTTCTTCATCTTGATAGGAACATGAAGGTTGGTTTCACTACTATTGTTTTCATGGCGAGTTGCCGAGAAAACATTCTCTGGGTTGGGTATAGATGAGAATAGATAGAAAGATTCTAAAGAAGATTTCCTACCCAAACACATCAAATCAAAGCAAAACATCTTACAAACAACATCTAACAAGCATCAAGCAATATGTTTCAGAACACAAACAACCTAGTATGGTCATACCTCAATTTGGTAAGATCAATACTTTGTTACTTTATCGTTGGTTCGCTAAAAGAGAACTAATGGTAGTCTAGTCTATTTCTATATTGGATGCATCAAGTTTCTATTCTACTCCTTCAGTGTATCTTCATTGTTGTGCGAGTCCGCATCGAAGTCTTTCTTCACGTTCTTCATTTGGCTTCAATGAAACTCTTCTCCTTGAGTCGAAGAGCATCACGTGGATCATCACTCTTCGAGCTTCGTGGGACACGGTCATCATCGATCCTTGTTGATAGTTTTGATGAGGTAGGACATCTAAAGTGAGAGGAAAACAATTTTGAAGATGGAGTAGATGAGAATACCAGAAGATCACAAAGCAAACATATTTTGATAGAAATAGGATTAGACAAAATTTTCATCCTAGGGTCTTCCTATTTCTAATCCAAACCTAGGGTCTCGATCCTACAGGCAACACTATGCTCTGATACCATTCTGTAGCACCCTACCTTTTAATAAAGGCAAGATACCTGTGTATAGTGCTATTCCCGGGATCACTGATAGCACACACATTACAAAATATAGTAATCATTGCAATAGTATGAAATTGCTACATCTTTGATCCAAAGGGTAAAGTAAAACCTTACAAATTGCATAGCCACATGGACTAGCTCAGAATAAACACAGCGGAAAGTAAATCAGCAATGAGCCTCCATCATCTTCATGTGCCACAGGCAGTCATGTTGGAATGTAGACTCGAGATCCTACCACGTACTTCTCTCGGAAAATCCCGCACGTTTGAATATGCAGCCCCACGAATGGAGGTCAGTACAATGATGTACTGGCAAATGACACTTATTTAGTGGCAGTTTTAGGCATGACTATCTACATGATATTTGGCAAGTGGAGTTTAGGCAAATTTGCATAAAGCCAGTTTTATCCTACATTTTATTTAAAAACAAAACATTTTACAAAACTCATAATGATGTCATAAACAGTATCATGGTTACATCTCCCATGTACTATCCAAGCAGTTGCTACTCAAATTTTAACTTATTCGGAAAAGGTGATGAGATTCTTCCGTACATTCCCTGCCTAGAAAGCTCAAATTGTACCATAAACCGGGGACACGGCTAAGATCTTAGGTTTAACTCTCGAGAGGTTGCGCTCTTTACCCACAATCCGCAACCAGTGCCTTTGCCAAAATTCTTCATCCTTCATTAAGGCCAGGACCGAGGTCACTACCGAAGCTTTTCTTTAGTAGCCCCTCCACCTACCGGATCCGCCCCGTACCCGCATTCCCCCAACCGCGGTACCCTAGGTGAGGTTTCCACCACGTACTTAGCCAAGACAGAGCCCATATTGTATTGTGGTTGCACCTGGAAGCTATCTAAAACATGGACTGACATAATAATATCTTTAATCCCGAGTGGCCATCCACAAGTGCACCCTCAGGCGATGACAACCACAATGTGGCCCGAGTAGCCACTCAACATTTGAGCACCCCTCGAGCGGTGACAACCACAATGTGGCCCCGAGTAGCCACTCAACATTTGCGCACCCTGCAAAGCGATGACAACCACAATGTGGCCCCGAGTGCCGCCAACCAAGCAATTACCAATCCACCCAGTGTGTTTCATTTAGGGTTGTTAATTTTAATTTCCAACACTCACAATCCAAAATAATCAAAACGAGCAATGGCATTTTGTTATCGCTAAGCATACTAAGAATACTAGCAATGGTTCAAGGGTGGCTACACACTATTAGGATTTAATAGGCATAGCATTACTTTTCAAAACAAAATCCTACCATGCACACTATTTTGAAAACACTAATGCATAATCAAAATAAGTAGGAATTTGAGTATCACTTGCCTTTTTGGTAGTCGAAGCGTCGTTCACTTCTCTTAATCAAAATACGTGCCTCTCCGTACAACTATAACATAGAATATAGCACAACATAAACACACCATTCAACAACAACAACAAAATCAAACAACGTAAATCGCTCTATGGCACTAAGGTGTGGCATGAGGTCTCGGTTTGCAAGATATGGTGGTGAGAGTTTGGACTGGAAAGTCACATGATTAGAAGGAATTGGATAATCTTAAGATATAAAGGAAGAATATTTATGCTTTACAAAAGCATGAAAAGGATATGGAACGTGCTTAATTGAATCACATAGGTGATAAATAGTGCAACACAAATACTATTGAATAAGTGTGACAACAATTACTCAAAATAGTATGTATTACACATAGGCTTGGGTATAAACAAATGATATATATAGATTACTCAATTCTACTCATTTGTAAGTTGAATAGTTTTAAACTAAGTCAAAGGAGTGAATGAAAATGAATTTGGATAGACACGATATTGGTTCAAGGTAAAGTGTCTAGTGGTATTGGTGTGTGGATGTGATCACGAGTTTCACCTTCACAAAAGAATCATGTTGAGAAAGAAATATAGAAAACAATAATGGATATATACTCAAACTCTCATATTTGAATTTGAATATTTGCAAAGTGATTCAAATATTTTGGACAGTGGTGCTATTGGATGAAGTATCAGTAAAACAAGGCTCATGCAATTGATATAGTGTGACAACACTTATCAAATTAGCACAAGATAGCATTGGATATGAACTAATGACATATTGAACTACTCAAATAACTCATTTGAAGGTTTGAATAGTTCTGACTAAGTGGAAGGGTGCAATGGCCCAAGTTGAATAAGCATGAATGATATGGGTTTGGTTTGCTGGAGCCTAATGTATAACAAGAGTCCAACACATGTGATATAGGGTAGAGTATCTTCGCCCTCACTAAAGCAAGGTAAAAAATCTAAACTAGGACATGACACACTTTACTCAAATAACACAATTGTTATTTGAATAATATGAACTAGACAAACTGTGGGTAAGCTATGCATTATCTCGTGAACATGATAAAGAATTTTAACCGGTCCTGGAAGATGGGTATTATCATAAGAATCATTTTAGCTAAAGGAACTATGTCGAAACCAAGCTGATAGGAGTGCACTTTTATGCGAAAAGTCATTAGAAGAAGTTTTCCGGATGGAAGACCTTTCTATACCTGAAGTTGTAGAGAATTCCATTACAAGCGTATCGCCCCAAAGAAATTTCGAAAAAGTTGGTAGGATTTATTTTATAGAAAATGTTGCGGATCAAAGGTGTACCGCAAAAATAAAATGGGCGGAACTCGACACGCAAAATGTTTAAGCTGATCTACGGATTTGTCGATTCTAACAGGTGAAGTTTTGTCGAAATCCGACGGATAGAACTTAAGATATGAATTTTGCAAAACCGGACCTAAGTGGTTACAATTCTAATGGTGTACGAAAAATCGTCCTAACAAGCTGTCGGATGGAAAAACTTCCTACACGAAAGTTAGTAGAGGATCTAATAAGAAACTTAACTGAAGAACCACTATTCTAAGCGAAGGTGTAGATCTAACGAAATAAAATTGCGAAGTTGCGTACGCATAATCTACAAAAAAAGAACGGAAATAGAATTATTACCGGCGCGAGAGATGCGTCGGGTCGCGGCGTTTCTCCAAATAGTGTTGCTGATGATTGTGCTTCGCGAAACAGCTGCGCCAGAGAAGCAGCGCTGCGCGGGCGTGTGCTGCACGGGGGAAGAGAGAGGCGCGGGCGCTGAGCGTGTTTTTGAGCTTGCCCTTGGGTCCTTTATATAGGGTGTAGGCTGGAGGCAATTTCCATAACGTGGCGATGTGGGACTAAGAATAGCAAAACGGGGCAGGGCGTGCTGCGCGCGGTCGCGGGCGTGGGCTGCGTGTCGCGCGCGCGTGCTGGCTGCTGGGCCGTTCGGCCAGGTGGGCTGGGGCGGCCTGGGCGTGGGGAGGTGCCGGGGCGAGGCTGTGGGGAGCCGGGCCGCGGCGGCCGGGTGCGCGCGCGCGGGCGCTGGGCCGGGGCGGGGCCGGCGAGCTGGGCCGTTTCGGCCTGGCCGCTCCTTTGGTTTTTTTTTATCTTTTTATACTGAATTTGGAAATACATTTTGGGGCTCAAATAAAATCGGAAAAATTGAAATGAGGTACTGTTGGATTCGTTATGAAAAATCTTTTAATATGGGATTAAATTTGGAACAAAAATATAAACTTTATAAAACCAAGATTTGACATACATGTCTATGTGGCTATAGTGCCCTTTTAGGGTTTAATGTTTTCTCAAATAAAATATTTTTATAAGTTTCAA
>NC_061511.1:250592723-250613130 GCF_022539505.1 Lolium rigidum
ACGGCACCTCTCTGGCTCTCCGAGTCCGTCTCGTCAAAGTATTGACTTCTATCTTCGTTGGGTCCAATTCCGAGAATATTACCTGTGTAGGATTTCTGAAACCAAAAACAGCAGAAAACAGGAACTGGCACTTCGGCATCTTGTTAATAGGTTAGTGCCGGAAAATGCATCAAAATGATATAAAGTATGAACAAAACATGTAGGTATTGTCATAAAACTAGCATGGAACATAAGAAATTATAGATACGTGATACGTCTCAAACGTATCTATAATTTCTTATGTTCCATGCTACTTTTATGATGATACTCACATGTTTTATACACATTATATGTCATTATTATGCATTTTCCGGCACTAACCTATTGACGAGATGCCGAAGAGCCGATTCTTTGTTCTCGCTGTTTTTAGTTTCGAAATCCTACAAAGAAATATTCTCGGAATTGGACGAAATCAACGCCCGGGGGCTTATTTTTCCACGAAGCTTCCGGAAGACCGAGGGAGAAACGAAGTGGGGCCACGGGCGCCCGCCACACTAGGGGCGGCGCGGCCTAGGGGGCCCGCGCGGCCCTAGCGTGTGGGGCCCCCGTGACTCCTCCGACTCCGCCCTTCCGCCTACTTAAAGCTCGCGTCGCGAAACCCTCCGTACCGAGAGCCACGATACGGAAAACCTTCCGGAGACACCGCCGCCGCCAATCCCATCTCGGGGGATTCGAGGAGATCGCCTCCGACACCCTGCCGGAGGGGAATCATCTCCCGGAGGGCTCTTCATCGCCATGATCGCCTCCGGATCGATGTGTGAGTAGTTCACCCCTGGACTATGGGTCCATAGCATTAGCTAGATGGTTGTCTTCTCCTCATTGTGCTATCATGTTAGATCTTGTGAGCTGCCTATCATGATCAAGATCATCTATTTGTAATGCTACATGTTGTGTTTGTTGGGATCCGATGAATATTGAATACTATGTCAAGTTGATTATCAATCTATCATATATGTTGTTTATGTTCTTGCATGCTCTCCGTTGCTAGTAGAGGCTCTGGCCAAGTTGATACTTGTAACTCCAAGAGGGAGTATTTATGCTCGATAGTGGGTTCATGCCTCCATTGAATGCAGGACGATGACGAGAAAGTTCTAAGGTTGTGGATGTCTTGTTGCTACTAGGGATAAAACATCGATGCTTTGTCTAAGGATATTTGTGTTGATTACATTACGCACCATACTTATTGCAATTGTCACGTTGCTTGCAACTTAATACCGGAAGGGGTTCGGATGATAACCCGAAAGTGGACTATTTAGGCATAGATGCATGCTTGGATAGCGGTCTATGTACTTTGTCGTAATGCCCTGATTAAATCTCATAGTACTCATCATGATATATGTATGTGCATTGTTATGCCTTCTTTATTTGTCAATTGCCCAACTGTAATTTGTTCATCCAACATGCTATTTATCTTATGGGAGAGACACCACTAGTGAACTGTGGACCCCGGTCCATTCTTTACATCTGAAATACAATCTACTGCAATTGTTCTTTACTTGTTCTTCGCAAACAAACATCATCTTCCACACTATACGGTTAATCCTTTGTTTTCAGCAAGCCGGTGAGATTGACAACCTCAACTGTTACGTTGGGGCAAAGTACTTTGATTGTGTTGTGCGGGTTCCACGTTGGCGCCGGAATCCCTGGTGTTGCGCCGCACTACACTTCGCCGCCATCAACCTTCAACGTGCTTCTTGGCTCCTACTGGTTCGATAAACCTTGGTTTCTTACTGAGGGAAAACTTGCTACTGTACGCATCACACCTTCCTCTTGGGGTTCCCAATGGACGTGTGTTAACTGCACGCATCAATACGTTGGAGACGTATCAGGATGCTTTGAGAAAAAAGGCAACAAGTATCACAAACGAGGATACTAAAAGAAATAACTCAATTTGCACTTTCATCGATATTGCACATGTGAGAGGCTTGAGGAATTGATATGCAATAAAATTGCTACATAGGCATAGATGGGATGGGGGAATCATGAGCATGATTTTATATACTTCCCAACATATGTACTCATCTCAAATTACTCACATTCGCAATAAAGAGGTTTCATTAAGACTTTAGCAAGAAGCACAACATTTGCAAATCAATAGATTCATGCCAAGATGCAACCACATGGTTGGATGCTAGAAAAATATGCATGAGAAGATACTTGTTACCGAGATAGCATTGGTGAGGATGTAGTAGATATGTGTTCGTTGACCATCCTAGCTTGCCTCAAGTTACCATTGAGTCATCACTTCTCCCCAAGAGCGAGACACGCATCCAATGCATATCCATTGTACCTAACACAAAGGTAAGTACAAAATGGTCCCCACACTAATTGGGTCCGAAGTAGTTAGACACACTACAACATATAGGACAAACTCCACAATACTATGTGCATATAGATATGAAATTGAATTTCATGCACATCTTAGCCAAATTAGGATTTGATGGAGTTTACCCTATATATTGGATCAAAGAAAGTGAGACATGCCATAAGATATACATATATTAAATATGCATGCACAATACTTTCAAGAACCAAAGGAAGATACAATTTGGACAAAACACCAAATAAATAAAGAGACAATGGTTGTCCAACTTATATCAAAGAATCAAATCAACACAAGATTGACTCCAAAGACTTATCTCATTATAAGAAGCTAATTAAACCTAAACACAAAGTAATGAGATAACCAACTCCCAAGAGAGCAAGGTTCCAACAAATAAACCAAACCCTCAACACTTTTTATGATGGCACAAAGTACCAAAAAGAAAATTTATGTCTCCCAAAACCAAATTTTCGATAATGATTAAGAGATGTTAAGCATTCTAACAAATATAGGAGAGCTCCCCCAAGATTAGTGCATTATCTAGGATTTTGCATATGAATACAAAATGCACAAAACTAGGATCATCACGCTACCTATATCTACTAAAAATGCTAAGAAAGTTTGAATAGACAAATTAGATCCATAAGATGCAAGGAAGACACATGGGAGTCAAAGCACAACAAATTCATGGCAATAGATAAGGCAATTTAAACACAAGAGCCAATGTAAATATGATCAATAAATCTCTACCTCTTAATGGATTGCCAATTGTCCTAGGACAAGAGGTATTAGGAAATATTTCCCGGTGGTAGTTTGTAAGTATATGTAAGATCATATTTACACCATATAAAGCATATGGTAAAAGATAAGAATTAACCATCATGCAAAGAGAGTTTCTTGATAGCTTCAATTATTCATACCAACATGCAAAGCAATTAATAGCATTCATGCCAACATGCAAAGCAATTAATAGAATGACTTGAAGCACATGGTTTCCCAAAAGTGTATTGAGTGACACGTTGTGAAAGACCATGCCAAGAAAAACTTTCACAAAAAAAAATCCACAAATATATTAGCAATGAAGCCATTTAAGCAAATTGGAACTTGTTTGAGCAAACATGCCACATATGAGAGAGATAATTTAAAATACCATTTCTATGTGACACAACCTCAAATGTTCACATTTTCTAGGCTTGTAATATGCACAAAGCTTATTACTCCCCCATAATGTGATAAGGAATTTATTTTCACAAGAGGTAAATAAGATCCAACTAGAGATATTAATGGATATTTAGAATTTTAATTTATCATGAAGATGACATACCACATAGAGACTAGATAATCTTGCAATATCAATTCTAAGTGATATTCGTCATGTACACACATTGTTAGGATCATGAAATTCCCAAAGGAATATCACTCCCCCAAAATGGGATAGTCCATTAATCGCTCATAAGAGCCATATAAGATACAACAAGATGCAAAGTGGCTCCAACACAAATACAAATACATGGTGTGCAATCCATCATACATAGACTTGATTTCTCAAGAAAAGCAAGTAGGAAGCACAACATATACAAACACATGTTAGGAACAAAACTAACACATGCAAAGGGGCGAGTAACTTTCAATATAAATGAGTTGAGCACATGTTACCGCAAGAAGGAACATTGGATATATGATAGAAACAATATAACCAAAAGACTTGGCTTGATATAATATAAATGATGAAGATCCCTTAATTCTTCATGATGTAGCCAAGTCTCCAATTCCCTCCAACAAGCACCTATTGATCAAGTTTTGGATTGTTGGTCCCCAACTAAGTTGGGTCCTAAGAGGTTACTCACAATAGGCTTGGAAACCCAAATGGTTCTTTTCTTGACACCACTTTGAGCACCAACATATTTGGCAAACACATTGCCACCCTCATCCTTACGAAGAGAATAAACATCATCAATGGTGATAGAGTTGGATGAAGTACCAATAGTGCAAAAGGAGGAGATGTGGCCCTTCTCGCGGCATATGTAGCAAGTTCTTTTCTTCTCCTTATTCTCACTAGATTTCTCAACAATGGGAGCATTGACTTGATTCTTCTTGGGAAGTGGCATTTCTTCAACTTGAGTTTGAATATGAGTTTGAGCTTGAGGCCGCTTCCCTTTTTGCTTCTTCTTCAAAGGGCAAGATCTAACATGATGCCCTTCAATTTTGCACTTGAAGCAAACAATCTTGGCCGGGTCTTTGACTTGTAATTGGCCCTTCTTAATTTTGTTGTTCTTGGACTTGTTCTTGTTGTTGGAGTTGAATCCAAGTCCACTCTTGTCATTGGGGGATTGTTGCACACTCAACATCTTGTCAAGTTTGCATTTCCCTTCATGACTCTTTACCAAGTCATTCTTCAAAGAAGTGACTTGGGCCTTGAGCTCTTTGATTTCCTCTACATGGTTAGTAATAACACAAGTACTAGAGGAAGTAGAATCTTCATTGTTAGAGCAACAAGGCAAGGAAAATAATTAACCACAAGATCTAGCAATATTATGAGTGGATGAATTACTAGGACTAGCACATGGCAATGTAGCATTTTGAGTAGTTGTGCTAGTATCCACATGAGGCTCACAAGGGGTTGCCTTTGATATGATAGACTCAAGAGCTAACTTTAGCCTATCATGAGAGGCTAGAAGATCCTCATGGGAGCTAGAAAGCTTTCCATGATTTTCTTCTAATTTCCCATAATTGCTAGTTAGCAAATCAAGTTGAGCCCTTAGCTCAACATTCTCCTTCAAGATAGATGCTTCACAAGAAGTAGAGTTAGTAGCACAAGCATCATTATTAATAGCAATAGGAGAAGGCAAGTTGGCATTCTCTTTTAGATAAGAAGCTTTAAGTTGTTCATGCGACTCGGTGAGTTTGGTGAGCGCACTCTCAATGACCCTTGAGCCCTTTTTGAGTTGCTAAAAATCCTCAAGGAGTTTAGCATTAACAAACACAAGCTTATCATTTTTTAGCTTTAGTTCATTTGCCACCTCAAGAGCTCTATCCTGGTTTTCCTTTTCTCTAGAAAATTCTAGAGCAAAGGTCTCCTCAAGAGCTTCCTTGGTGGTTTGTTCTTCTTCAAGTTCATCCTTTAGGGATGCCACATCATTGGCGTACTCACGTTCAAGAGCACCCATTTTATCAATGGTGTTCTCATGCAACCAAATACATTTTTGGCTCTCAATAGCGGTAGTCAAGATTTCAAAGAAGTGAGTGCTAGCAATTTTATCTTTGCAAAGAACCTTGAATACATTCTTACCCTTATCGCGTAGAGAGACAACCCAATCCTCTTCTTCATATTCATCCTCATCCTTATCACCACGAGAAATATTAGGTTCCACGGTAGGAGATACCATGGAACTCTTGGCCATAAGGCATATATGAGAACCGTGAGATAAAGATGAGGAGTTACTTGAGGCTCCTTTCAAGATCTTGTCTTGACCAATAGAGGAAATAGAATCATTTTTATCATGGCCATGATACGTCTCAAACGTATCTATAATTTCTTATGTTCCATGCTAGTTTTATGACAATATCTACATGTTTTGTTCACACTTTATATCGTTTTGATGCGTTTTCCGGAACTAACCTATTGACGAGATGCCGAAGTGCCAGTTCTTGTTTTCTGCTGTTTTTGGTTTCAGAAATCCTAGTAAGGAAATATTCTCGGAATTGGACGAAATCAACGCCCAGCATCTTATAATTGCACGAAGCTTCCAGAACACCGGAGAGGCACCAGAGGGGAGCCCTGGGGGGCCCACACACGCCGCCGGGACGGGGAAGTGCCCCCGGAAGGCATCTCCATCGACACCACCGCCATCTTCATCACCGCTGCTGTCTCCCATGAGGAGGGAGTAGTTCTCCATCGAGGCTAAGGGCTGTACCGGTAGCTATGTGGTTAATCTCTCTCCTATGTACTTCAATACAATGATCTCATGAGCTGCCTTACATGATTGATATTCATATGAGCTTTGTATCACTATTCATCTATGTGTTACTCTGGTGATGTTATTAAAGTATTCTATTCCTCCTTCATGATGTAATGGTGACAGTGTGTGCATCATGTAGTTCTTGGCGTAGGTTATGATTGTAATCTCTTGTAGATTATGGAGTTAACTATTACTATGATGGTATTGATGTGATCTATTCCTCCTTTCATAGTATGATGGTGACAGTGTGCATGCTATGTTAGTACTTGGTATAATTGCGTTGGTCTATCATGCACTCTAAGGTTATTTAAATATGAACATTGAATGTTGTGGAGCTTGTTAACTCCGGCATTGAGGTGCTCTTGTAGCCCTACACAATGAATGGTGTTCATCATCCAACAAGAGAGTGTAGAGTGGTTTTATTATGTGATCAATGTTGAGAGTGTCCACTAGTGAAAGTATGATCCCTAGGCCTTGTTTCCAAACATCGAATCTCCGTTTATTTACTGTTCTGTTGCATGTTTACTCGCTGCCACATTTTATTCAGATTGCTATTACCACTCATACACATCCATACTACTTGTATTTCACTATCTCTTCGCCGAACTAGTGCACCTATACATCTGACAAGTGTATTAGGTGTGTTGGGGACACAAGAGACTTCTTGTATCGTGATTGCGGGGTTGCTTGAGAGGGATATCTTTGACCTCTTCCTCCCTGAGTTCGATAAACCTTGGGTGATCCACTTAAGGGAAACTTGCTGCTGTTCTACAAACCTCTGCTCTTGGAGGCCCAACACTGTCTACAAGAATAGCAGCACACGTAGACATCAAGCACTTTTCTGGCGCCGTTGCCGGGGAGGAAAGGTAAAAGGCACTCACACTCCGGTCCCAGGTAACTAAGTTATTTTCTGTTGCCGTTGTAAGTGCTCGAAGCTATTTCCTTTAGATCCTGCAATTGCATCTTTTGGTTTCTTGTTTACACTAGTTAGGCATAATGGAAAACAACTGTGAGCTTTTTATTCTATTTCCTGAGTTAAGACATGGATTGTTTGCTGCGAAAATTAAAAAACCTATGGAATCTTATTTGCATGCTCGTAGCAATGATATTAGTATGAACGCTTTGAACACCATTGTTGCTAATGATATGGAAAATTCTAAGCTTGAGGAAGCTGGTTTTGATGAGCATGACATTTTTAGTCCCCCAAGCATTGAGGAGAAAGTTTTCTTTGATGATACTTTGCCTCCTATTTATGATGATTATAATGATAGTGGTCTTTTGGTGCCGCCTACTATGGAGAGTAAATTTTATTATGATTATACTATGCCTCCTACACTTGATGAGAATAATAATGATAGCTACTTTGTTGAATTTTCTCCCACTACAACTAATAAAATTTATTATGCTTATGTGGAGAGTAATGATACTTTTATGCATGTGAATAAGAATGCTTTATGTGATACTTATATTGTTGAGTTTGTTCATGATGCCCCTGAAAGTTATTATGAGAGAGGAAAATATGGTTGTAGAAATTTTCATGTTACTAAAACACCTCTCTATATGCTGAAATTTTTGAAGTTACACTGGTTTTATCTTCCTATGCTTGTTGCATTATGCTTCATGAATTTTTTTATTTACAAGATTCCTTTTCATAGGAAGTGGGTTAGACTTAAATGTGTTTTAAACTTGCTTCTTGATGCTCTCTTTTGCTTCAATTCCTATTTCTTGCGCGAGCATCATTAAAATCACTGAGCCCATCTCAATGGCTATAAAGAAAGAACTTCTTGGGAGATAACCCATGTGTTTATTTTGCTACTGTTTTGTTGTGTCTTGGAAGTTGTTACTACTGTAGCAACCTCTCCTTATATTATTTTATTGCATTGTTGTGCCAAGTAAAGTCTTTGATAGCAAGGTTCATACTAGATTTGGATTATTGTGCAAAAACAGATTTCTGTCTGTCACGAATTTAGGCAGGGTTCTCTGTAGGTAACTCAGAAAAATCTGCCAATTTACGTGCATGATCCTTAGATATGTACGCAACTTTCATTCAATTTGAGCATTTTCATCTGAGCAAGTCCAGTGCCTCTAAAAAATTCGTCTTTACGGACTGTTCTGTTTTGACAGATTCTGCCTTTTATTTCGCATTGCCTCTTTTGTTGTGTTGGATGGATTTCTTTGTTCCATTGACTTCCAGTAGCTTTGTGCAATGTCCAGAAGTGTTAAGAATGATTGTGTCACCTCTGAACATGTGAATTTTTGATTATGCACTAACCCTCTAATGAGTTTGTTTCGAGTTTGGTGTGGAGGAAGTTTTCAAGGGTCAAGAGAGGAAGATGATATACTATGATCAAGAAGAGTGAAAAGTCTAAGCTTGGGGATGCCCCCGTGGTTCATCCCTGCATATTTCAAGAAGACTCAAGCATCTAAGCTTGGGGATGCCCAAGGCATCCCCTTCTTCATCAACAATTTATCAGGTTTCTTCTCTTGAAACTATATTTTTATTCGGTCACATCTTATGTACTTTACTTGGAGCGTCTGTTTGTTTTTATTTTGTTTGAATAAATTCATGCTTATGTGGGAGAGAGACACGCTCCGCTGTTGCGTATGAACGCATGTGTTCTTAGCTTTACTCTTAATGTTCATGGCGAAGGTTGAAACTGCTTCGTTCATTGTTATATGGTTGGAAACAGAAGATGCTTCATGTGGTAATGGTATAATGTCTTGAATAATTTGATACTTGGCAATTGTTTTGAGCTCTCAAGTAGATCATGTTTACTCATGCATCATGTAGTTTGAACCTATTAGTGGAGAACTACCGTAGAGCTTGTTGAAATTGGTTTGCATGATTGGTCTCTTTAAGGTCTAGATATTTTCTGGTAAAAGTGTTTGAGCAACAAGGAAGACAGTGTAGAGTTTTATAATGCTTGCAATATGTTCTTATGTAAGTTTTGCTGTACCGGTTCATACTTGTGTTTGCTTCAAACAACCTTGCTAGCCAAAGCCTTGTACTGAGAGGGAATGCTTCTCGTGCATCCAAAACCTTGAGCCAAAACCTATGCCATTTGTGTCCACCATATCTACCTACTATGTGGTATTTCCTGCCATTCCAAGCAAATACTTCATGTGCTACCTTTAAACAATTTAAAAGCTATTATCTCTTATTTGTGTCAATGTTTTATAGCTCATGAGGAAGTATGTGGTGTTTTATCTTTCGATCTTGTCATTTACTCCGGACAGATTTTCATCAATGGACTAGTGGCTCATCCGCTTATCCAATAATTTTGCAAAAAGAGCTGGCAACGGGGTTCCCAGCCCCAATTAATTACAACTTGCATTAATAATTCTCTTCACATGTTTTGCTCTGATTCATCAGTAAGCAACTTAATTTTGCAAATAGACACTCCTTCATGGTATGTGATTGTTGGAAGGCACCCGAGGATTCGGTTAGCCATGGCTTGAGAAAGCAAAGGTTGGGAGGAGTGTCATCCATAAATAAATAAAAACTAAACTAAAGTACATGTGTAAACAAAAGAGAAGAGGTATGATCTACCTTGCTGATAGAGATAACGTCCTTCATGGGAGCCGCTCTTGAAAGTCTGGTTGATGAGATAGTTAGAGTACCCGCTACCATTCGTTGACAACAACAAACACCTCTCAAAACTTTATTTGTATGCTCTCTACATGATTTCAAAACTTAAAAAGCTCTAGCACATGATTTAATCCCTGCTTCCCTCTGCGAAGGGCCTTTCTTTTACTTTATGTTGAGTCAGTTTGCCTACTTCTTTCTATCTTAGAAGCAAACACTTGTGTCAATGATACGTCTCCGACGTATCGATAATTTCTTATGTTCTATGCCATATTATTGATGATACCTACATGTTTTATGCACACTTTATGTCATATTCGTGCATTTTCTGGAACTAACCTATTAACAAGATGCCGAAGTGCCAGCTTCCGTTTTCTACTCGTTTTTGGTTTCGAAATCCTAGTAACGAAATATTCTCGGAATTGGACGAAACGAAGACCCGGGTGCCTATTTTTCCACGGAGCTTCCGAAGACCGAAGAGCATACGAAGTGGGGCCACGAGGTGGCCAAACCACGGGGCCGCGCGGCCAAGGGGGCCCGCGCCGCCCGTGGTGTGGGCCCCTCGTCGAGCCCCCGACTCGCCCTTCCGCCTACTTAAAGCCTCCGTCGCGAAACCCCCGATGCGAAAAACCACGATACGGAAAACCGTACCGAGACGCCGCCGCCGCCGATCCCATCTCGGGGGATCCCGGAGATCTCCTCCGGCACCCGCCGGAGAGGGGATTCATCTCCCGGAGGACTCTACACCGCCATGGTCGCCTCCGGAGTGATGAGTGAGTAGTTCACCCCCGGACTATGGGTCCATAGCAGTAGCTAGATGGTTGTCTTCTCCTCATTGTGCTTCATTGTTGGATCTTGTGAGCTGCCTAACATGATCAAGATCATCTATCCGTAATACTCTATGTTGTGTTTGTCGGGATCCGATGGATAGAGAATACTATGTCATGTTAATTATCAAGTTATTACATATGTGTTGTTTATGATCTTGCATGCTCTCCGTTACTAGTAGAGGCTCGGCCAAGTTTTTGCTTTTAACTCCAAGAGGGAGTATTTATGCTCGATAGTGGGTTCATGCCCGCATTGACACCTGGGACAGTGACGATGAAAGTTCTAAGGTTGTGTTGTGCTTGTTGCCACTAGGGATAAAACATTGGCGCTATATCCGAGGATGTAGTTGTTGATTACATTACGCACCATACTTAATGCAATTGTCTCGTTGCTTTGCAACTTAATACTGGAAGGGGTTCGGATGATAACTCTGAAGGTGGACTTTTTAGGCATAGATGCAGGTTGGATGGCGGTCTATGTACTTTGTCGTAATGCCCAATTAAATCTCACTATACTTATCATGTCATGTATGTGCATTGTTATGCCCTTCTATTTGTCAATTGCCCGACTGTAATTTGTTCACCCAACATGCTTTTATCTTATGGGAGAGACACCTCTAGTGAACTGTGGACCCCGGTCCATTCTTTTATACCGAAATACAAATCTGTCAGCAATACTTGTTTTTATCGTTTTCTCTGCAAACAATCATCTTCCACACAATACGGTTAATCCTTTGTTACGAGCAAGCCGGTGAGATTGACAACCTCACTCGTTTCGTTGGGGCAAAGTACTTTGGTTGTGTTGTGCAGGTTCCACGTTGGCGCCGGAATCTCTGGTGTTGCGCCGCACTACATCCCGCCGCCATCAACCTTCAACGTGCTTCTTGACTCCTACTGGTTCGATTAAACCTTGGTTTCTTACTCAGGGAAACTTGCCGCTGTGCGCATCACACCTTCCTCTTGGGGTTCCTAACGGACGTGTCAACTACACGCATCAAGCAAATTTCTGGCGCCGTTGCCGGGGAGATCAAGACACGCGGCAAGGGAGTCTCCACTTCTCAATCTCTTTACTTTGTTTTTGTCTTGCTTTATTTTATTTACTACTTTGTTTGCTGCACTTATATCAAAACACAAAAAAATTAGTTGCTAGTTTTACTTTATTTACTATCTTGTTTGCTATATCAAAAACACAAAAAAATTAGTTTATTTGCATTTATTTTATCTAGTTTGTTTTATTTACTACTATTAAAATGAGTAATCCTGAAGTTGAAGTTCGTTCATTTAAGCAACAAGGGGGAGAATGTTTAAAAGATGCTTGGTATAGAATTAGTGATGCCCATAATAGGTGCACTAAGAAACACTCCACCACTATCCTACTCAGGAATTTTTATGTTGGTATCTCTAGCTGGAATAGATATGTTCTTGATTGTCTCGCGGGAGGTAACTTCCTAGGCGCTCCCGCTTTAGAAGCTAGCTGCATTATTGAGAGTTTATTTGGAACACCACCTGTTAATGAAACTAAAATTGAAACCTCCCTTGAGGATATTATGAAAAAATTGGAAACCATAGAGAAAAATTTTCCGAGTGTTGAAACTAAGTTGGAGATATTACTTGATAAAACTGATGAACTTGATAAATCCTTAGGAGCAATTGATGAAAGAATTAGTGTCCTAGGAACTTGTGTTGACCATGATAATCAAATTAATAGGATTGGCGAACTTGAAAAAGCTATGGGAACCTTGGGTTCAACCTTTTCATCTTTACAGTTTAGAGAGAAAGCTTATGTGGGAAAGGAGCAAAAGTTTATGTATGTCTCTAAAGTGCCTAAACCAAAGAAATATTATTATAGGCCTAAAATTGACAAAGCCCCTAGTACCACTACAAATGGGGAAGCTTATGATATCAATGCTTCATCTCGCGATAATACTTGAGATACACTTTCTGCGCCTAGCTGAAAGGCGTTAAAGAAAAGCGCTTATGGGAGACAACCCATGTTTTTACTACAGTACTTTGCTTTATATTTGTGTCTTGGAAGTTGTTTACTACTGTAGCAACCTCTCCTTATCTTAGTTTTATGTTTTGTTGTGCCAAGTAAAGTCTTTGATAGTAAAGTAAGTACTAGATTTGGATTACTGCGCAGTTCCAGATTTCTTTGTCTGTCACAAATCTGGGTCTATCTCCCTGTAGGTAGCTCAGAAAATTAAGCCAATTTACGAGCATGATCCTCAGATATGTACGCAACTTTCATTCAATTTGAGCATTTTCGTTTGAGCAAGTCTGGTGGCCTAATAAAATCCATCTTTACGGACTGTTCTGTTTTGACAGATTCTGTCTTTTATTTCGCATTGCCTCTTTTGCTATGTTGGATGAATTTCTTTGATCCATTAATGTCCAGTATCTTTATGCAATGTCCAGAAGTGTTAAGAATGATTGTGTCACCTCTGAACATGTAAATTTTTATTATACACTAACCCTCTAATGAGTTGTTTCGAGTTTGGTGTGGAGGAAGTTTTCAAGGATCAAGAGAGGAGTATGATGCAATATGATCAAGGAGAGTGAAAGCTCTAAGCTTGGGGATGCCCCGGTGGTTCACCCCTGCATATTCTAAGAAGACTCAAGCTGTCTAAGCTTGGGGATGCCTTGGGCATCCCCTTCTTCATCGACAACATTATCAGGTTCCTCCCCTGAAACTATATTTTTATTCCGTCACATCTTATGTACTTTGCTTGGAGCGTCAGTTTGTTTTTGTTTTTTTGTTTTGTTTGAATAAAATGGATCCTAGCATTCACTTTATGGGAGAGAGACACGCTCCGCTGTAGCATATGGACAAATATGTCCTTAGGCTCTACTCATAGTATTCATGGCGAAGTTTCTTCTTCGTTAAATTGTTATATGGTTGGAATTGGAAAATACTACATGTAGTAACTCTAAAATGTCTTGGATAATTTGATACTTGGCAATTGTTGTGCTCATGTTTAAGCTCTTGCATCATATACTTTGCACCCATTAATGAAGAAATACTTAGAGCTTGCTAATTTGGTTTGCATATTTGGTTTCTCTAGAGTCTAGATAACATCTAGTATTGAGTTTTGAACAACAAGGAAGACGGTATGGAGTCTTATAATGTTTACAATATGTCTTTTATGTGAGTTTAGCTGTACCGTTCATCCTTGTGTTTGTTTCAAATAACCTTGCTAGCCTAAACCTTGTATCGAGAGGGAATACTTCTCATGCATCCAAAATACTTGAGCCAACCACTATGCCATTTGTGTCCACCATACCTACCTACTACATGGTATTTATCCGCCATTCCAAAGTAAATTGCTTGAGTGCTACCTTTAAATTCCATCATTCACCTTTGCAATATATAGCTCATGGGACAAATAGCTTAAAAACTATTGTGGTATTGAATATGTACTTATGCACTTTATCTCTTATTAAGTTGCTTGTTGTGCGATAACCATGTTTCGGGGACGCCATCAACTATTCTTTGTTGGATATCATGTGAGTTGCTATGCATGTCCGTCTTGTCTGAAGCAAGAGAGATCTACCACCTTTATGGTTGGAGCATGCATATTGTTAGAGAAGAACTTTGGGCCGCTAACTAAAGCCATGATTCATGGTGGAAGTTTCAGTTTTGGACACATATCCTCAATATCATATGAGAATAATAATTGTTGCCACATGCTTATGCATTAAAGAGGAGTCCATTATCTGTTGTCCATGTTGTCCCGGTATGGATGTCTAAGTTGAGAATAATCAAAAGCGAGAAATCCAAAATGCGAGCTTTCTCCTTAGACCTTTGTACAGAGCAGCATGGAGGTACCCCATTGTGACACTTGGTCAAAACATGTGCATTGCAAAGATCCGGTAGTCCAAGTTAATTAGGACAAGGTGCGGGCACTATTAGTATACTATGCATGAGACTTGCAACTTGTAAGATATAATGTACATAACTCATATGCTTTATTACTACCGTTGACAAAATTGTTTCATGTTTTCAAAATAAAAGCTCTAGCACAAATATAGCAATCGATGCTTTCCTCTTTGAAGGACCATTCTTTTTACTTTTATGTTGAGTCAGTTCACCTATTTCTCTCCACCTCAAGAAGCAAACACTTGTGTTGTGCATTGATTCCTACATACTTGCATATTGTACTTGTTATATTACTCTATGTTGACTATTATCCATGAGATATACATGTTACAAGTTGAAAGCAACTGCTGAAACTTAATCTTCCTTTGTGTTGCTTCAATACCTTTACTTTGATTTATTGCTTTATGAGTTAACTCTTATGCAAGACTTATTAATACTTGTCTTGAAGTACTATTCATGAAAAGTCTTTGCTTTATGATTCACTTGTTTACTCATGTCATTACCATTGTTTTGATCGCTGCATTCACTACATATGTTTACAAATAGTATGATCAAGGTTATGATGGCATATCACTTCGAAATTATCTTTGTTATCGTTTTACTCGCTCGGACGCAGCAGTAACTAAGCTTGGGGATGCTTGATACGTCTCCGACGTATCGATAATTTCTTATGTTCTATGCCATATTATTGATGATACCTACATGTTTTATGCACACTTTATGTCATATTCGTGCATTTTCTGGAACTAACCTATTAACAAGATGTCGAAGTGCCGCTCCTGTTTCTCGCTGTTTTTGGTTTCGAAATCCTAGTAACGAAATATTCTCTGAATTGGACGAAACGAAGACCCGTGTGCCTATTTTTCCACTGGAGCTTCCGAAGACCGAAGAGCATACGAAGTGGGGCCACGAGGTGGCCAAACCACAGGGCCGCGCGGCCAAGGGGGCCCGCGCCGCCCGTAGTGTGGGCCCTCGTCGGTGCCCCGACTCGCCCTTCCGCCTACTTAAAGCCTCCGTCGCGAAACCCCGATGCGAAAAACCACGATACGGAAAACCTATGCGAGACGCCGCCGCCGCCGATCCCATCTCGGGGGATCCTCGGAGATTCTCCTCCGGCACCCCGCCGGAGAGGGGATTCATCTCCCGGAGGACTCTACACCGCCATGGTCGCCTCCGGAGTGATGAGTGAGTAGTTCACCCCTGGACTATGGGTCCATAGCAGTAGCTAGATGGTTGTCTTCTCCTCATTGTGCTTCATTGTTGGATCTTGTGAGCTGCCTAACATGATCAAGATCATCTATCCGTAATACTCTATGTTGTGTTTGTCGGGATCCGATGGATAGAGAATACTATGTCATGTTAATTATCAAGTTATTACATATGTGTTGTTTATGATCTTGCATGCTCTCCGTTACTAGTAGAGGCTCGGCCAAGTTTTTGCTTTTAACTCCAAGAGGGAGTATTTATGCTCGATAGTGGGTTCATGCCTGCATTGACACCTGGACGATGCTGACAAAAAGTTCTAAGGTTGTGTTGTGCTGTTGCCACTAGGGATAAAACATTGGCGCTATGTCCGAGGATGTAGTTGTTGATTACATTACGCACCATACTTAATGTAATTGTCTGTTGCTTTGCAACTTAATACTGGAAGGGGTTCGGATGATAACCTGAAGGTGGACTTTTTAGGCATAGATGCAGTTGGATGGCGGTCTATGTACTTTGTCGTAATGCCCAATTAAATCTCACTATACTTATCATGTCATGTATGTGCATTGTTATGCCCTCTCTATTTGTCAATTGCCCGACCTGTAATTTGTTCACCCAACATGCTTTTATCTTATGGGAGAGACACCTCTAGTGAACTGTGGACCCCGGTCCATTCTTTTATACTCGAAATACAAATCTCGTCGTAATACTTGTTTTTACTGTTTTCTCTCGCAAACAATCATATTCCACACAATACGGTTAATCCTTTGTTACAGCAAGCCTGGTGAGATTGACAACCTCACCTAGTTTCGTTGGGGCAAAGTACTTTGGTTGTGTTGTGCAGGTTCCACGTTGGCGCCGAATCTCCGGTGTTGCGCCGCACTACATCCCACCGCCATCAACCTTCAACGTGCTTCTTGACTCCTACTGGTTCGATTAAACCTTGGTTTCTTACTGAGGGAAACTTGCCGCTGTGCGCATCACACCTTCCTCTTGGGGTTCCCAACGGACGTGTCAACTACACGCATCAGTCAACTGTGTGCATTGATTCTTACATGTTTACCTATTGCACTTGTTATATTGCTTTATGTTGACAACTATCCATGAGATATACATGTTACAAGTTGAAAGCAATTGCTGTAACTTAATCATCCTTTGTGTTGCTCCAATGCCTTCTACTTTGAATCTATTGCTTTATGAGTAACTCTTATGCAAGTCCTATTGATGCTTGTCTTGAAAGTATTATTCATGAAAAGTCTTTGCTATATGATTCATTTGTTTACTCATTTGTCTTCATCATTGCTTCGAATCGCTGCATTCATCTCATATGCTTTACAATAGTATGATCAAGATTATGTAAGTAGCATGTCACTACAGAATTTATTCTTTTTATCGTTTACCTACTCGAGGACGAGTAGGAACTAAGCTTGGGGATGCTTGATACTGTAATGTCCCAGGTTTAGAGACGATCGAGGGGTAGATTTTAGAAAGGGATGTGCATTGCATAGTAAATTCTGGGGAAATTTCACGCTTTTAAACAAAAACTGCATCGAAGGGGGACAAGTTTCTCTCTCGATACCTTACAGGGTTAGGGTTTCGAGAGTGCGACAAACTTGCATCTCACTTCACTAGTTTAGGGTTTTGAGAAGAGAGGGGAGAGTTTGCATGATTGAATTCTAAATAAAGTGACATGGTTAAATTTAAACCAATGATGAATTTGAATTTCAAATTCAAACATTAAATAATTACCCTAAATAATTCAATTGTGAGGAAATTCATTAAGTAAATAATCAATAATTATCAAAATGAACATTTATAACAAAGTAAAGCTCATTAGGGAAAACTTTGAGCTTTATTGATCATCACACAAATTACATTGTCATTACAATATTCATAAGAGAAAATAAATGAATTACAACACATTACAAGAATTGGTGAAAATGAAATAAATAAAAGAGAATAAAAAGAAAAGTACAAGTAATGACCCTAGCCTAAATACTACAAGATCATCTTCACTTGGTCTTGGATTTGATGAGCTCCATGTCCATTTTTGATCAATTGTTGATTCCCTGCACAAATCAAAGCAAAAAACAGAATTAAGCCAAGTGGCAAAGCCACTTGGCAGGTTAACAAATAAAGTAAATGAAGGGGATATGATCAAGCTGCCGAGCTGATCCATGCCACAGCCAAGTTTCGAGTCCAGTGCACGCCACCTGCCTATACACACACACAAGCCCGCTCACGTGGCTGTGTGCATGCAAAGACACACACACAGTGAGTCACCAAAGTGACAAGCAAGAGCTGTCGACCAGGGAGAGCAAGGGAGCATCACATATAATCTTTTCAGAAGCAAACCCTAGCTCATTCATCGGTAGGCAACTTGGTAAGTCATCAGAGAACAAGAACACTTAGAACAGGAAGAACACATAGCCAGAACCCTCATCCAGGAACAGCTCAAGCAAGGAACTGCTTTTCGTTGAGAAGCAAACCATGGAGTAGATCAAGCAAAGCAACCTTACAAGGAGGAGCAGGGCAAGTCAAACCAACCACCGTAAGCAAAACCTCTACACCAACAAATCATCTAGGAGTCTGGAGTGAGGTATAAACAAGATCAACTCGAGCAAAACTCTGTTTTGCTCATAAATAAGCATACACTTGCATCACAGAAGCAAAGTGGGTATGAAACCATGTTTGCATCATCACTTGGCTACTAAGCCTTTTGGTGCAAGCAAACTAGAGAACAGACAGTGGGAGATTTCCAAGGGGAACATTGGCATGTCAACCAGATGACATACCAGAGAAATCCAACCTGGATTAATCCCTAACTAGCCATTCCAAAATCATCTAGCACCTAAAGCCAAGCAAGCCATCAGATATTAGTCAGATCCTGTCTATTTTTGTTGTCACCAGTAAAGGTACTGGAAAACCAACATGGTTACTTCCAGTGAGTTATCCATCAAATCACAGCCAGCCAACAAATAGGGGAGCTACTCTAGGGCAGCACAAGACTACTGCCAGGGTCACCTCAAACCCTAGATCAACCACACCAACAAGCCAAATGCATATATCATCACCCTGATTGGGTTCAAAGAAGGGCTAGGGTTCCCAATCACTGTGGGCATCCATCTAGCCTAATCCAACCAACTGTGATGATCATCACCGTATAGTTCACATCAATTATCCACTCGAATTAATTAAAGCAACATAGATAATTGAGATTAACAAGTAAATCATAAAACGTGACTCATGCTAATGATCCAATAGATCACTGCAAGTGTCAGCAGATGCTTGAGCAAGCACTTGCACTAATCTGTGCCACACACATACATAGAATCAAGTAACAACATGGCACAGCAACAATTACATCATATATCTAATCGGCCACGATAATCAACACATGAACCACCCAATAAGGCCAGCCACATGAATTGAACAATTACATCACGTATAAGTGAATAGAGTAGTATAATTGTATCCGAAGCACTCCATCAAGGGATGGAGCTGCCAAGTCAAGAATAATACTCAATTGAGCATGATCATGAAATTAAAGCACACGAAGAGCACTCGGGGTACCGGCACTTGTAGATTTACAAGAATTGCACACAAAGAAACAAGCCGGAACACCATAAATGAATACACTTGAGTAATTGGTGAAGATAGCATCAGGAACAGAGACACTGGCACTTGCATACTACAAGGATCATGCATAATGATCAAGCCAGGGACAAGATTATGCACATACAGGTTATCCTAGTAGCAATAATGATCACAGGAGCCTGCCAGCGAGCCATGAGCATCACCGGATGTTCATGAACAATCATAGAAAGGCCACAAGAGGAATTCAGCATGCAAATGTAAGTGCATAGAGCAAAATAGAAGAGCAAAGCAGCAACCAAAATCCATAGCTAATGCACAAGACAGCAAGATACGCATGGCAGCAGCCAAAGACACAGACTAGGGCCGGCTTGGCGCAAGGCACACAAAGGCGCAGGCTAACAAAGCAGTAAGGCTAGCACATCTCCATGAGGAGAGGCAGGCGAGTAATTAGAGCATGGCATAGAGGAGGATGAAGAGAGGGAGAAGATGGAGGCGCATGTACCTGGAGCGAGCAGACGGCAGGCGTGGCCGTGGCGGCCACGGCGGCGCGCACCGAAGGCAC
Organism: Lolium rigidum; assembly: GCF_022539505.1. Classification (NCBI taxonomy): domain Eukaryota; kingdom Viridiplantae; phylum Streptophyta; class Magnoliopsida; order Poales; family Poaceae; genus Lolium; species Lolium rigidum. The sequence continues at coordinate 250,612,700 of NC_061511.1, forward strand.
GGCGGCACCTGGCCAGGCCATGCCAGGCCCGACTAGCGCCGCAGCGCTCCGCACCACGGCGGCGAAGGCCGGCGGCGCCATCACGCCATGGCGCCAGGCTCGTCGGCAACGACGAGATCGCGGGGATTCGCCCGCGGTCATGTCACGGGAATGATGGGGAAGAACGGCGGCGGCGAGGAAAAGCAGATCGACGCGGATCAATCGAAGCGCCGTCGAACGACGGTTCGATTGATACCCATCTCACCGCCGGCGATGGCCGGAGTCGGCCGGGAGAAAATCGGCAGAAGGCGGCGGCGACGCCGGTGGCGCCGCAGCTCGCAGGGGTTAGGGTTAGCGCGTGCGCGAAAGGAAGGGGACGGGTAGCGTCCGACCGAGCCGGACGAGCGGCTCGGGTTAGGGTTAACCACCGGGTCACCCCCGACAGGGCCCAG
>NC_061511.1:250613230-250642470 GCF_022539505.1 Lolium rigidum
ATAGAATTGATACCGTAAATTATCTCTCTCCTATGTGGCATGTTTGCTCAAACAAGCTCCAATTTGCTTAAATAGCTTCATTGCTAATATCTTTGTGGATCTTATTTGTGAAAGTTTTCTTGGCATGGTTTTTCACAACGTGTCCCTCAATACATTTTTGGAAAACCATGTGCTTCAAGTCATACTATTAATTGCTTTGCATGTTGGTATGAATACTATTTATTGCTTTGCATGTTGGTATGAATACTATTAATTGCCTTGCATGTTGGTATGACTAAATGAAGCTATCAAGAAACTATCTTTGCATGATGGTTAACTCTTATCTTTTACCATATGCTTTGTTCGTTGTAAATATGATCTTATGTATACTTACAAACTACCACCGGGAAATATTTCCTAATACCTCTTGTCCTAGGACAATTGGTAATCAATTATGAGGTAGATATTTATTGATCATATCTACATTGGCTCTTGTATTTATATTGCCTTATTTATTGCCATGAATTTGTTGTGCTTTGACTCCCATGTGTCTTCCTTGCATCTTATGGATCTAAGTTGTCTATTCAAACTTTCTTAGCATTGTTAGAAGATATAGGTAGCGTGATGATCCTAGTTTTGTGCATTTTGTATTCATATAAAAAATCCTAGATAATGCACCAAACTTGTGGGAGCTCTTCTATATTATTAGAATGCTTAACATCTCTTGATCTTTATCAAAAATTTGGTTTTGGGAGACATAAAATTTTCTTTTTGGTACTTTGTGCCATCATAAAAAGTTTCGAGGGTTTGGTTTATTTGTTGGAACCTTGCTCTCTTGGGTGTTGGTTATCTCATTCCTTTGTGTTTAGGTTTAATTAGCTTCTTATAATGAGATAAGTCTTTGGAGTCAATCTTGTGTTGATTTGATTCTTTGATATAATTTGGACAACCATTGTCTCTTGGTTTATTTGGTGTTTTGTCCAAATTGTATCTTCCTTTGGTTCTTGAAAGTATTGTGCATGCATATTTAATATATGTATATCTTATGGCATGTGTCACTTTCTTTGATCCAATATATTGGGTAAACTCCATCAAATCCTAATTTGGCTAAGATGTGCATGAAATTCAATTTCATATCTATATGCACATAGAATTGTGGAGTTTGTCCTATATGTTGTAGTGTGTCTAACTACTTCGGACCCAATTAGTTTGGGGACCATTTTGTACTTACCTTTGTGTTAGGTACAATGGATATGCATTGAATGCTTGTCTCACTCTTGGAAAGAAGTGGTGACTCAATGGTAACTTGAGGCAAGCTAGGATGATCAACGAACACATATCTACTACATCCACACCAATGCTATCTTGGTAACAAGTATCTTCTCATGCATACTTTTTCTTGTATCCAACCTTATGGTTGCATCTTGGCATGAATCTCTTGATTTGCAAATGTTGTGCTTCTTGCAAAAGTCTTATTGAAACCTCTTTATTGTGAATGTGAGTAATTTGAGATGAGTGCATTTGTTGGGAAGTATTTTAAATCATGCTCATGATTCATCCATCCCAACTATGCCTATCTAGCAATTTTATTGCATATCAATTCCTCAAGGCTCTCACATGTGCAATATAGATGAAAGTGCAAATTTAGTTACTTCTTTTGGTATCCTCGTTTGTGATACTTGTTGCCTTTCTCAAATGCATCCCAACTATCTTCTATCCCTTATTGATATTTGTGATGTATTTTAGTTGTTTGTGGTTGAAGTTCATGAATGTACAATAAGATAAAATTGAGCCTTTGGCCATGCTACTAAGCAAAAATTCTTATTGGTATATTGCATGACTTCGTCTTGGATATCATACTATTTTTCTTGCGTATCCATTTTGTGTGTGCATGTTTCTTTGTGAATAAATATCTTTGTGATATTGCCCACTTAGAGAAACTTATACACATAAGAGATGATACATCTCCTCTTGATATCTTATTTATTTATTGCGTGTTGATTGGTCATGCTAAGCAATATAATTCATTGAAGACTATGATGATGCTTTTTGCTCATCCTTGTAATAGTCTTATAATATGCTTTATCACGCCTTTCACATATCCTCTTGGTTGAGCCTTTTATTATGGTGCCTCTTAATTGTTGCTCAACCATTTGTTTGTTGCAAGTGTTAAGCTTAATTTTCTATCTATGATCTATTGCAAATGTTTGTGTTTTAAATGGTAATGAGGGAGTAAGGATTCCATGTTATGCATATTGTATTCAAATGCAACATTTTAATTTATGCATGTACCTTGGGGAGCTTCCTCATTTTATTTAAGTCACTATCTTTTGGTGATCATTAAAGTTTGATTCACTTGGTATATTTTGTTTTTGAATGATATTATGGGAGTGATGATTCCATGTTTGTGCACTTTATACTCCAATGCAAATTGTCTTGTTTTGTACACAAACCTTGGGGAGCTTCCTCACATTATTTAGAGCAATCTTCTTGATCTTATCATAATATCTATCTTTCTTTTGGTATCTTCTTTGTGGTTCATTTGGTTGCTTGCTTCATTTGTTGAAGCTTCTTGACTTTGTTATCTTTTTGCAATCTTTGATCCTATCTATAGTGTGATTCCTTCCGAATATTCGTCATTGGATACGTGCATTTGATTCCACTCAAATTATGAGAAATGCACACGCTATGGAGGAACTCTCACTATATTGGCCTTCTAAATTTTTCACCCATTTCGGCAATTGGTGCCAATGGGGGAGAAGTTTGGAGGGTTTAAGGGAATTTGGTTATGTCTTTGCTTTGTGCTTAAGCATGTGCCTTTATTGCATTGCATCTTGTTGCTTTGCATAGTTGAATATTTAGAGGAAACTCCACTAGGCTTTGAATGCCAATATATGCAATGAAAGTCAAGATCATTCACACATGCATATATTATGGGGGAGTTTGCTCTATATATTCAACTTATTTGTTACTTAAATTCCTTATATAAACCCTCTCAAAGAGATTGTCATCAATTACCAAAATGGGGGAGATTGAAAGTGCATGGAGCCCCCATGTGTGGTTTTGGTAATTAATGACAATCCCTATGGACTAATGTTTGCATTGAGTTATATTTGTAGGAGTTGTCCATAGGCAATCCTTGAACCATTTGTTGGCTTCAAGGTTGCAATAAGAAGAAATTGATGAAGGATAATCAAGTGTCAAGTATGTCTTGAAGATGAAGATGAAGTGAGCCCTCAAGTTACTTCAAGACATCAATATGATGAAGAATGAAGTGCAAGTTCAAGATGAGCCAACTCGAAGAGTTCATAAGCTTGAAGCTTGCCATGGAGAAATGAAGTGCAAGTTCAAGATGAGCCATCTCGAAGAGATCCTTTGCTTGAGTCTTGCCATCCACATGGTGGTCATGGTTATGTGAAGATGCGCCGAAGAAGAAGCTCTCCCATGGTGGATTATGGGGGAGCAATCCACAAGACTTCGTCAAGCAAGCACAAGCAAGAAAGGCGTTCCATCTTGTTGAGGTCAAGATCGTCGTCATCGAGCTCAAGTGGGATGCGCAAGTATAAGGTTTGCTCTTGATAGGGTTTCTTTCTCACCGGTCTCATAGTGTAGTTGGAGACCGGTTTTTAGTTTAGTTGCCGTACTATCAAGAGGGCTCTCGAGTGAGTATCTCGATCGTATCGTTCGGAGAGAGCTCAAACCTTTGCATCCTTGCATCATCTTTCTTGGTTGTTATTTGGATATTATCCATGTGATGTTTTAGAGCTTGTGCTTATTCTCATGACAAGCTCTAGTTCATTGAGAATGGTTTTTCCATGGGCAACTTGTTGCATTTTCAAGATTGGAGGTTTTACCGGTATGTCTTTTTGAGATAGGTCAAACCTTTCATCATTTGTTTCTATCCTCCTTTGCTGGACTATGATGTTTCTATGCATATTGTTGTAGAGCTCGTTGTTGTGATTTCAACGAGCCCAAGATCATCGAAATCGGAGTCCGGATGCAAAAGTTATGCCCGTTTTAGTTTTGGTGTTTCTGCAGTTTGCTTAGGCCGGATATTTTGGAAATATCCGGGCCGGATTATCCGGGCCGGATATTTCGGAAATATCCGGCCCCCCCGAAATCGACTAAGGACCTGGGGAATTGCTGCTCAGTATAGGGGCCGGATTTTTGGCCGGATTTTGTCCAGGTTTTGTCCCTGAGGCCGGATAATCCGGCCCCGGATAATCCGGCCCTTACTTAGGCCGGATTATCCGGCCCTGGTTTTGCCCAAACGGCTCGATTTTCTTGGGGGTATAAATACCCCCTTCTTCCTCCTTGGGCTGCAGCTTCTTCTACTCTCTCTCTCCTCCATTGTTGTTCTTGAGAAGCTTGCCCTATCTCTCTATCCCTCCATGATTCTTGCCCCATTTTGAGGGAAAAGAGAGAGGAGATCTAGATCCACACTTTGACCAAACCAAATCATCTCTTTGTGAGTGAATCTTTGGGATCTAGATCTTGGAGAATTTTGTGTTCTCCTCTTTGTTCTTCCTCTCTTATTCCCCCAATAGCTTTTGTAGCTTTGTTGGAATTTGAGAGAGAAGGACTTGAGCATCTTTGTGGTGTTCTTGCCATTGCATTTGGTGCATCGGTTTGAGTTCTCCACGGTGATTCGTGGTGGTAAAAGCAAGAAGGTTGTTACTCTTGGGTTCTTGGAACCCTAGACGGATTCTACGCCTTTGTGGCGATTTGTTGGGAGCCTCCAATTAAGTTGTGGATGTGTGCCCCAATCTTTGTGTAAGGCCCGGTTTCCGCCTCGAAGGAAATCCCTTAGTGGAACCGTGACCTAGGCCTTTGTGGCGAGGGTCACCGGAGATTTAGGTGAGGCGCCTTCGTGGCGTTCGGTGTGTGGTGTGAGTACCGCATCTTGGGGTGAGGCCTTTGTGGCGTTGGTGTGCATCGAGCAACCACACCTCAAGGTGAGCCTCTTGTGGCGTTCGGGAGCACTAAGCAACCGCACCTCTCCACCGGAGATTAGCACTCGCAAGAGTGTGAACTCCGGGATAAATCATCGTCTCCGCGTGCCTCGGTTATCTCTATACCCGAGCTCTTTACTTATGCACTTTACCTTGTGATAGCCATCGTGCTTGAAGTTATATATATCTTGCTATCACATACTTGCTTGTATTGCTTAGCATAAGTTGTTGGTGCACATAGGTGAACCTTTGCTTAGAATAAGTTGTTGGTGCACATAGGTGAACCATAGTATATAGGATTTGGGCTTGACAAAGTAAACGCTAGTTTTATTCCGCATTTGTTAAGCCCATCTCGTAAAAGTTTTAAATCGCCTATTCACCCCCCCCCCCTCTAGGCGACATCCGTGTCCTTTCACTTACTTCAGACAAGACGAACATGCATAGCAACTCACATGATATTCAACAATGAGTTGATGGCGTTCCCCAGTAAACATGGTTATCGCACAACAAGCAACTTAATAAGAGATAAAGTGCATAATTACATATTCAATACCACAATAGTTTTTAAGCTATTTGTCCCATGAGCTATATATTGCAAAGGTGAATGATGGAGTTTTAAAGGTAGCACTCAAGCAATTTACTTTGGAATGGCGGGAAAATACCATGTAGTATAGGTAGGTATGGTGGACACAAATGGCATAGTGGTTGGCTCAAGTATTTTGGATGCATGAGAAGTATTCCCTCTCGATACAAGGTTTAGGCTAGCAAGGCTTATTTGAAACAAACACAAGGATGAACCGGTGCAGCAAAACTCACATAAAAGACATATTGAAAACATTATAAGACTCTACACCGTCTTCCTTGTTGTTCAAACTCAATACTAGAAATTATCTAGACCTTAGAGAAACCAAATATGCAAACCAAATTTTAGCATGCTCTATGTATTTCTTCATTAATGGGTGCAAAGCATATGATGCAAGAGCTTAAACATTAGCACAACAATTGCCAAGTATCACATTACCCAAGACATTTTTAGCAATTACTACATGTATCATTTTCCAATTCCAACCATATAACAATTTAACGAAGGAGAAACTTCGCCATGAATACTATGAGTAGAAACCAAGGACATATTTGTCCATATGCTACAGCGGAGTGTGTATCTCTCCCATAAAGTGAATTCTAGGATCCATTTTATTCAAACAAAACAAAAACAAAAACAAACCGACGCTCCAAGAAAAAGCACATAAGATGTGGCCGAATAAAAATGTAGTTTCAGGGGAGGAACCTGATAATTTGTTGATGAAGAAGGGGATGCCTTGGGCATCCCCAAGCTTAGACGCTTGAGTCTTCTTGATATATGCAGGGGTGAACCATGGGGTGCATCCCCAAGCTTAGAGCTTTCACTCTCCTTGATCATGTTGCATCATACTCCTCTCTTGACCCTTGAAAACTTCCTCCACACCAAACTCGAAACAACTCATTAGAGGGTTAGTGCACAATATAAATTGACATATTCAGAGGTGACACAATCATTCTTAACACTTCTGGACATTGCATAATGCTACTGGACATTAGTGGATCAAAGAAATTCATCCAACATAGCGAAAGAGGCAATGCGAAATAAAAGGCAGAATCTGTCAAAACAGAACAGTTCGTATTGACGAATTTTAAAATAGCACCAGACTTGCTCAAACGAAAATGCTCAAATTGAATGAAAGTTGCGTACATATCTGAGGATCATGCTCGTAAATTGGCGTAATTTTCTGAGCTACCTACAGGGAGATAGACCCAGATTCGTGACAGCAAAGAAATCTGGAACTGCGCAGTAATCCAAATCTAGTACTTACTTTTCTATCAACGGCTTAACTTGGCACAACAAAACTCAAAACTAAGATAAGGAGAGGTTGCTACAGTAGTAAACAACTTCCAAGACACAAAATAAAAACAAAGTACTGTAGGTAAAAACATGGGTTGTCTCCCATAAGCGCTTTTCTTAACGCCTTTCAGCTAGGCGCGAAAAGTGTGTATCAAGTAACATCGAGAGATGAAGCATCAACATCATAGTTTGTTCTAATAATAGAATCATAAGGTACCTTCATTCTCTTTCTAGGGAAGTGTTCCATACCTTTCTTGAGAGGAAATTGATATTTTATATTACCTTCCCTCATATCAATAATAGCACCAACGAGTTCGAAGAAAAGGTCTTCCCAATATAATTGGACAAGATGCATTGCATTCAATATCCAAGACAACAAAATCAACGGGAACAAGATTATTGTTAACGGTAATGCGAACATTATCAACTTTACCCAAAGGTTTCTTTGTAGAATGATCAGCAAGATTAACATCCAAATAACAATTTTTCAGCGGTGGCAAGTCAAGCATATTATAAATTTTCTTAGGCATAACAGAAATACTTGCACCAAGATCACATAAAGCATTGCAATCAAAATCTTTAACCTTCATCTTAATGATGGGCTCCCAACCATCTTCTAGCTTTTTAGGAATAGAGGCTTCGCGCTCTAATTTCTCTTCTCTAGCTTTTATGAGAGCATTTGTAATATGATGCGTGAAAGCCAAATTTATAGCACTAGCATTAGGACTTTTAGCAAGTTTTTGCAAGAACTTTATAACTTCAGAGATGTGGCAATAATCAAAATTCAAACCATTATAATCTAAAGCAATGGGATCATCATCCCCAATGTTGGAAAAAATTTCAGCAGTTTTAGCAGTTTCAGGCAGTTTTTCGCGCTTTGCATTAGAAGTGGAAACATTGCTAACACCAATTCTTTTATTAGTATGAGTAGGAGGTGCAGCAACATGTGTAGCATTAGCATTACTAGTGGTGGTAATAGTCCAAACTTTAGCTATATTCTTCTCTTTAGCTAGTTTTTCATTTTCTTCTCTATCCCACCTAGCACGCCAGTTCAGCCATTAATCTTATATTCTCATTAATTCTAACTTGAATGGCATTTGCTGTAGTAGTAATTTTATCATCTAAATCTTCAGGTTTAGCAGCCATTTTATTAATTAAAGAAGATTGTGATGCAGACATGTATGAGATTCGGGTTTCGACGATTAGCAAGTTTAGTTTGCAACCCCGAGATCTCCCTATTCAGATTTTCAAGTTGATTCCCTATATTCTTCAACAAGGTAGATTGCTCATTCATAGTTTTAGTAAACAATTTATTTTGCTCATATTGTGATTGCATAAAGCTCTTGGTGGATCTTTCAATTTCTAGCATCTTTTCTTCATTAGGTGAAGCATATCTACCATAAGGGTTACCATTAGCAGGGTATGGCCTAGAATCATTGTGATTGTTATTTTTAATGAAATTCACATCAACATATTCTTTTTGAGCAACTAATGACGCTAACGGAACATTATTAGAATTAACATTAGGCCTACCATTCACAAGCATAGACATAATAGCATCAATCTTATCACTCAAGGAAGAGGTTTCCTCAACAGAATTTACCTTCTTACCTTGTGGAGCTCTTTCCGTGTGCCATTCAGAGTAATTGATCATCATATTATCAAGAAGCTTTGTTGCTTCACCAAGAGTGATGGACATAAAGGTACCTCCAAGCAGCTGAATCCAATAAATTCCGCGAAGAAAAATTTAGTCCTGCATAGAAGGTTTGGATGATCATCCAAGTAGTCGATCCATGGGTTGGGCAATTTTTAACCAGAGATTTCATTCTTTCCCAAGCTTGAGCAACATGTTCAGTATCTAATTGTTTAAAATTCATTATGCTACTCCTCAAAGATATAATTTTAGCAGGGGGATAATATCTACCAATAAAAGCATCCTTGCATTTAGTCCATGAATCAATACTATTCTTAGGCGAGAGATAGCAACCAATCTTTAGCTCTTCCTCTTAATGAGAAAGGGAACAATTTTAGTTTAATAATATCACCATCTACATCTTTATATTTTTGCATTTCACATAGTTCAACAAAATTATTAAGATGGGCAGCAGCATCATCGGAACTAATTCCAGAAAATTGATCTTTCATAACAAGATTCGAGTAAAGCGGGTTTAATTTCAAAGAATTCTGCTGTAGTAGCAGGTGGAGCAATAGGTGTGCATAAGAAATCATTATTATTTGTGGTTGTGAAGTCACACAACTTAGTATTTTCAGCGTTGGCCATTTTAGCAACAGTAATTAAAGCAAACTAGATAAAGTAAATGCAAGTAAACTAATTTTTTTGTGTTTTCGATATAGCAAACAAGATAGCAAATAAAGTAAAACTAGCAACTAATTTTTTTGTATTTTGATTTAGTGCAGCAAACAAAGTAGTAAATAAAACTAAGCAAGACAAAAACAAAGTAAAGAGATTGAGAAGTGGAGACTCCCCTTGCGGCGTGTCTTGATCTCCCCGACAACGGCGCCGAAAAAGAGCTTGATGGCGTGTATTTCACACGTTCGTTGGGCAACCCCAAGAGGAAGGTATGATGCGCACAGCAGCAAGTTTTCCCTCGGAAAGAAACCAAGGTTTATCGAACCAGGAGGAGCCAAGAAGCACGTTGAAGGTTGATGGCGGCGAGATGTAGTGCGGCGCAACACCAGGGATTCCGGCGCCAACGTGGAACCCGCACAACACAACCAAAGTACTTTGCCCCAACGAAACAGATGAGGTTGTCAATCTCACCGGCTTGCTGTAACAAAGGATTAACCGTATTGTGTGGAAGATGATTGTTTGCGGAGAAAACGGAAAAAACAAGTATTGCACTAGATTGTATTTCGAGTAAAGAGAATTGGACCGGGGTCCACAGTTCACTAGAGGTGTCTCTCCCATAAGACGAACGAGCATGTTGGGTGAACAAATTACGGTTGGGCAATTGACAAATAAAGAGAGCATGACAATGCACATACATATCATGATGAATATAGTGAGATTTAATTGGGCATTACGACAAAGTACATAGACCGCCATCCAACCGCATCTATGCCTAAAAAGTCCACCTTCAGAGTTATCATCCGAACCCCTCCGAGTATTAAGTTGCAAAGCAACGGACAATTGCATTAAGTATGGTGCGTAATGTAATCAACAACTACATCCTTAGACATAGCATCAATGTTTTATCCCTAGTGGCAACGAGCACAACACAACCTTAGAACTTTCGTCACTCGTCCCGGTGTCAATGCGAGCACGAACCCACTATCGAGCATAAGTACTCCCTCTTGGAGTTAAAAGCATCTACTTGGCCGGAGCATCTACTAATAACGGAGAGCATGCAAGATCATAAACAACACATAAGCATAACTTTGATAATCAACATAACAAGTATTCTCTATTCATCGGATCCCAACAAACGCAACATATAGAATTACATATAGATGATCTTGATCATGATAGGCAGCTCACAAGATCCGACAATGATAGCACAATGGGGAGAAGACAACCATCTAGCTACTCGCTATGGACCCATAGTCCAGGGGTAGACTACTCACTCATCACTCCGGAGGCGACCATGGCGGTGTAGAGTCCTCCGGGAGATGATTCCCCTCTCCCGGCAGGTGCCGGAGGCGATCTCCGGGATCCCCCGAGATGGGATCGGCGGTGACGGCGTCTCGGTAAGGTTTTCCGTATCGTGGCTCTCGATGCGGGGGTTTCGTCACGGAGGCTTTAAGTAGGCGGAAGGGTAGGTCAAGAGGCGGCACGAGGGCCCCACACCACAGGGCCGTGCGGCCAAGGGGGCCGCGCCGCCCTAGGGTGTGGCCCCTCGTGGCCCCTCTTCGTCTCGTCTTCGGTCTTCCGGAAGCTTCGTGAGAAAATAGGCCTCCGGGCTTTTATTTCGTCCAATTCCGAGAATATTTCTTTACTAGGATTTCTGAAACCAAAAACAGCAGAAAACAGCAATCGGCACTTCGGCATCTTGTTAATAGGTTAGTTCCAGAAAATGCACGAATATGACATAAAGTGTGCATAAAACATGTAGATAACATCAATAATGTGGCATGGAACACAAGAAATTATCGATACGTTGGAGACGTATCAATGATACATAGTGATCTTGCTTAATTCTGGTGCTATTGCCATGATTGCTTGTTATAGTATTTTTGAAATAATCTTAAACCCTAAACCTCACCCCTCTTTTCACCATCTTAGTTAAAATAAAATAAAAGGAAATTAAATAAGAAAAAGGCATATGTGCTTATGGGTATTTTTGTGAAACTTTACCCTAAGCTCCTCTACTTTGTTTAGAGGTTTGGAAAACCTTCATACACCTTACCTAGGGCATACCAAACCTAACTCAAGTGGTTTCCAAAGAAAATAAAAAGAAACTAAAAATGCCATAGAGGCATATGAGAGTAAAATGCAAATTTGTGAATTTGAGAAGATTGACCCTAGGACTTGTTGTGAATGGTTGGATCACTCCTATATACCATTTCAACACTTAACAACACCATTTGGGTCAAGCCAAGTCAAATTCAAACTCAAATGCAACATATGCATAGAGGCATATGTGGCACATAGCCATTTCACCAAATTTTACCCTATGACCCTAAACCTTGACCAAATGATGTGAAACCATCTCTCAACCTAATATAACACTAAATTGACCCTAACCCATGTCCAAGTAAAGCAAGATCAACCATTTACAAGTTTAGTAAAATTTGACACCTCATCTCTTATGTATTAAGGCCAAATTTGCAAATATTTGAACAAGACCATTTGAATTGGTTTCAATGGTCTTAAAATGTTTCTAAACTAATAAGAACCACATTAGAGTCAAGAAATATCAAATAAATTGGAGAGAAATCAAATGGTGAGGAATTCCCATTTTCCCTCACATACACATAACACCAATTTTGCAAATCTTCACCAAAGGCCACCTTTGCTTGATCTCTTGTTTGTAAAACTCTTATATATGATAAACACACACAATTGCATCAAAGAAATCAAAATCAAATCAAAGCAAAATTCAAAACTTACATACATGTGATAATGGTCATATGTCACATTTATAATTTCTTCCCCACTTTGCACCCACCTATCTTTTGTTTACGCAACCAAACTTGGTCAACCATTGCCATGTCATCCAAGACCATGTCAAGGTCAACAACTTTCATGTTGACCATCTCTGCTGAAGTTGACCCGGTTGACCGAATAGGATTGACAAGAGAGGACTTTGAAACAAAGAGAAGATGACCCCCATTTTGGAATTCTTGCAAACCTTCACCAAAATGAGCACCACCACCACCAATCTTTCACTTTAATTCTGTGTCTCGAGCTCCACCAAAAGATTTCCAAAATTCCAACTTTTTCTTCATGCGGCCATTTTCACAAACACATGGCGGGCATTGTTCCAGAATTTCAATACATGCTATTAACCTCCGGACTTTTGCTCGAATCACTTTCTATCTCTGATCATTGTGCTACTGGTACCCTCTCTGCATCATCCTATGCCCTGCAGCCCTGCTAAAGGTGAAGCCAATGAGCAAAAACTCCACCATGCCGGCCATGATGGACATACTCCTGCTCAACCCCACCCTGGTCCTCTCCTCTCTACAAAACCTTGCCAAACTAGCTCCCCTCTCTCTGCTGAGCACGCTAGACATCGTCCCAGGTTAAAGAGAACACGACAACGCCCTGGACAACTCGTGGTCACCACGACGGCCACGCCGAGTGTGCACCGAGCGGCACCACGGACGCGCCAGGACGCCACCGTGCCCAGTCGCCCTCGTCCTCCTCTTCCCCTCCACTTGCGCACGTGTGATCACCACACCCCCAGCTACCTCCTAGACATCCTCGATAGCCCGTGCGTGCACCCTAGCCGTCGCCATGATCACCGACCTGCCGCGCCCGTACCGCGAGCACTCGAACGACGCCAGCCTACCACCGTCCTTCCCTCTGCTGCCCCTTCACGCGCGCTAGCTTCTCCTAGCCGACGCCTACACGACGCCCCCATCGCCTTGCCCCTTCGCGTCCTGAATCGCCGGCGCCACCGTCGACCTCGCCGCACCCCCACGGCCACCCAGCGCATCTATAAATAGAGGCCCTCTCCGCCTTCACTCTTCACACCAAATCTGTTCCCCTCCTTCTTCTCGACCTCCCCGACCTTTGCTCCACGCAGATTAAGCCCTACACCGCTCCAATTGAGGCGTCGATCGCCGGAGTCCGCCGCAGAACCCCCCTTCGAATTAGGCCACCCCAAGCGATGCCGCGACCACCATTCGACTCCTCGTCCTCGACAACCTCGCCGCGCACCCAGCGGAGCCCCGCGGGAGCCTCCGTCACGCTGCCGACCCCCTACCCCGCCGGCGCGAGCAAGCCTCCTCCCCGACGTTGACGACGATCCCCATCGTCCGATCCAGCTCTAATCGCACGGTCGAGATTGCCGGTACCGCTTCGGCGAGTTATAAGTCGGCCGACGCGCAGGCCCCACTCCGTCGGACGGCCCGTGGCGTGGGCAGCGGTAGTTGGGCCAGCCCAGCTCGTCTCCCCTCGTCCTGGCCCATTCTGTTTCCCGCGTGGCCCAATAATTCAAATATGATTTAATCCATTTCAGCTTTTATTTCAATCTGGTCTATGCTATAAATTTAATAGTTCAAAATCCACAAACCCAATTTGAATAATTCAAATTGTTACAGAAAGCTTATGAGTTTACCTACAGTTTGCCACTGGTTTCAACCCCATTTGTTGGGTAGTTTTTGAATAGCAAAAATAACAAAACTGATACTTTTCAGTATTCAAATAAATCTTAAAAATCAACCATTATGAATTTTGAAGTGAATCCAATTGCATTAATTCACATTTAACAAACCCTAATTTACTATGTAAAACTATGATATGGGTTCTGTACATGATCATGGGCTAGAATCAAAATATTGGCTATGTAGTCAATACTAGCCCATTTAAACTATGTCCAAAAATTTAGAATTTAAATCTATGAGGTGTAGCACCTTATTTAAATCATTATCACAAGTGATATGAAGTAATGTGTTGACCTTTAAATGCTTAGGCTCATACTTGCTCACTTGTAGAATTTAAATCAACATAGTATTTAAATTGCACTAGTTATTTAAATCACATGAGATGATGAATCTCATATAAATCACTTTTCTCAAATACTAAGTGTGAAGTGTTGACCTTGGTCAACATGGGATCATCCCTGGTTATTTGAGAATATTAAATCACCTCAATAGTAGTTTTCAAATTAGTTACAACTATGTGTTAAATCATATGAGAGGTATCCCTCTCATTTAAATCTTGTTCTCAAGTAATTCAACATGAGGTAGTGACCAGGGTCTATATAATCTCATATTGAGTTATTTGGTGGCATTAAATCACTACCATGTTAGTAGTAAATTGCATGAGGTATGAAACCTCATTTAAATCATTTTCTCAAATGATGAGTATGAAGAGGTTGACTTTGGTCAACCTAGGTCATATATTATTCATAAGAGAGATTAAATCTTAAGAATATTCAATGAGAGGAAATTATTTCTCCAAAGAACTAAATAGAAACCCTAATTCCAATTTCAATGAGAGGAAATTATTTTTCTAATATTAAATAAGGAAACCCTAGAATAATTTCTGGATAAATATTAAGTAGTGATGCTAGATCAATTATGTGAGCCATTTAGGCTAATTAAGACTACCTAAGTGTTGTTTGGTGATTGTATCCTCGTATTCGTTTTTAGACGCTAGTACCGGAGACTATCAAGAGGAGGAGGCATTCTACCAAGAGGAAGAGCAAGAAAACTTTGATCACCTCACCAATCAAGGCAAGCTAGACTAATGCAAGCTATTACCAATGCAAGCTAACACTCTTGCAAGGTTCCCTTGTGCAAAGCTCTACAAGAGCAAGGCACCATTACTTTTACTTTATGCTTAATGCTCCTATCCCAAGTTTTTACTTTACAAGCTTTACTAAATTTTGTTTATCAAAGTATCTTTTTGATTCCTGACTCACTTAGTCTAGTTATGGAGTAGTGCAAGAATATCAAACTTAGCCTAGAGCAACCCAAGTTGCTTAGCACCCCTTATGACTAGTTGCTAGTGCTAAATTAAAGTTGACTACTACAGATGGGAACTTGTGAAAATCAATGACTTTGAAAACCTTGGAATGAGGAGTCATTCTATTGAAAGAATTTGAAGGTGAATATGACTGGTGATGACTTGGTGAATTTTACAAAACTGATGGTTGGGTTCGGATGCGATACCATTCCAATTTTACAAGTACCCCCACAATACCTGAATCTGGGTAAGGCTTAGCTAGAAATTTATGTGTCTTAGTATGGGTTCCCTCTGAAACAAGCGTCATCGGGGTTATGCTGGAGGCTGCCTCTACAACAAAAGGAATGATGTGAAATGACGTGAAATGAGGTGAATGTCCGGCCCAATCCCTGTGCGGTTCCCAGTGCGATCGTCTGTCTTCACCGGGAGGCCAAGCTCATGGGGAGAGGTGCCTATACTAGGGGTGTAAATGAAAGGTTAGGATTGGTAGTTCGCGTACTCGCGTACGATAAATCAGGGCCGATTACCCCGACGAACTATTGCAATTGTTGTGGCACAAGTGTACACCCTCTCGCGAGTTAAACCTATTCGAATAGCCGCGTCCTCGGTTATGGACAGTTGGAAAGGCCATACTTGTTCCGTCATCAGAACTTTTCTAAAACTATGAATGGTGACTGGTGATTTGAATTGAAAGGTGACTTTGACTTTGAATCACCACTGAGTTGTGGGAATGACACTAATGTTCCCACTGGAGTTAGTTAAAGCAAATGAAGAGGCTTTGATTATTAAAGTGTTTATGAAATAAAACTGGCTTTACGCAAATGAATACTAGAGCTTAGAACCCCCTTGCTATAGTTGATAGTATTTACATTAGTATTAGTTTGCGAGTACTTTAAAGTACTCATGGCTGTGTCCCTGGCTATTCAAATGGCCAGACTATGAAGACGAGTACCAGAACCCGGAAGAAGGACAGCAGGACGTCTACGACAACTAGGATCACTCCTGACGTCAACGGTTGCTCGTGAAATAGATGGACTACTACTACGCTACTTTCGCTTCCGCTATGTGTTATGTAATGAATAAATAGAACTTCTATTATTGTAATGAGACTGGATCATGTGATCCTTTATTTGTAAGATGACTATGTGTTGTAATGAATGATGTGTTGTGATATCAATCTATTATGTCTCGCAAAAACAATATTCCTGGGATTGCGAGGAATGGCATAATAGGCATCTGGACTTAAAAATCCGGGTGTTGACATAGCTTTCCCATTCTTATCCATCTTCATGGTAGCATACATTTTAATGTGTCCCGATGTGCAGCTGATGTGCAGCTGACAGCAACTTTAACAGGTTCTTGTATGAATCCCCAAATGTGTTCATTAGTGAATTCTTCGGAAAATTCCTAAAAGATACTAATGAACCATTATTAGTTTTGTGGTACATTATGTCAGAAGTTTTCTTGTCATGTAGACAATAAGTATTTAATATAATTGACGAGATAAACTTACCATCTTACATATGCCTCTTGTAACAAATGATTTAGTCATGGTGCAAATATAATGTTTAATAGCTGTTGTTTGGTTCGTGATGACTTCATTTATCAGGTGGAGTACTTGATTGTAATTCATCTCCACGTGGTTTCCAAAGACGCGTGCTTCGTCAAAATTTTCGTCTCCATACGATCCAGGTCCTAAAATCAAGAGGTATTATTTTTCATTAAAAACTATATATTGATCTGTAATGTTTGCTTTTTTAGTTGCTAGTATTTGTACCTCTAATAGTTATTTTGCCCATCTTTGAGAGAAACTGTGCATAACTTTCATCAATATCTCTGTCAACACCTTTGTCTGTGTTGTTGTCACTTTCATCATCGCTTTGGCTCTTTTCAATGGCAGTGTTGGTTGTACCCTGATTACCTATTGCCTGAATTTTCTAAATATGACAATTCATTGATTGTAGATCATATAGTTTATATGCATTAAGATTTAAATAAAATTAAATCAATTTTCATTGCACGGCATGAATAATATGGTTTGTACGTAACTAAGCATTAAATTATGATTATTTGAAACCTGGTTTTGAGGGTCAACGCCGTATGTTGGATAGTTGTTGCACAAGTATCCGTACTCCTCGGCCCTTGATTGCGCAGTCTCTTGAATTCTTGCAAGCAGTGTTTCCTAAAGATGACATTTCAATTATTAATGCATTCATTGTAAATCATATTTAAATAGAATTTAGGTCAACTTTCATTGTACTTGATGAGTAATATATTTTGTGTGGAACAAAGCATTAAATTTGATTATTTTAAACTTGGTAGTGTGGGTCAGAGTCGCATATTGGACAGCTGCTGCACAAGTATCCGTACTTCTTTGCCCTGTTGTGTGCAGCCTCTTGCAGTCTTGCAAACATTTTCTATGTAGAACAAAAAAGGTAACCATCAAATTGCATATGCTTGCAATATATTTTCTTGGTTGACCTGGAGTACGATGTATGTGTGTAATGTTTGTTTCTACCAGATCCATCAGCGGAACTTCAAGTTGGTGCTTGATTCATGAGGTGTAAAAAAACCCGTAGTGAGACTGTTTTCCACTAGACCCTAGATCTGTTTTCTGCATTATTGTGGCATGCGACTGATCTATTTAGAACACAGAGTTTCCACCGAGTCTAGAAGTTTTGGAGATATACATACCAATGATCCGAAACCTGGGATAGTTTTCCGAATTGCAGCTGGTGTGCTGTGATGGAGATGCCAGCGATGCTCACTTGCTGTTGTTGCTTTCTTTTCCTGTTTTGGATAAGGAGGAGGATTCTTGCAAAGCGGTTGGTGTGGAACTGTTGAGTTTAGAAGCCAAGTAGAGTAGTTTTGGTGTGGTTTCTACCCTATGACATTTTTGACCCACTTCGGGGTGTTATCGCCCATTCACTCTTATATTTATTCTATTATGCCTCTATGACATTTGGAACCTACTTGGGGGCATTGTCGTCCACTCTCTTTTATGTTTATTCTATTCTGCCACTATTACATCCGGAGCTACTGCGGGGCGTTGTCGTCCACTATCTTTTACATTTATCCTATTTTGCCTCTATGACATACGGGACCTACTGCGGGGCTTTGTCGTCCACTCCCTTTTACATCTATTATATTCTGCCAGTATGGTGTGGATGTTTTGGTTCATTAGTTTCAGATGTGTGGTTGGGATTGTTCTCGAAAAGACAAGAATAGGATTGCTTAAGTTCATGCTTTTTGTTGAGTACCAAAGCTGTAAGTTTGTAGATGGATTTTTTTATCTTTGTTTCTCAGGAAAAAATTCCGTTTTCTCTAGCGCAGGTACAGATACAAGACTTGTTAGTACAGAGTTGACGGAAAGACGAGTACATCGTCGTCATCAATAGGAGCATAGGACCGTGTTTCTGTTTGTTTCTCTGGACAAATTTGCGTTATATCTAATGCAGGTACGGGTGCAAGGCTTGTGGAGTACAACATTGATGGAAAGACGAGTACATCGTAGTCACGAAGAAAAGCACGAGACCGTTTTTCTCTCTTTTTCTCTGGAAAAATTTCCATTTTCTTTAGCGCAGGTACAGATGCAAGACTTGTGGAGTACAGAGGTGACGGAGAGACGAGAACAGAGTTCGCCCCAAGAGGAGCACGATACCGTGTTTGTCTTTGTTTCTCTGGAAAGATTTCCGTTTTCTCTAGCGCAGGTACAGGTGCTAGGATTTTGGAGTACATCGTTGACGGAGAGACGAGTACAACGTCCGCACCAAGAGGAGTACGGGACCGTGTTTCTGTTTGTTTCTCTGGAAGATTTCCGTTTCCTCTAGCGCAGGTGCAGGTGCAAGGCTTTGGGAGTACAGCTATGACGAATAGTCGAGTACAACGTACGCACCAAGATGACTACGGGACCGTGTTTGTGTTTGTTTCTCTGGAAATATTTCCGTTTTCTCTAACGCATGTACAGGTGCAAGGCTTGTCGAGTACAACTATGAAGAATAAACGAGTACAACATCCGCACCAAGAGGAGCACGGGACCATGTTTCTATTTGTTTCTCTGGAAATATTTCCGTTTCCTCTAGCGCAGGTACAGGTTTAAGGATTATGGAGTATAGCGGTGACGAGAGACGAGTACAGCATCCGCTTCAAGAGGAGCACGGGACCATTTTTCTGTTTGTTTCTGTGGAAAGATTTCCGTTTTCTCTAGCGGAGGTACAGGTTTTGTTTTTGTTATTTTAATTTTTCTGCGAGGTACACCAACATGGTTCGAAATAGTACACTTGTTACTCATTAGTGATGTCTACGGGAGCTTCTATTCTTGTAGACAGTGTTGGGCCTCCAAGAGCAGAGGTTTGTAGAACAGCAGCAAGTTTCCCTTAAGTGGATCACCCAAGGTTTATCGATCTCAGGGAGGAAGAGGTCAAATATATCCCTCTCATGCAACCCTGCAACCACAAAGCAAGAAGTCTCTTGTGTCCCCAACACACCTAATAGGTGTACTAGTTCGGCGAAGAGATAGTGAAATACAGGTGGTATGAATGAATATGAGCAGTAGTAACGACGTGTAGTTGATGGTGGTAATATGGTAGCAGTAGTAACGCAGCAGTAGTAACACAGTAAAACAGTAAACAAGCAGCGATAGCAGTATTTAGGAACAAGGCCTAGGGAATTGACTTTCGCTAGTGGACACTCTCAACTTTGATCACATAACAGAATAGATAAATGCATACTCTACACTCTTGTTGGATGATGAACACATTGCGTAGGATTACACGAACCCTCAATGCCGGAGTTAACAAGCTCCACAATTCAATGTTCATATTTAAATAACCTTAGAGTGCAAGAAAGAGCAATTCGACTAAACCAAGTACTAACATAGTATGCACACTCGTCACCTTCACACTATGTAGGAGGAATAGATCACATCAATACCATCATAGCAATAGTTAACTTCATAATCTACAAGAGATCATAATCATAGCTTACGCCAAGTACTAACACGGATGCACACACTCGTCACCATTACACCGTGCAGGAGGAATAAAACTACTTTAATAACATTGCTAGAGTAGCACATAGATAAATTGTGATACAAAACACATTGCAATCATAAAGAGATATAAATAAGCACTTCACTATGCTCTTCATAACAGTGAATAAGTATTCTGTGAAATATAGCCTAAGAGACCCACACGGTGCACACACTCGTCACCTTTACACACGTGGGACAAGGAGTCTCCCGGAGATCACATAAGTAAAACTCACTTGACTAACATAATGACATCTAGATTACAAGCATCATCATATGAATCTCAATCATGTAAGGCAGCTCATGAGATTATTGTATTGAAGTACATAGGAGAGAGATGAACCACATAGCTACCGGTACAGCCCCGAGCCTCGATGGAGAACTACTCCCTCCTCATGGGAGCAGCAGCGGTGATGAAGATGGCGGTGGAGATGGCAGCGGTGTCGATGGAGAAGCCTTCCGGGGGCACTTCCCGTTCCGGCGGCGTGCCGGAACGGAGACTCTGTCCCCGCATCTTGGCTTCGCGATGGCGGCGGCTCCGGAAGGTTTCCGTGGGTTTCGTCCTCCGTAATAGGGTTTTCGCGACGGAGGCTTTAAATAGGCGGAAGGGCAGCCTCGGAGGGGCTCGGGGCCACCACACCATAGGGCGGCGCGGCCCCCTCCGGCCGCGCCGAGGTGGGTGTGGGGCCCCCGTGGCTTCCCTCCGGCGGCTCTCGGGTGTTCCGGATGGTTCCGGGAAAAATAGGAACCCGGGTCTTGATTTCGTCCGATTCCGAGAATATTTCGTTACTAGGATTTCGAAACCAAAAACAGCGAGAAAACGGAACCGGCACTTCGGCATCTTGTTAATAGGTTAGTTCCGAAAATGCATAAATATGACATATAATGTGTACAAAACATGTAGATATCATCAATAATGTGGCATGGAATATAAGAAATTATCGATACGTCGGAGACGTATCAGCATCCCCAAGCTTAGTTCTGCTCGTCCCGAGCAGGTAAAACGATAACAAAGATAATTTCTAAAGTGACATGCCATCATAACCTTGATCATACTATTTGTAAACATATGTAATGAATGCAGCGATCAAAACAATGGTAATGACATGAGTAAACAAGTGAATCATAAAGCAAAGACTTTTCATGAATAGTACTTCAAGACAAGCATCAATAAGTCTTGCATAAGAGTTAACTCATAAAGCAATAAATCAAAGTAAAGGCATTGAAGCAACACAAAGGAAGATTAAGTTTCAGCGGTTGCTTTCAACTTGTAACATGTATATCTCATGGATAATTGTCAACATAGAGTAATATAACAAGTACAATATGCAAGTATGTAGGAATCAATGCACGGTTAACACAAGTGTTTGCTTCTTGAGGTGGAGAGAGATAGGTGAACTGACTCAACATAAAAGTAAAGAGAATGGTCCTTCAAAGAGGAAAGCATCGATTGCTATATTTGTGCTAGAGCTTTTATTTTGAAAACATGAAACAATTTTGTCAACGGTAGTAATAAAGCATATGAATTATGAAAATTATATCTTACAAGTTGCAAGCCTCATGCATAGTATACTAATAGTGCCCGCACCTTGTCCTAATTAGCTTGGACTACCGGATCTTTGCAATGCACATGTTTTAACCAAGTGTCACAATGGGGTACCTCCATGCCGCCCGTACAAAGGTCTAAGGAGAAAGCTCGCATTTTGGATTTCTCGCTTTTGATTATTCTCAACTTAGACATCCATACCGGGACAATATGGACAACGGATAATGGACTCCTCTTTAATGCATAAGCATGTGACAACAATTATTATTCTCATATGAGATTGAGGATATATGTCCAAAACTGAAACTTCCACCATGATTCATGGCTTTAGTTAGCGGCCCAATGTTCTTCTCTAACAATATGCATGCTCCAACCATTACGGTGGTAGATCTCTCTTACTTCCGACAAGACGGACATGCATAGCAACTCACATGATATTCAACAAAGAATAGTTGATGGCGTCCCCAGAAACATGGTTATCGCACAACAAGCAACTTAATAAGAGATAAAGTGCATAAGTACATATTCAATACCACAATAGTTTTTAAGCTATTTGTCCCATGAGCTATATATTGCAAAGGTGAATGATGGAGTTTAAAGGTAGCACTCAAGAAATTTACTTTGGAATGGCGAGATAAATACCATGTAGTAGGTAGGTATGGTGGACACAAATGGCATAGTGGTTGGCTCAAGGATTTTGGATGCATGAGAAGTATTCCCTCTCGATACAAGGTTTAGGCTAGCAAGGTTATTTGAAACAAACACAAGGATGAACGGTGCAGAAAAAATCACATAAAAGACATATTGTAAACATTATAAGACTCCACACCGTCTTCCTTGTTGTTCAAAACTCAATACTAGATATTATCTAGACTCTAGAGAAACCAAATATGCAAACCAAATTAGCAAGCTCTAAGTGTTTCTTCATTAATGGGTGCAAAGTATATGATGCAAGAGCTTAAACATGAGCACAACAATTGCCAAGTATCAAATTATTCAAGACATTTTAGAATTACTACATGTAGTATTTTCCAATTCCAACCATATAACAATTTAACGAAGAAGAAACTTCGTCATGAATACTATGAGTAGAGCCTAAGGACATACTTGTCCATATGCTACAGCGGAGCGTGTCTCTCTCTCCCACAAAGTGAATGCTAGGATCCATTTTATTCAAACAAAACAAAAACAAAAACAAACCGACGCTCCAAACAAAGTGCATAAGATGTGACGGAATAAAAATATAGTTTCAGGGGAGGAACCTGATAATGTTGTCGATGAAGAAGGGGATGCCTTGGGCATCCCCAAGCTTAGACGCTTGAGTCTTCTTAGAATATGCAGGGGTGAACCACCGGGGCATCCCCAAGCTTAGAGCTTTCACTCTCCTTGATCATATTGCATCATACTCCTCTCTTGATCCTTGAAAACTTCCTCCACACCAAACTCGAAACAACTCATTAGAGGGTTAGTGCATAATAAAAATTCACATGTTCAGAGGTGACACAATCATTCTTAACACTTCTGGACATTGCATAAAGCTACTGGACATTAATGGATCAAAGAAATTCATCCAACATAGCAAAAGAGGCAATGCGAAATAAAAGGCAGAATCTGTCAAAACAGAACAGTCCGTAAAGATGGATGTTATTAGGCCACCAGACTGGCTCAAATGAAAATGCCCAAATTGAATGAAAGTTTCGTACATATCTGAGGATCATGCACGTAAATTGGCTTAATTTTCTGAGCTACCTACAGGGAGATAGACCCAGATTCGTGACGGCAAAGAAATGCTGGAACTGCGCGATAATCCAAATCTAGTACTTACTTTACTATCAAAGACTTTACTTGGCACAACAAAACACAAAACTAAGATAAGGAGAGGTTGCTACAGTAGTAAACAACTTCCAAGACACAAATATAAAACAAAGTACTGTAGCAAAATAACACATGGGTTATCTCCCAAGAAGTTCTTTCTTTTTAGCCATTAAGATGGGCTCAGCAGTTTTAATGATGCACTCGCAAGAGATTGTATTTGAAGCAAAAGAGAGCATCAAAAGGCAAATTCAAAACATATTTAAGTCTAACATGCTTCCTATGCATAGGAATCTTGTAAATAAACAAGTTCATGAAGAGCAAAGTAACAAGCATAGGAAGATAAAACAAGTGTAGCTTCAAAAATTTCAGCACATAGAGAGGCATTTTAGTAACATGAAAATTTCTACAACCATATTTTCCTCTCTCATAATAACTTTCAGTAGCATCATGAGCAAACTCAACAATATAACTATCACATAAAGCATTCTTATCATGAGTCTCATGCATAAAATTATTACTCTCCACATAGGCATAATCAATTTTATTAGTTGTAGTGGGAGCAAATTCAACAAAGTAGCTATCATTATTATTCTCATCAAGTGTAGGAGACATAGTATAATCACAACAAATTTACTCTCCATAGTAGGTTGTACCAAAAGACCACTATTATAATAATCATCATAAATAGGAGGCAAAGTATCATCAAAGAAAATTTTCTCCTCAATGCTTGGGGGACTAAAAATATCATGAAAACCAGCTTCCCCAAGCTTAGAACTTTCTACATTATTATCAACAATGGTGTTCAAAGCGTTCATACTAATATTACTACCAGCATGCAAATAAGATTCCATAGGTTTTTGAATTTTCGCATCAAACAATCCATGTTTTAAATCAGGAAACAGAATAAGAAGCTCATTGTTGTCCATTATGCCAAACTAGTGTAAACAAGAAACAAAAAGATGCAATTGCAGGATCTAAAGGAAATAGCTTCGAGCACAAACACAATGGCGCCAGAAAAGTACTCGTTACCTGGAACCGGAGTATGAGTGCCTTTTACCTTTCCTCCCCGAGCAACGGCGCCGGAAAAGTGCTTGATGTCTACGGGAGCTTCTATTCTTGTAGACAGTGTTGGGCCTCCAAGAGCGAGAGGTTTGTAGAACATGCAGCAAGTTTCCCTTAAGTGGATCACCCAAGGTTTATCGATCTCGGGGAGGAAGAGGTCAAATATATCCCTCTCATGCAACCCCTGCAACCACAAAGCAAGAAGTCTCTTGTGTCCCCAACACACCTAATAGGTGTACTAGTTCGGCGAAGAGATAGTGAAATACAGGTGGTATGAATGAATATGAGCAGTAGTAACGGCGTGTAGTTGATGGTCGTAATATGGTAGCAGTAGTAACGCAGCAGTAGTAACGCGAGTAAAACGAGTAAACAAGCAGCGATAGCGATATTTAGGAACAAGGCCTAGGGAATAGACTTTCGCTAGTGGACACTCTCAACTTTGATCACATAACGGAATAGATAAATGCATACTCTACACTCTTGTTGGATGATGAACACATTGCGTAGGATTACACGAACCCTCAATGCCGGAGTTAACAAGCTCCACAATTCAATGTTCATATTTAAATAACCTTAGAGTGCAAGAAAGATCAATTCGACTAAACCAAGTACTAACATAGTATGCACACTTGTCACCTTCACACTATGTAGGAGGAATAGATCACATCAATACCATCATAGCAATAGTTAACTTCATAATCTACAAGAGATCATAATCATAGCTTACGCCAAGTACTAACACGGATGCACACACTCGTCACCATTACACCGTGCAGGAGGAATAAAACTACTTTAATAACATTGCTAGAGTAGCACATAGATAAATTGTGATACAAAACACATTGCAATCATAAAGAGATATAAATAAGCACTTCACTATGATCTTCATAACGGTGAATAAGTATTCCGTGAAATATAGCCTAAGAGACCCACACGGTGCACACACTCGTCACCTTTACACACGTGGGACAAGGAGTCTCCGGAGATCACATAAGTAAAACTCACTTGACTAGCATAATGACATCTAGATTACAAGCATCATCATATGAATCTCAATCATGTAAGGCAGCTCATGAGATTATTGTATTGAAGTACATAGGAGAGAGATGAACCACATAGCAACCGGTACAGCCCCGAGCCTCGATGGAGAACTACTCCCTCCTCATGGGAGCAGCAGCGGCGATGAAGATGGCGGTGGAGATGGCAGCGGTGTCGATGGAGAAGCCTTCCGGGGGCACTTCCCCGTTCCGGCGGCGTGCCGGAACAGAGACTCCTGTCCACCAGATCTTGGCTTCGCGATGGCGGCGGCTCTGGAAGGTTTCTATGGGTTTCGTCCTCCGTAATAGAGTTTTCGCGATGGAGGCTTTAAATAGGCGGAAGGGCAGCCTCGGAGGGGGCCTGGGGCCACCACACCATAGGGCGGCGCGGCCCCCCCTCTGGCCGCGCCAGGGTGTGGTGTGGGGCTCCCAGGGCTTCCCTCTGGCGGCTCTCGGGTGTTCTGGATGGTTCCGGGAAAAATAGGAACCTGGGTCTTGATTTCGTCCCGATTCCGAGAATATTTCGTTACTAGGATTTCGAAACCAAAAACAGCAGAAAACGAGAACCGGCACTTCGGCATCTTGTTAATAGGTTAGTTCCAGAAAATGCATAAATATGACATATAATGTGTACAAAACATGTAGATATCATCAATAATGTGGCATGGAACATAAGAAATTATCGATACGTCGGAGACGTATCAATTAGTAATCACTGGTTTGAAGTAGGAAGTTATGAAATCATATGTTTGCGGAGTTTCAACAATACATACGTTTACAAAAGCACAGACGCTAAAAAAGTTGTAGGTAGTTCAAAGCGATGTCACAGTACAGAAGATTGAAAAAGAAAATTATTGCATTCGCATCTTTCAGCACACTTCAGTTGTAGAAGTAAAAGTGTTCTGATACTTTCATTGGGCCATCATCTTTCACCTGTAAATAAAAAATATAACGTAAAAAGTTTATTAGGAAAAAATTATTTATTTTGTAAATTCATTACAGCAAACATAATAATATAAATTTATTTTGTATTCAATGATCAAGTTAATATTATCTTTATTTTTTGATTGTACCTCCTTTCTTTTGGAGAATCAGGTTACTTCGCAACCTGTTATGATATGTTAACAAGTTAGAACAACAATTTAAACGGTTGTTGTATTGGACTTGTAGTTGAGGTTAACTCACATTTTGTCCACTTCTTGTTTTTTCTGCAGTGCCTTGATGGCGTGTATTTCACACGTTCGTTGGGAACCCCAAGAGGAAGGTATGATGCGCACAGCAGCAAGTTTTCCCTCAGAAAGAAACCAAGGTTTATCGAACCAGGAGGAGCCAAGAAGCACGTTGAAGGTTGATGGCGGCGGGATGTAGTGCGGCGCAACACCAGAGATTCCGGCGCCAACGTGGAACCTGCACAACACAACCAAAGTACTTTGCCCCAACGAAACAGTGAGGTTGTCAATCTCACCGGCTTGCTGTAACAAAGGATTAACCGTATTGTGTGGAAGATGATTGTTTGCAGAGAAAACAAGAAAGAACAAGTATTGCAGCGAGATTTGTATTTCAAGTATTAAAAAGAATGGACCGGGGTCCACAGTTCACTAGAGGTGTCTCTCCCATAAGATAAAAGCATGTTGGGTGAACAAATTACAGTCGGGCAATTGACAAATAGAGAGGGCATAACAATGCACATACATGTCATGATAAATATAGTGAGATTTAATTGGGCATTACGACAAAGTACATAGACCGCCATCCAACTGCATCTATGCCTAAAAAGTCCACCTTCAGGTTATCGTCCGAACCCCTTCCAGTATTAAGTTGCAAAGCAACAGACTATTGCATTAAGTATGGTGCGTAATGTAATCAATAACTACATCCTCGAACATAGCATCAATGTTTTATCCCTAGTGGCAACAGGACAACACAACCTTAGGGGTTTCTGTCACTCCCCCAGATATCAATGCAGTCATGAACCCACTATCGAGCATAAATACTCCCTCTTGGAGTTACTAGCTTCAACTTGGCCAGAGCTTCTACTAATAACGGAGAGCATGCAAGATCATAAACAACACATATGTAATAACTTGATAATTAACATAACATGGTATTCTCTATCCATCGGATCCCGACAAACACAACATATAGCATTACGGATAGATGATCTTGATCATGTTAGGCAGCTCACAAGATCCAACAATGAAGCACAATGAGGAGAAGACAACCATCTAGCTACTGCTATGGACCCATAGTCCAGGGGTGAACTACTCAATCATCACTCCGGAGGCGACCATGGCGGTGTAGAGTCCTCCGGGAGATGAATCCCCTCTCCGGCAGGTGCCGGAGGAGATCTCCAGAATCCCCCGAGATGGGATTGGCGGCGGCGGCGTCTCTGGAAGGTTTTCCGTATCGTGGTTTTTCGCATCAGGGGTTTCGCGACGGAGGCTTTAAGTAGGCGGAAGGGCAGAGTCGGGGGGCTGACGAGGGCCCCACGCCACAGGGCGGCGCGGGCCCCTCCTTGGCCGCGCCGCCTTGTGGTGGTGGCCCCTCGTGGCCCCACTTCGTATGCTCTTCGGTCTTCTGGAAGGTTCGTGGCAAAATAGGACCCTGGGACTTGATTTCGTCCAATTCCGAGAATATTTCGTTACTAGGATTTCGAAACCAAAAACAGCAGAAAACAACGAATCGGCACTTCGGCATCTTGTTAATAGGTTAGTTCCAGAAAATGCACTAATATGACATAAAGTGTGCATAAAACATGTAGGAATCATCAATAATATGGCATGGAACATAAGAAATTATCGATACGTCGGAGACGTATCAGCATCCCCAAGCTTAGTTCTGCTCGTCCCGAGCAGGTAAAACGATAACAAAGATAATTTCTGAAGTGACATGCCATCATAACCTTGATCATACTATTTGTAAACATATGTAATGAATGCAGCGATCAAAACAATGGTAATGACATGAGTAAACAAGTGAATCATAAAGCAAAGACTTTTCATGAATAGTACTTCAAGACAAGCATCAATAAGTCTTGCATAAGAGTTAACTCATAAAGCAATAAATCAAAGTAAAGGCATTGAAGCAACACAAAGGAAGATTAAGTTTTAGCGGTTGCTTTCAACTTGTAACATGTATATCTCATGGATAATTTTCAACATAGAGTAATATAACAAGTACAATATGCAAGTATGTAGGAATCAATGCACAGTTAACACAAGTGTTTGCTTCTTGAGGTGGAGAGAGATAGGTGAACTGACTCAACATAAAAGTAAAGAGAATGGTCCTTCAAAGAGGAAAGCATCGATTGCTATATTTGTGCTAGAGCTTTTATTTTGAAAACATGAAACAATTTTGTCAACGGTAGTAATAAAGCATATGAATTATGAAAATTATATCTTACAAGTTGCAAGCCTCATGCATAGTATACTAATAGTGCCCGCACCTTGTCCTAATTAGCTTGGACTACCGGATCTTTGCAATGCACATGTTTTAACCAAGTGTCACAATGGGGTACCTCCATGCCGCATGTACAAAGGTCTAAGGAGAAAGCTCGCATTTTGGATTTCTCGCTTTTGATTATTCTCAACTTAGACATCCATACCGGGACAACATGGACAACAGATAATGGACTCCTCTTTAATGCATAAGCATGTGACAACAATTATTATTCTCATATGAGATTGAAGATATATGTCCAAAACTGAAACTTCCACCATGATTCATGGCTTTAGTTAGCGGCCCAATGTTCTTCTCTAACAATATGCATGCTCCAACCATTACGGTGGTATATCTCTCTTACTTCAGACAAGACGGACATGCATAGCAACTCACATGATATTC
>NC_061511.1:250642570-250677636 GCF_022539505.1 Lolium rigidum
AATTTGTTCACCCAACATGCTTTTATCTTATGGGAGAGACACTCTAGTGAACCGTGGACCCCGGTCCATTCTTTAATACTCGAAATACAAATCGCCGCAATACTTGTTTTACTATTTTCTCCGCAAACAATCATCTTCCACACAATACGGTTAATCCTTTGTTACAGCAAGTCTAGTGAGATTGACAACCTCACTGCTTCGTTGGGGCAAAGTACTTTGGTTGTGTTGTGCAGTTCCACGTTGGCGCCGAATCTCCGGTGTTGCGCCGCACTACATCCCGCCGCCATCAACCTTCAACGTGCTTCTTGGCTCCTCCTGGTTCGATAAACCTTGGTTTCTTTCTCGAGGGAAAACTTGCTGCCGTGCGCATCATACCTTCCTCTTGGGGTTGCCCAACGAACGTGTGAAATACACGCCATCAAGCATATTTTCTCGGCGCCGCTGTCGGGAGATCAAGACACGCCGCAAGGGGAGTCTCCACTTCTCAATCTCTTTACTTTGTTTTTGTCTTGTTTTACTTTATTTACTACTTTGTTTGCTGCACTTATATCAAAACACAAAAATTAGTTGCTAGCTTTACTTTATTTACTCGTCTTGTTTGCTATATCAAAAACACAAAAAAATTAGTTTACTTGCATTTACTTTATCTAGTTTGCTTTATTTACTATCGCTAAAATGGCCAACCCCGAAAATACTAAGTTGTGTGACTTCACTAGCACAAATAATAATGATTTCTTATGCACACCTATTGCTCCACCTGCTACTACAGCAGAATTCTTTGAAATTAAACCTGCTTTACTTAATCTTGTTATGTGAGAGCAATTTTCTGGTGTTAGTTCGGATGATGCCGCTGCCCATCTCAATAATTTTGTTGAACTATGTGAAATGCAAAAGTATAAAGATGTAGATGGTGACATTATAAAATTAAAATTGTTTCCTTTCTCATTAAGAGGAAGAGCTAAAGATTGGTTGCTATCTCTCGCCTAAGAATAGTATTGATTCATGGACTAAATGCAAGGATGCTTTTATTGGTAGATATTATCCCCCGCTAAAATTATATCTTTGAGGAGTAGCATAATGAATTTTAAACAATTAGATAATGAACATGTTGCTCAAGCTTGGGAAAGAATGAAATCTCTGGTTAAAAATTGCCCAACCCATGGACTCGACTACTTGGATGATCATCCAAACCTTCTATGCAGACTAAATTTTTCTTCGCGGAATTTATTGGATTCAGCTGCTGGAGGTACCTTTATGTCCATCACTCTTGGTGAAGCAACAAAGCTCCTTGATAATATGATGGTTAATTACTCTGAATGGCACACTGAAAGAGCTCCACAAGGTAAGAAGGTAAATTCTGTTGAAGAATCCTCTTCCTTGAATGATAAGGTTGATGCTATTATGTCTATGCTTGCGAATGATAGGACTAATGTTGATCCTAATAATGTTCCATTAGCTTCATTGGTTGCCCAAGAAGAACATGTTGATGTAAACTTCATTAAAAATAATAATTTCAACAACAATGCTTATCTGAACAATTCTAGTAATAACTATAGGCCATATCCTTATAATAATGGTAACGGTTATGCTAATTCTTATGGGAATTCTTACAACAATAATAGGAATACACCCCTGGACTTGAAGCCATGCTTAAAGAATTTATTAGTACACAAACTGCCTTTAACAAATCATTGAGGAAAAGCTCAATAAAATTGATATTCTTGTTTCTAGAGTTGATAGTCTTGCCTCTCGATGTTGATCTTTTGAAATCGAAAGTTATGCCTAATAGGGATATTGAAAATAAAATTGTTACTACAGCAAATGCCATCCAAGTTAGAATTAATGAGAATATAAGATTAATGGCTGAACTGCGTGCTAGGTGGGATAGAGAAGAAAATGAAAAACTAGCTAAAAAGGAAAATGTAGCTAAAGTTTGGACTATTACCACCACTAGCAATGCTAATGATTCATATGTTGCTGCACCTCCTACTATCACATGATAAAATAATTGGTGTTGGTAATGCTTCTACTCCTAGTGCAAAGCGCGCAAAATTACCTAAATCGCTAAACCGTTAAACCGCTTGTGATAAAACCGCTGAAATTTTTTCCAACCTTGGGGATGATAATCCCATTGCTTTAGATTGTAATGATTTAGATTTTGATGATTGCCACATCTCTGAAGTTATAAAGTTCTTGCAAAAACTTGCTAAGAGTCCCAATGCTAGCGCTATAACTTGGCTTTCACAAAACATATTACAAATGCTCTCATAAAAGCTAGAGAAGAGAAACTAAAACTTGAAACTTCTATTCCTAGAAAGCTAGAGGATGGTTGGGAGCCCATCATTAAAATGAGAGTCAAAGATTTTGATTGTAATGCTTTATGTGATCTTGGTGCAAGTATTTCGTTATGCCTAAAAAGTCTATGATATGCTTGACTTGCCACCATTGAAAAATTGTTATTTGGATGTTAATCTCTCTGATAATGCTAAAAAGAAACCTTTGGGAAAAGTTGATAATGTTCATATTATGGTTAACAATAACCTTGTCCCCGTTGATTTTGTTGTCTTGGATATTGAATGCAATGCATCTTGCCCCATTATATTGGGAAGACCTTTTCTTCGAACCGTTGGTGCTACTATTGATATGAAGGAAGGTAATATTAAATATCAATTTCTCTCAAGAAAGGTATGGAACACTTCCCTAGAAAGAGAATGAAGTTACCTTATGATTCTATTATTAGAACAAATTATGATGTTGATGCTTCATCTCTTGATGTTACTTGAGTTACACTTTCGCGCTCTAGCTGAAAGGCGTAAAGAAAAGCGCTTATGGGAGACAACCCATGTTTTTACTACAGTATTTTTGTTTTATATTTGTGTCTTTGAAGTTGTTTACTACTGTAGCAACCTCTCCTTATCTTAGTTTTGAGTTTTGTTGTGCCAAGTTAAGCCGTTGATAGAAAAGTAAGTACTAGATTTGGATTACTGCGCAGTTCCAGATTTCTTTGCCGTCACGAATCTGGGTCTATCTCCCTGTAGGTAGCTCAGAAAATTACGCCAATTTACGAGCATGATCCTCAGATATGTACGCAACTTTCATTCAATTTGAGCATTTTCGTTTGAGCAAGTCTGGTGCCATTTTAAAATTCGTCAATACGAACTGTTCTGTTTTGACAGATTCTGCCTTTTATTTCGCATTGCCTCTTTCGCTATGTTGGATGAATTTCTTTGATCCACTAATGTCCAGTAGCATTATGCAATGTCCAGAAGTGTTAAGAATGATTGTGTCACCTCTGAATATGTCAATTTATATTGTGCACTAACCCTCTAATGAGTTGTTTCGAGTTTGGTGTGGAGGAAGTTTTCAAGGATCAAGAGAGGAGTATGATGCAACGTGATCAAGGAGAGTGAAAGCTCTAAGCTTGGGGATGCACCGGTGGTTCACCCCTGCATATATCAAGAAGACTCAAGCGTCTAAGCTTGGGGATGCCCAAGGCATCCCCTTCTTCATCAACAACATTATCAGGTTCCTCCCCGAAACTACATTTTTATTCGGCCACATCTTATGTGCTTTTTCTTGGAGCGTCGTTTTGTTTTTGTTTTTGTTTTGTTTGAATAAAATGGATCCTAGCATTCACTTTATGGGAGAGATACACGCTCCGCTGTAGCATATGGACAAATATGTCCTTGGTTTCTACTCATAGTATTCATGGCGAAGTTTCTCCTTCGTTAAATTGTTATATGGTTGGAATTGGAAAATGATACATGTAGTAATTGCTAAAAATGTCTTGGGTAATGTGATACTTGGCAATTGTTGTGCTCATGTTTAAGCTCTTGCATCATATGCTTTGCACCCATTAATGAAGAAATACATAGAGCATGCTAAAATTTGGTTTGCATATTTGGTTTCTCTAAGGTCTAGATAATTTCTAGTTTTGAGTTTGAACAACAAGGAAGACGGTGTAGAGTCTTATAATGTTTTCAATATGTCTTTTATGTGAGTTTTGCTATACCGTTCATCCTTGTGTTTGTTTCAAATAAGCCTTGCTAGCCTAAACCTTGTATCGAGAGGGAATACTTCTCATGCATCCAAAATACTTAAGCCAACCACTATGCCATTTGTGTCCACCATACCTACCTATACTACATGGTATTTTCCCGCCATTCCAAAGTAAATTGCTTGAGTGCTACCTTTAAAATTCCATCATTCACCTTTGCAATATATAGCTCATGGGACAAATAGCTTAAAAACTATTGTGGTATTGAATATGTAATTATGCACTTTATCTCTTATTAAGTTGCTTGTTGTGCGATAACCATGTTTCTCGGGAACGCCATCAACTATTCATTGTTGAATATCATGTGAGTTGCTATGCATGTCCGTCTTGTCCGAAGTAAGAGCGATCTACCACCTTCATGGTTAAGCATGCATATTGTTAGAGAACAACATTGGGCCGCTAACTAAAGCCATGATCCATGGTGGAAGTTTCAGTTTTGGACATATATCCTCAATCTCAGATGAGAAAATTATTAATTGTTGTTACATGCTTATGCATAAAAGAGGAGTCCATTATCTCTTGTCTATGTTGTCCCGGTATGGATGTCTAAGTTGAAGAATAATCAATAGCGAGAAATCCAATGCGAGCTTTCTCCTTAGACCTTTGTACAGAGCGGCATAGAGGTACCCCATTGTGACACTTGGTTAAAACATGTGCATTGTGATGATCCGGTAGTCCAAGCTAATTAGGACAAGGTGCGGGCACTATTAGTACACTATGCATGAGGCTTGCAACTTATAAGATATAATTTACATGATGCATATGCTTTATTACTACCGTTGACAAAATTGTTTCATGTTTTCAAAATCAAAGCTCTAGCACAAATATAGCAATCGATGCTTTTCCTCTATGAGGACCATTCTTTTACTTTCAATGTTGAGTCAGTTCACCTATTTCTCTCCACCTTAAGAAGCAAACACTTGTGTGAACTGTGCATTGATTCCTACATACTTGCTTATTGCACTTATTATATTACTCTATGTTGACAATATCCATGAGATATACATGTTACAAGTTGAAAGCAACCGCTGAAACTTAATCTTCTTTTGTGTTGCTTCAATACCTTTACTTTGAATTATTGCTTTATGAGTTAACTCTTATGCAAGACTTATTGATGCTTGTCTTGAAGTGCTATTCATGAAAAGTCTTTGCTTTATGATTCACTTGTTTACTCATGTCATACACATTGTTTTGATCGCTGCATTCTCTACATATGCTTTACAAATAGTATGATCAAGATTATGATGGCATGTCACTCTGAAATTATCTTTGTTATCGTTTTACCTCGCTCGGGACGAGCGTAACTAAGCTTGGGGATGCTGATACGTCTCCAACGTATCGATAATTTCTTGTGTTCCATGCCACATTATTGATGTTATCTACATGTTTTATGCACACTTTATGTCATATTCGTGCATTTTCCGGAACTAACCTATTAACAAGATGCCGAAGTGCCGCTTGCTGTTTTTCGCTGTTTTTGGTTTCAGAAATCCTAGTAAAGAAATATTCTCGGAATTGGACGAAATAAAAGCCCAGAGGCCTATTTTTACACGAAGCTTCCAGAAGACCGAAGACGAGACGAAGAGGGGCCACGGGGTGGCCAAACCCTAGGGCGGCGCGGCCCTACCCCTGGCCGCGCCGGCCTGTGGTTTGGGCCCCCTGTGCCGCCTCTTGACCTACCCTTCCGCCTACTTAAAGCCTCCGTGACGAAACCCCCGATGCCGAGAGCCACGATACGGAAAACCTTCCGGAGACGCCGCCACCGCCGATCCCATCTCGGGGATCCTCGGAGATCGCCTCCGGCACCCCGCCGGAGAGGGGAATCATCTCCCGGAGGACTCTACACCGCCATGGTCGCCTCCGGAGTGATGAGTGAGTAGTCTACCCCTGGACTATGGGTCCATAGCAGTAGCTAGATGGTTGTCTTCTCCCCATTGTGCTATCATTGTCGGATCTTGTGAGCTGCCTATCATGATCAAGATCATCTATATGTAATTCTATATGTTGCGTTTGTTGGGATCCGATGAATAGAGAATACTTGTTATGTTGATTATCAAAGTTATGCTTAAGTGTTGTTTATGATCTTGCATGCTCTCCGTTATTAGTAGATGCTCTGGCCAAGTAGATGCTTTTAACTCCAAGAGGGAGTACTTATGCTCGATAGTGGGTTCATGCCTGCATTGACACCTGGGACAGAGTGACGTAAAGTTCTAAGGTTGTGTTGTGTCTGTTGCCACTAGGGATAAAACATTGATGCTATGTCTAAGGATGTAGTTGTTGATTACATTACGCACCATACTTAATGCAATTGTCTCGTTGCTTGCAACTTAATATCTGGAGGGGGTTCGGATGATAACTCTGAAGGTGGACTTTTTAGGCATAGATGCGAGTTGGATGGCGGTCTATGTACTTTGTCGTAATGCCCAATTAAATCTCACTATACTCATCATGATATGTATGTGCATTGTCATGCTCTCTTTATTTGTCAATTGCCCAACCGTAATTTGTTCACCCAACATGCTTGTTCGTCTTATGGGAGAGACACCTCTAGTGAACTGTGGACCCCGGTCCAATTCTCTTTACTGAAATACAATCTACTGCAATACTTGTCTTTACTGTTTTCTCTGCAAACAATCATCTTCCACACAATACGGTTAATCCTTTGTTACAGCAAGCCGGTGAGATTGACAACCTCACTGTTTCGTTGGGGCAAAGTACTTTGGTTGTGTTGTGCAGGTTCCACGTTGGCGCCGGAATCCCTGGTGTTGCGCCGCACTAACATCCCACCGCCATCAACCTTCAACGTGCTTCTTGGCTCCTCCTGGTTCGATAAACCTTGGTTTCTTTCTGAGGGAAAACTTGCTGCTGTGCTCATCATACCTTCCTCTTGGGGTTGCCCAACGAACGTGTGAAATACACGCCATCAATAAACGAGATAAATAATCAGTTAAAAACAACAACATCTTGAATAACCAGAAGACTGTTAAAGCTTACAATAGTACATATAAGATTCTTCAATACAACCCAAACAAAGGTACAAATAAGAATAAAACATCCTTGAAACAAACTTTAATACAAATTCAACCCATGGTTTAAAGAACACAACTGCAATATAACTGACTTAAAATACTTCACTAGCGACACTTACAGAGTTCTCGGTCACTTCTTCATCTCTAAAAGCCAAATCCCCACACTCCAACTGGCACAGTAGGAACAAACCACATAGGAGACTCCACAATATCACCGCAGTTAGGCACAACATACTCAAAAGTCGAACCAATGCCAACTCCACCATTGACTGACATCCTGCACCAATCTGGAACAGGCTGTGGTACTTGGTGGAAACGCTTGTGAGTAGCAAACACACAGTCTGGTGTGAAAACAGGAGCTGCATGGACACCGTCGACACCAGCTTCATCAGGAGGACCAAGCAGAAAAGGGTAGTTTATACCAACGAACACAGATGTGCCTTGCAGATCTTCAAGCCTGACCCAATTTGGTGTGACGGGGTCTTCACTGTAAGAATCTCTTGCATAAACATGACAACGCATCGACGGGTAAATCAGTAGCTCCCTCCCCATATGATCCATGGGATCACCTTCACTGGGTTCACCATGACCTCTAACATTAATCCAAAGAATGGTGCCTTCATGCCCCGGAGAAAGGAACCACGTGTCGGGAGGAATGTTGTTACCATCATGGACAACACCATGTAAGTTTGGCCGCTTGATAACCCACAAGTATAGGGGATCGCGGCAGTCTTCGAGGGAAGTAAAACCCAAATTTATTGATTCGACACAAGGGGAGGTAAAGAATACTTATAAGCCTTAACAACTGAGTTGTCAATTCAGCTGCACTGGAAAAGCACTAGTAACAGGGGTGATGTGAAAGTAGCAAGTGATATGAGAGAAGTAGTAACGAGTAACACGGCAACGGTAGCAGTAATATGAGAGCAATGGCACCGTGAAAATAGTTGATACTACTTCCAATGTCATGTAGAACGAGTATATGATGATGAAAGATGGACCGGGGTTCCCGGCTATCTACACTAGTGGTAACTCTCCAATAACAAGTGTTGGGTGAACAAATTACGGTTGGGCAATTGATAGGATTGAAATAGCATTAAGACGGAACATCAAGATCATTAATCATGTAGGCATGTTTTCCATATATAGTCATACGTGCTCGCGATGAGAAACTTGTACAACATCTTTTGTCCTACCGAGCTCGGTGGCAGCCGGGCCTCTAGGGAATCTATCGGAAATTAAGGCACTCCTTTTAATAGAGCACCGGAGCAAAGCATTAACACTCCGTGAAAACATGTGATCCTCATATCTAAGCCTTCCCCTCCAATTGTCCCAATTTCTGTCACTTTGGGGCCTTTGGTTCCGGACATAGACATGTGCATACAACTTGTAGATACAATCTAAGCAATAAGTATAGAGCTTAAATCTAAGATCATGCCACTCGGGCCCTAGTGACAAGCATTAAACACAACAAGATTGCAGCAACAATAACTTCATAAACTTTGTAGATAGACAATCATAACGTAACAATCCATCGGATCCCGACAAACACAACACCGATTACATCAGATGAATCTCAATCATGTAAGGCAGCTCATGAGATCATTGTATTGAAGTACATGGGGGAGAGAACACCAACTAGCTACAGCTAGAACCCGTAGTCCATGGGGGAACTACTCACGGAACATGATGGAGGCGATGGCGTCGATGGAGATGGCTTCCGGGGGCACTTCCCCGTCCCGGCAGGGTGCCGGAACAGAGACTTCTATCCCCCGAATTGGGGTTTCGCGATGGCGGCGGTGCCCCTGGAGTCTTTCTGGAGTTTCGTCAAAAGGTGTCGCGTTTTTAGGTCTCCAGGGCTTAAATAGGCGAAGAGACGGAGTCGGAGGGGCCACGGGGCCTCCTCCCCATAGGCCGGCGCGGCCAGGGTGGAGCCCGCGCGGCCCTATCGTGTGGGGCCCCCTGGCTCGCCTCCGACTCTCCTTCGGTGTTCTGGGGCCTTCCGGGAAAAATAAGATGTTTGGCGTTGATTTCGTCCAATTCCGAGAATATTGCCCGAACAGCCTTTCTGGAACCAAAAACAGCAGAAAACGGGAACTGGCACTGTGGCATCTTGTTAATAGGTTAGATCCGGAAAACGCATAAAATCATCATAAAGTGCAAGCAAAACATGTAAGTATTGTCATAAAACAAGCATGGAACATAATAAATTATGGATACGTTGGAGACGTATCACCGCTCAATAATCTCTGGAGCAGCTATCACCCAGGAGCAGCACCGGCACCTATTTATTTGTTTAAACAAATTTAAGATACATCAAATATTACATAACTAGGAATAACGTGATGCAAAGAACAGTATGCAATAAAAAAAATAAGTGCAAACATAGAGAAAAATATTAAACTGTAACAAAGAATTCAAAAACTCACCACAAATAGTAGGTTCCCAAACAAGGACGTCCCCTCTGGATGCAGTAACAGCGTAGATCCTACCAGCCGTAAGAATGGCATCAACATACCTTGAAGGTGCAAGGTAATCGTTGCGAAGGATTCTCCACTGTACTTCCCTACTACCACCACGCATGATTGCAATCATCTTATCGAACACTGCTGTGACATAGTAGTTCCATCTGTTTCCAACCCTGTATGGTTCATTAGTTATCTGAATCTTCAACAACTGCATGTGTGTCAAATCATACCGATACAAGAAAGGCCCGTCAGGAGCGATGCCAACGTTACGAACGGATGGCAGAAGGATCTCCTTGTCTGTGTAGACGTTAAGGAGAGACCACCGTGCTTGCTCCTGAACAACTGCAACCCATTCGCCATTGGAACCAACCCAGTGCTTGTCGCCAGGCCCCTCCTGTGTACAAGGACAAATGCTTTTGCGAAAGGAGCGTCCAGTGGCATCAGCGATGCGTCAATACCCTGCGAATTTACGAATTTCTAGTATGAAATACAGTACACAAACATTTTCGTGCAATCAATGGAAAACAATGAATACCTGTTCAGTGCGATCAGCGGGCCATGAACAAGGATCAGAATGCAACAGACAAGGCAATCCAAACGGAAACCTTGCATCCTCACGGATAGCAGTGCGCATACCTGGCATACCTCAGACATTCTAGCAACGGTGATGACATCTGAGTGCGCGCTGATATGCATCAATGGACCAGAAGCGATCTCAGAAACGAGGGAGGAAGAACCCTGCTCCATTGATAATGATTGCAAAGAAGCAGAGTGGATCTTCCTACGCGGCACTATATTGTTGTTTCTCAGCGGGTGATGTGATAGGGATACAAAGGCATGTTCTGAATATAAGGACTGGAGTTGGTAGTTAGTAGTAGCGGTTGCTAATTATAGACCATGAAAAACACTTAGGCACCGACACCAATAAAACCGTCAAAAATAGTGGGGGTGAAAGCAGTTACACGGATGAGGGATCGTGCGTCAGTTCCCAAAACAAGTTTATTGCATAGCATTAAAATAAGATTTTATAACCGCTACGTATTTACATATGCACCACAATATCTATATTAAAATTAATCGAATCATCAACCTGCTTATTACTTGTACTTCTCTCTCAAATCATCCATTGCATGCTATGTAACCGTACTTACGAATCGTGATGTACAATACTCCATCAACAGCACAAAGGTACTTATGAGCAAGTCGTCCAGTACTTATATATACTCTGTATTAGTACTCGAGATTCCGCTTGGATAGTACTCTATCATTATCAACTGGAATCAGTTTTACGAGTTGCAAGTGTGGTTTGTGACAACTACGCAAGAGCCAACTATGTAATTTCACATTTAGATTGTTATTTATATAAATAAAGGAATCAGTAGTGTTTATAGGCTTGTGCAACATGCTTTCTATCTTTGACGAGGCGGTTCCTCGGCAATGCCCACCATGAGGGGCTTGGGTTTTAGAGAAAGGCGACGACGGAGGTTCCGGGAGCGAGGCGGTACACGATGTACCCAGGTTCACGTCCCCGCGGTGGAGGATCGCTACGTCCTGCTAGCAATCCACTATATGAATATATGTGTACAAGGGGCCGCCATAGGGGGAGTTGTTGGATCTAGTCTAGTTCTAATCCGCGGGTTGCGGTGTCTAGGTGTGTCGCCTCTATGATTATGTTTCTGAATATGCGTGTCCCTAAGGGGTGCCCCTGCCTGGCTTTATATATCAGCCAAGCTAGGGTTTACAAGAGTCCTAGTAGGATTCATATTGGAGTCTTCTTTCCTTGTGGTCCAAGTTGTTAACGCTTGCAGGTCCAGCTTGTTGAGTCCTTGTGCTGGTCCACCTTGATAATCTGCACCGGGTATGGCAATGTCGAGTACCCGAAGGGTTATGCCCACATCAGTAGCCCCCGAGTGTCTGGCCGAAGTAAAGCTTCGGGCAGGGACTAAAGTTGC
This sequence comes from Lolium rigidum, assembly GCF_022539505.1. NCBI lineage: Eukaryota > Viridiplantae > Streptophyta > Magnoliopsida > Poales > Poaceae > Lolium > Lolium rigidum. The sequence continues at coordinate 250,654,074 of NC_061511.1, forward strand.
CATCCTCCGAATGTCTTGATCTTCTACTGAGTCTTGAATCTTGTGCTTGATGCAAAGTCGAAGTTTCTTTTTGTCGGGTGCGCGAAGCGTTCCCGATGGGAGTAGCCCCCGAGTATATGGGCGGGTGCTTGCAGCCACGCATAGACTCAAATTGTACTACTCGAAGATCTTGATGTTGATGTCTTCGGGTTTATTCTTCATTATCGACGAGGCTTCCATTTTTTTTATCGTGTGCGCGACTAGCGCTCCCGATGGGAGTAGCCCCCGAGCCTGTAGATAAATATAAAATAGTTATGTATAGGGTGTAAAAAATGCTAAGTCAAATACCGTAGGCGTCTCGGAGGAGTCGATGATTTGGATGATGACCCAGAGGAGCCAATGATTTGGATGATGGCCCAGAGGAGCCGATGATTTGGATGATGGCCCAGATGAGCCGATGATTGGGATGATGGCCCAGAGGAGCCGATGATTTCGATGATGACCCAGAGGAGCCGATGATTGGGATGATGGCCCAGAGGAGCCGATGATTTGGATGATGACCCAGAGGAGCCGATGATTGGGATGATGGCCCAGAGGAGCCGATGATTTTATCGGGTGCACGTCCACAGCTCCCGATGGAAGTAGCCCCCAAGTCTGGGCACTGATTCTTGCAACCGTGAGTAGACTCAAGTCGACCAACTTGATGTTTATAGTTTTCTTCAGGTGCCATTGACACATTGTTGTTTATTTCAAGGGGCAATTCTTAATGCACCTTGGGCATCGTTGATGCCATTGTTTGTAAGTTTATCGGTAGTAAATTATTTGAGTGACCAGCTCGTGTTGCAGGTTTTGCTAAACCTGTTGTATGTGCAACTTTGCTTTCAACCGATGCATGTCTTGACAGCAGCTCCCGAATAGATCGGTGGCACTAGATCTGCCGATGACTCCGTCACTCTTTGATACTTCTGCAATGTAAAGTATCGAGCGTGGGTCATTTTCGTACGTGTTTCATGATCCTTGCTATCTGCAGTACTCTTTGAGGCATCTATAGCGAAGGAAAAGAGCAAGGTCCCCGTTGTTTCATGATCCTTGCTATCTGCGGCACTCTTTGAGGCATCTATAGCAAAAGAAAAGAGCAAGGTCCCCGTTGTTTCATGATCCTTGCTATTTGCGGCGCTCTTTGAGGCATCTATAGCAAAGGAAAAGAGAAGGGTCCCCGTTGTTTCATGATCCTTGCTATCTGCGGCGCTCTTTGAGGCATCTATAGCAAAAGAAAAGAGCAAGGTCCCCGTTGTTTCATGATCCTTGCTATCTGCGGCACTCTTTGAGGCATCTATAGCAAAGGAAAAGAGCAGGGTCCCCGTTGTTTCATGATCCTTGCTATCTGTGGCACTCTTTGAGGCATCTATAGCAAAGGAAAAGAGCAAGGTCCCCGTTGATTTTGCATCATAGCACTCGTAATTTCGGAGGTTTTTTTAGAGTGCAATCTCTAGGCGTATTTTCCATCGCACCAATGTTCGTTGTAATATACGAACAAGGTTCCTGACGATGTAGTTCGGGTGTCCCGAATTACTGCAATTCTTCAAAACTTGAGTCTTCATATCTTCTTGAATTCCAGTGAACCGGCGCTCCCGATGGGAGTAATATTCTTCATATCTTGTTGGGTTCCAGCGAACCGGCGCTCCCGATGGGAGTAATATTCTTCATATCTTCTTGGGTTCCAGCGAACCGGCGCTCCCGATGGGAGTAATAGTCTTCATATCTTCTTGGGTTCCAGCAAACTGGCGCTCCCGATGGGAGTAATAGTCTTCATATCTTCTTGGGTTCCAGCGAACCGGTGCTCCCGATGGGAGTAACCAGCACCCAGCGAACCGGCGCTCCCGATGGAAATAGACATAATAGTTGAAGATCTCCCAGGAGCTCCCGAGTAATTCCAGTGTCGGGAGTACATCGGATAAGATGATATCCATTAAATAATCCAGACGATGAATCCACTGACCTGAGAGTGCATCGGGAGAAGATATATCCAGAGCCGAAGAAGACAAGTCCATCGAGCTCGGCTGCAGCGAGGCCAATATGGAAGCAGGTCGCATTGTGGACGCGGGCGAAGTAATCAATATTTGAGATGACGGGCGCAGCCGAAATAGTTGCGCCACCAAAGCTAGTCCATGCGACGGGCGCAGCCGAAATAATTGCGCCGCCAAAGATAGTCCATGCGACGGGCGCAGCCGAATAATTGCGCCGCCAAAGATAGTCCATGAGACGGGCGCAGCCGAAATAACTGCGCCGCCAAAGATAGTTCATGCGGCGGGTGCAGCCGAATAATTGCGCCACCAAGATAATCCATGCTGCGGGCGCCTAGCTGACGTGGTCGATGAAGAGGACGCAGTCGATGTAGCGGACCCGCGACAGGTGAGCACCCGAATATATTTAGACCGCAACGTCGGGTCCGAGACATATAATCCCCAAGTGCAACCAGTGCGCGATGGCGGGGCGCAGTCGACCGGGCAGAGCAGTCGAAGGTTATTTCCTATCTGCAGACATATTACGGCACAAAAATTGCGCGCAAATAATAGTGCAAGCCGAAAAATATTTGGCGAAATAAATTTTACGTAATTGGAAATATAGCACCTTATTTTTGTGTTGGATGGTGAGTTGATGACGGTTGCGTTTGGCCGGAAAAAATCGACGATGTGGAAGGGGTCAACGAAGTGGCTGAACTCTCATGTGTTTCTTGAGCGCTTCATGTCAATGGTTGTCTGGACGAGCAGACTTGTGACCCGAAAAATATGGACCGTGCCGTGAAGATGAGTTCCCGAAATTTTCTTTGTAGCCTGATCCTCACGTGAGCAGCATTGATGATCTCTTTTCTCTGATCAATGGAGCCTCACGGGAAAGTTGCTGATTCATCTTGAAATTTGATTCAATCTATGCGTTGTCTTGGAATTTTTTTTCTTCCACTTAGAGCTTCTGTTTTGTTTCTCTTTACTCCTTTCTCTATACGTACGGAAGTAGTCTTCTTTTTTCCTTAGCTAGTTGCTTTTACTTCCTTCTTGGATGCTTTGCAGAGAACAGGTTGCGCGAGCGCTGCCAATGCTTGAGTTTGCCCAAAAATGTTTCTCTCTTTTTCTTCCGCGACTGAATGCTGCGTGTAGGCCGGCCATGATGAGACGCACCAGGCTGCGGCCATGTCTTGGACGAGGAAGCGAGCCGTGACGAAGTACACGAGCGCCTGATCTGATATATGAAGTTGAAGTAGACTGTTCGCCAGATGCAGTTCGGATGTTGTTGATGATGAACTCGACGGATCCCGCCCGGATGACAAAATCCAGTCGTCGCTTTCCCACAGATGGCGCCAATTGACGAGGCGGTTCCTCGGCAATGCCGACCGTGAGGGGTTTGGGTTTTAGAGAAAGGCGACGACGGAGATTCCGGGAGCGAGGCGATACACGATGTACCCAGGTTCACGTCCCCGCGGTGGAGGATCGCTACGTCCTGCTAGCAATCCACTATATGAATATATGTGTACAGGGGGCCGCCATAGGCGGAGTTGTTGGATCTAGTCTAGTTCTAATCCGCGGGTTGCGGTGTCTAGGCGTGTCGCCTCTATGATTATGTTTCTGAATATGCGTGTCCCTAAGGGGTGCCCCTGCCTGGCTTTATATATCAGCCAAGCTAGGGTTTACAAGAGTCCTAGTAGGATTCATATTGGAGTCTTCTTTCCTTGTGGTCCAAGTTGTTAACGCTTGCAGGTCCAGCTTGTTGAGTCCTTGTGCTGGTCCACCTTGATAATCTGCACCGGGTATGGCAATGTCGAGTACCCGAAGGGTTATGCCCACGTCAATCTTCCTTTCAAAAAAACATGCTTTCTATCTAAAATTTTCAAACCTAAATATATGCATTATATTTAAGATTCCTTTAAGTATCATTGACGTATGAATTTCTATACGTCTCGGGGCTTTAATGTACTCGCCTCAGTATAATCTATGTGCTTGATATTCTCATCAACTGTACCTATGCCACCAAAGGGGGAATATGAAAAAAAAAAGACGTAGTTTGTTTCAATACTGTACTCGACATACTCAACATTTTTACCTATCCCAGAAAATTAGAAACAGAAACGAAAACAAACAGATATAATCTAATAATACTCTTAGTGCCGCTTCCGTACTCGTCTTGGTTGCAACATTGTTCTCTAGCCTATTAACAATTGTACCTATCCCATAGAAACGGAAAAAAATCAACAGAACCAACAGAAACAATCTAAAAGTACTCTTCGTGCCACAGCCACACTCAGTCCAAGTAGAACCGTCGTACTCGACACTCTTAACAACTCTACCTACCTCAGATAATCACAAATATGAACGGGAACCAAGATAAACAATCTTGTACTCCTCTTCATGACGCACCTGTACTCGGTTCAGTTGAAACGTTGTACTCTAGGCTATTAACAATTGTAGCTATCCCATAGAAGCGAAGAAACAAACGAAACCAACATAAACACTCTGGTACTCCTCTTCATGCCGCGCATGTACTCATTTCAGCAGAAACATTGTACTCTATGCTATTAACAACCGTACCTATCCCATTGAAACTGAAGAAACAAACGGAACAAACATAATCAATCTAGTACTCCTCTTCATGCCGCACCAGTACTCGTCTCAGTTACAACACTGTACGCCAGGCTATTAAAAACTATACCTAACCTATAAAAAATGAAACTTGAAAGAAAGCCAGCAGAATCAATCTGCTGCTCCTCTTCCCGAAGAAAATGTACTCGCGTCGGTTCCACTGTAGTCGACACTAATAGTAACTGTACCTGCAATGAAGACAAATTATTAACTAAAACCAACAGACACAATCTTGTACTCGTTTCCGTTGCAATTTTGTATTCCTGACAGTTTTACCACTATAAACCAACAGAAACAACCCTGACGTGGTGGGGACCCACAACATCAACCAATTCGTCTTCTAATCTATATTAGCAGGGCAAATACCTAAGTGGTCAACTCTAATCTTCTCAAACAGCAACGGAAGAACAAAGCATAAGGACGCGGAACAGGCCGACCCCGTGCAAGAACTCCTCGGAGCATCAAGATAGTCTCCACTGCTGCTCCATCCGAAGGTTCGTTTCTCATCAAGCAACAGACTGCACTACGATACTTGAATTCGTCTTCTCCCCACATGTATTCCTTTTCTACATACTAGAACACATACGCAGCTCCCATTTCTTCTCGCGTCACCTATCCAGCAAAAAGTGAGGGCAAACCCTAGCCAGTCGCCAAACACCTATCCTCCCTACACTTCCCTCCTCCTCATCGCCCGCTGGTGAAGGAAGTTGTGGAGATCTGACTTGTTGTTGCGGCTGCTCCACCCATGCATGACCATACGGTAGGAAGCTAATCGTGCGGGGATTACAGGGGCTACTCACTCCGCCGACTACGCCGGCCACCCTTCAATCTGTGGCCGCGGGTGCTTTTAGGGATCTGTTGCCTCGGGGACAATATTGATTAATTCCATTGATGGTTCCTCATTAGGTTCCTTCTCCGATGGTATAGAAAATAAGGAATAAAATGGCATCTGCGTCTAAAGCAGACATTTCATTCTTGAATATTTATTTGCTTATTCATCTGACTGTATTTCAATTTCAAGAAAAATAGCAAATCACCGGTATGACAAGTCAGTAGGAATCACAGTCTTTGAATGAAGGTAATTGTTGACCGCCAAAACCCACCGTCGGGCAGCGACAGTCAGCACTAGTAGAGCCGGGAAGAGCCTAGAGCTGCGGCTGGCTGAGACCCCTCCGAGCGACGGCCCGCAATGCTCTTCTGGTCACACGCGGCGATGCGAAGTGCAGGGCGTGCCACCTGACCTATACCTGGTCGGGAAGGTGATGGGGAATGCCTCGCTTAGTTCTGCATGGCATACACGTAAACATTAAATACGAGCCTCGATCGGCTCTCGGGTTATCTCGTGAATCGGCTCAAAGAGCCGATCCACCCATGATCCGTGCGGGGTGCACGAATACTTGGTGATCCTGCTTGATCAAGATAAAGCTAATGAGATCTACGACATATTTAGGGTTTTCACCGCATAATCGGATCATCCTACTCCAGGTTGGGCCTCGCGGCCACGCACGGTGCTCATAAGCCGATCCTAAACAAGGCCAAAGAACCAACAATGTAGTTGATCCACGGAACATCCTGTTTAGGACTTGCGAACGCCACCCTACATGCCCTTGGATCCTCCCCCTTTGTAAGGCCTAACTATTGCGGATATTAAACTAATCCTTGCGAGCAAGGAGCAATCGTAACGGATCAGATCTACTAAACGATGAACAAGCGGGGTGCCGCCCCCATGCACGAGATAGGCATGAGGACGGCTAGATATGCAAGGGTTGCACTACGTAAGCATGTTTATACGAAGAACAATGCTAACCCTAACACATCTATGATAACTACGTTGCCCGCCATCAAAGACGCTTCAGTACGGGCAACGCATGAACAACGTGGAGCTTGTGCTGCCTAGATCGCAGGATGCGATCTAGGCAGCATGTCGCTACCCGATTGAAACCCTCGAGACGAAGGAGTTGGCGATGCGCCGAGATTGGTTTGTTTTGGGGTGAACGTTGTGTTGTTGTTTATTCCATAAACCCTAGATACATATTTATAGTCCGGCGGACTTTCTAACGTGGGGATATCCCACCGTGTGTGATACAAACTCTAAACTTCTAACTTAAGATACGATCTAATAAGTTACAAATAAATGGGCAATCTAGCCCATCTTTGCATATAAGGCCGATCTTCGTATTTTCTTCATATATAACCTTCAAGCTTATCTTGATCGTGGCCCACCTCCGACTTGGTCAAATTCTGGTGATAACACATGCCCCCTGGTTTTGGAAATGACATTTCCAAAATCATTATGCTTTTTCCGTCGGGTCATGTCGTGGCAGAGCAAAACCATTGCAGTATCTTTCGTCATGATACCCTGCCTTCTCGGCTGCTTCGCATGATTTGACCGTTATCTATGGGCACCGTCTCCTCGAAAACTGCTGTGGCATTGAATTTCACCACAGCCCCCTTTTATTTAACCGCTCTGAGCAGTTCGCCACTTTACCATCCTGTTCTGTTCTGGCCATCGGCACCCAAAAACCCCAATCTCCCACAGCCATGTCTTCCTCTTCTTCCTCTTCCTCGTCGGTCTTCCATGACTCCTCCTCCGAGCTTTCCTACGGGTCCTCCTCCTCCCGCGAGACGCCGCCAGACATCCGCGCCCCAGAAGCATGGGACCTGGAAGACCATGCCTCCTCGGTTTGGTCCGAAGACGACCAGTCCCTGACCAGCGGGGACGAAGATCTTCAGTTCCTCGCCGTCGGGGAACTGGAGTCGGAGAGCGAGGACGATCAGTTCCCCTGGGACGGCTGCCCCACCTCTGAAGAAGAGGAAGAGGAAGACGACGATGACGACGACGACTCCCTCGAGGGCTACCCGCCAGCAAAGCGCCTCCGCATGTGGTGGGACGACGACAGCAGCGACGATGAAGACGAAGACGAAGCTCCCGTAGAGGGCTACGGGAGCAGCGACGAAGAAACCATCGGCAGCAGTGCCGATGAGAGTTCCGAGGATGACGACGAAGGAAGCGATGGTCCGTAGATTAGGATCTACTAGTGTAGGCCTAGCAGCAGTAGATTGGTCAATAGACCCTTCTTTTGTTCTTCCTTCCTAAGAAATCGGCTCTTTCCTTGTAAGAAATCCCTTTATCAATGAAGAAAATCCCTTAATTAATTTTGCTCCCTTGCCGATTGTCGAATGGAGTCGTCGTACAGGGAGCCGATAGCAGAACATCGGCTCATATCGCTGCCTGAGGCCAAGCTGTTGTATAAACTTATTTCGCTAAAGTCGATATCAGCGTATCGGCTTTGTTTTCTGAAGTCGATGCCCGCACATCGGCTGTACTTGCATACCGTTAATCTCCATATGTCTTCTCAAGTCGATGTCTGTGCATCGGCTGTGATTTTTATCAATATTATTTTTTTTACTGGCCGATTCTGAAATCGGCCCCCACATCTTACTGTCCATCATCCCACATGCTTGGGAAATACTTCTTGAGGTGTTGACCATTTACAGCCACTGGGAATTTTTCGCCGCTCAACTCTTCCAGCATGTATGCATTACCCTTTAAGGCCTGGACAACTTTGTACGGACCGTGCCAATTAGGAGACCATTTTCCATATGCCTTATCCCTGGTTCCCAATGGCAACACAGCTTCCCACACGAGATCACCAACTTGGAACTCCTTTGGCCTAACCTTTTTGTTGTAAGCACGAGCCACCCTGGCTTTGTTCTCCTTAATCTTCTCCAACGACCAAAGCCTGAGTTCTGTTGCATCCTCAATAGTGTCGCTCATCAAAGCTGCATATTCTTCAGCTGTCAGATCATTCTGAAACGTGACACGCCTTGATCCAGCCGTAATTTCCCAAGGCAATACGGCTTCCTGTCCGTAGACAAGCTGGTACGGCGAAGTCTTTATGGCTCCATGGCACGACATGCGATAGGCCCATAATGCTTCTGATAACTTCTCATGCCAATCTCGAGGGTTCTCGTCAATTTTCCTCTTGATCAGCTTGATCAGACTCTGATTGGATGCCTCAGCCTGTCCGTTAGCTTGAGCATAGTACGGGGATGATCGGATCAGTTTAATCCCTAAGTCATCACAGAACTTTCTGAACTCTTTAGAAGTAAAGACCGAACCTCCATCGGTCGTGATAGTTTGGGGAATCCCAAACCTATGAATGACGTGTTCCTCCACAAACTTGATCACATCTTCTGATTTCACCTTTTTCATAGGGACGGCTTCCACCCACTTGGTGAAGTAATCTGTGATAACCAAAATCCATTCATGTTTTTTACTCGACGCCGGATGGATTTTGCCGATCATATCCATGCCCCATCCCCGAAACGGCCAAGGCTTGATGATGGGGTTCATCGGCTGATGCTTGGCACCATCTGAATTTTTCCAAACATCGACACGCTTGGCACCCCTTGTAATAATTGAAGCAATCTTCAAGCATAGTGGGCCAATAAAACCACGATCGCCTGATTAACCACTTCATCTTATGAGCCGACTGATGCGTTCCACAGGCGCCTTCATGCACCTCATGTAAGAGCCGATTAGACTCAGTCGGTCCTAGGCACTTGAGTAACAACCCTTCCAATGTCCTGTAGAACATGTCGTCTCCTATAAGGACATACTTCATGGCTCTATACCTTACCCGTTTAGGTGCCCCCCGAGCCGAATCTTTTAAATAATCGAGGATCTCGGCTCTCCAATCATTCTGTTCCAGGAATTGAATCTGAACTTCCGATCTGTCGGCTATATCTATGTAGCTCGACGCCATTTGTGCGAGATTGTTGGCATCGGTATTCGGGATCTTGGGATCCAATTAAAGTTGATGTACCGGAACTGTGTCATCAACTCACGGCATTCCACCCAATATGGGAAAAGCGATTCACTTTCGCAATTATACTCATCCGTGAGCTGGTTAATCACCAACTTTGAGTCTCCAAAGAGCTCTACAGCTTCCGCTCCTGCTTCCAATAGCAATTCCATTCCCTTACGTATTGCCTCATATTCCGCTACGTTGTTGGTGCAAGGGGTAGATAATCTGATGGAGAAGGAGTATTCGCCCCCGAGGCGACACGAGCGAGAATGCCGATGCCACAACCACCGTCACAAACCGATCCATCGAAGAACATAGCCCATGCTCGTATAGATAGTGCTGCTATGCGTGGTGCTGATCCGTTCGGCGATGAGATCGGCCAACGCTTGGCCCTTGAGCGCCTTAGCCGGCTGGTACCGGAGATCAAATTCGACGAGCGCCAACATCCACTTACCGAGTCGGCCTTTCAAAACGAGGAGCCGACAACATGTGCTTGACAACGTCGATTTACGGATGACGGTGATTTACTGCCGTCGGAAGAATGTGGTGAAGCTTGGTGCGGGTAAAGAACGAGGCGGAGGCAAAGTTTCTCGACCTCGGGATATCTTGTCCGCGCGTCCGGCATCCTTCGCCGAGGTAGAAAACGACTCTCTCAACGCCCTCGTAGAGTTGCACCACTACCGAAGCAATGGACGTGTCAGCTACTGACAGGTAGATGTAGAAGGGCCTGTCTTGCTGGGGCGGAACTAATACAGGCGGTGTCGTCAGATATCGCTTAATTTCATCAAACGCCTGTTGCTGTTCTGCCCCCCAGTGAAACTCGTCGTCAGATTTAGTCTTCACCAACGCCATGAACGGCTCGATTCGTCCTGACAAATTAGAGATGAACCGCCGGACGAAATTGATCTTGCCGATGAGGCGTTGGAGCTCCTTCTTCGTGGTGGGTGGCTGCTTGGTACGCACCGCCTCCTGACTTTTCAGGCTGATCTCAATTCCCCGTTCATGAACCAGAAAACCTAGGAATTGACCAGCCGTCACGCCAAAGGCGCACTTCTTCGGATTCATTCTCAGCCCGAATTTCCGAGTTCGGTCTAGGACGCGCCGTAGATCGTCCAAATGCCCCTCCATGGAGACCGATTTGACCACCACGTCGTCGATATAGATCTCCACCAACTTGCCGATCAGATCATGAAATATATAATTCATGGCTCGTTGGTATGTTGCACCAGCATTTTTCAGTCCAAAGGTCATGACCACGTACTCAAACAAGCCTACTGCTCCTGGTACTCTGAATGCGGTCTTGTGTATATCTTCCGGAGCCATGAAAATCTGATTATAACCGGCGTTGCCATCCATGAAACTCAACACCTTGTGGCCAGCAGCAGCGTTTATCAATGTTTCCGCCACGGGCATTGGATATTCGTCCTTTGGGGTGGCTCTGTTAAGATCTCGGAAATCGATGGCCACGCGCCATCGGCCGTCCTTCTTCTCCACCGGAACGATACTGGAGATCCACTCAGCATACCTGCATGGCCTGATGAATCCGGCGGCCAACATTTTCTCGATCTCCTTCTTGACTTCTTCCAGGATCTCGGCCCTCATCTGACGTGCTCGCTGCTGGAACGGCCGAAATCCTTTCTTAAGGGGGAGCCGATGCTCAATGATGCTCCTCTCCAACCCAGGCATCTCCGTGTAATCCCATGCAAAGCAATCTGGGTATTCTTTTAACAGGGCTATCATCTGTCCCCTGGGCTGTGGATCTAGCTTTTTGCTGATAAAAGTAGGTCGAGGCTTATCCCCAGGACCGATGTCGACTTCTTCTAGCTCATCAGCTGATGTAAACCCGTACCCCAGCTTTCCGTCACCTGTGAGGTCGACGCCACATACCGGGAGAGCATGTGATACGGATACTACGGGCCGATCGCTAGCACCGGCTTCTACCTTGATCATCACCAAGATGTTTTGGCGGTGTCGGGGCCGATCGCATGGAGCAGCCTCTTCCTTATCTTTGCCACGAGAGCAGTTGCCCTCGCCTTTCTCTCCATCAAGGGGGTGTCCCAGTTCTATCATGTTGACGTTGACCGAGTGTCCTGGTTGACACTTCCCAGGGTAAGTACTGTTGGTCTTGCCAACGGTGCGCGACGGTGAATGAGGCACTCCTGGTGCCGCCGATGTGCACGACAACGGTGGACGGGGCTGGAGTGGTACGTTTCCTTGGTAGGTCCTGAGAGCTGGCTCTAATAGAGAGTGCTGATTCTTCATGACCTCTTTGACCATCCGAACGGCGACGTGCTCCAAAGTATTCACCAGGCTCTCGGAATGGAGACACAACGAGTGAGCCACCATGCCACCAATCTCTCGGCGCACGGCCACTGGTGCGCCCCTTGATGGGACGGATAGATCCACTTCATCGAGTGCGCCTTCCGGTGAGAACCCCTTCCGCCTGACGCCATGAAAACGAGTTCTGTGATATGAGCCGATGAGGTCGGCTTCGAGGGTGGCCTTGATCTCGTCATGTTTCTTCTTGAGCTCGGCGAGGCAGCTCCTCGTAGGTGAGCGGCGTGCCGTCCGTCGCCATCTCGGATGTAGATGGCGATGTGGTTGATGTAGACGATTGTCCCACCGGTGCGTGCCGAAATGTGTTGACCGCCAAAACCCACCGTCGGGCGGCGGCGGTCGGCACTAGTAGAGCCGGGAAGAGCCTAGAGCTGCGGCTGGCTGAGACCCCTCCGAGCGACGGCCCGCAATGCTCTTCTGGTCACACGCGGCGATGCGAAGTGCAAGGGCGTGCCACCTGACCTATACCTGGTCAGGAAGGTGATGGGGAATGCCTCGCTTAGTTCCTGCATGGCATACACGTAAACATTAAATACGAGCCTCGATCGGCTCTCAGGTTATCCTGTGAATCGGCTCAAAGATCCGATCCACCCATGATCCGTGCGGGGTGCACGAATACTTGGTGATCCTGCTTGATCAAGATAAAGCTAATGAGATCTACGACGATTTAGGGTTTTCACCGTATAATCGGATCATCCTACTCCAGGTTGGGCCTCGCGGCCACGCACGGTGCTCATAAGCCGATCCTAAACAAGGCCAAAGAACCAACAATGTAGTTGATCCACGGAACATCCTGTTTAGGACTTGCGAACGCCACCCTACATGCCATCGGATCCTCCCCCTTTGTAAGGCCTAACTATTGCAGATATTAAACTAATCCTTGCAGAGCAAGGAGCAATCGTAACGGATCGGATCTACTAAACGATGAACAAGCGGGGTGCCGCCCCCATGCACTGAGATAGGCATGAGGACGGCTAGATATGCAAGGGTTGCACTACGTAAGCATGTTTATACGAAGAACAATGCTAACCCTAACACATCTATGATAACTACGTTGCCCGCCATCAAAGACGCTTCAGTACGGGCAACGCATGAACAACGTGGAGCTTGTGCTGCCTAGATCGCAGGATGCGATCTAGGCAGCATGTCGCTTACCTGATTGAAACCCTCGAGACGAAGGAGTTGGCGATGCGCCGAGATTGGTTTGTTTTGGGGTGAACGTTGTGTTGTTGTTTATTCCATAAACCCTAGATACATATTTATAGTCCAGCGGACTTTCTAACGTGGGGATATCCCACCGTGTGTGATACAAACTCTAAACTTCTAACTTAAGATACGATCTAATAAGTTACAAATAAATGGGCAATCTAGCCCATCTTTGCATATAAGGCCGATCTTCGTATTTTCTTCATATATAACCTTCAAGCTTATCTTGATCGTGGCCCACCTCCGACTTGGTCAAATTCTGGTGATAACAGTAATGTATAAACTCATCCCTCAATGCAAAACGTGTTGCTGTTATGATTTCTTTTATAGTCAAACCGGTTTATCTTTAAAACATATTAAAACAAAAAATATCAAAATTTGTAATATCAAAATATTCTGGTGCTTATCATCCGTGACAATGAGTCTACGATTAACTAAAATGTGTATACAACTAAAATGTGTCTATATAAAACTATAGTAGCATCAAGTAATATCAGTAACACGGATAATTATTCAAGAATAAACTAAATACAATTATATTAAATTTAAAAATACGATTTCCCTGTATTTACCTATGCGTAGATGATTGCTCCGATTCTTTTGCAGCCACATTACATCCTGAGGAAGCTCCAATTGCCCTTGCGGTTATGCTCCCAGAAGAAGAAGACAACATAGATGCAGATCATGCAAATCTAGAGTCTATGAGGAGAACTTTTGAAGCAAGAACAAGCGAAGAGTCATCTGAAAATATTGCAGCAGCAGTCAGACCGCCTCCTCGCGGAAACAATTTGAATAGACTTGCAGCAAGAAAGCACAAGAATATATCACCAGAAAAAGAGGCAGCAAGAATGGATAAAGAGACCGAAAAGATGTTAAAGAAAACTGCCGATGTTGGTTCTAAATGTCCAAGAAGAAGCAGATGATTGTCATCTAGAAAAGAGACAGTAGTCATCAATTCTAGCCAAAGTGCTTCAAATATCAATGAAGAAGAAGAAACACAGCCTACAAAAACTACCAAAGAAGGAAAGAAAACAGAAAAGTCCGCCGCAATAAGAAAATCGTCTCGCAATACCAAACATCCTACTAAGCATGACGACAATGAAGAGAAGAACGAGGTAAATATCAGTATTTGCTTTATACTTTGGATGCAAAATAAATGCATTTATTTTATTGTTAAATATTTTTGTCTGACACAATTGATTTTAATCATGCAGAACATATCTGGAATTTCAGAAGATAGAAAAAATAAAAGCAAGAAACAGGAAAAGGCAAGAAGGATTGCAAAAAAGGCAAAAATAAATTTTATGGCCAGAACGATCAACAAGACAGTAAGATGCTCACTTAAACAACTATTCACCTGTGTTGGCATATTGGAGGAACGACATATAAAAAGGCTTCGGGATGCAGGTTTGGGTCCTTTGCTTGACAGCAAGATCAGGCAAAACATTAATATCCGACTTGCCTGCTTCCTTATGAATAGAATAGATCCAGCAACCATGACTCTGAATCTAGGAGTAGCAAACAAAGTAATTGAGATTACTTCTTGTGCTATCCATCTGCTGTTTGGGCTACCAGACGGTTCAAACACAGCTCCTAGACCATCAGAAAGTGGCAACGACAAAACATTGCATGAGTTGAAGATTGAGCTTGGTTTTAGGAAAAATGAGGATATAAATATTGATGACCTTCGCAAGCTCCTAAGACTGTTGGTTAAAGATGGAGCAAACGATGATTTGGCTCTGAAAGCATTTGTGTTGATAATGTACATGAAATTCATATGCCCTGGAACAACTGTCCGTGTGTCAAGGGAGGCAGCAATGGTAAAAAATCTCGACATATCAAAGTTGAAGGACGTGGATTTGTGTCAGTTGCTAGTAGATGAGCTCAAGAGAGCAGTCATCCAGTACAAAAAATCAAAATCAAAATGGATCGCCTCGCTGGCTGCATCATAGCACCAGTTCTGTTATATCTTGACTGTTGTATGAAACAAGGCCTTTCAGACCTTGATAAAAGAACACCTCGTACACACTTCATGGATTATGAAAAACTAAGGAGTATTGTTGCAGCAGACTGTGCTAAAAAAGGCGGGGAAGACCCCAATACTGGATATTTCGAAACTTGTGTAAGAAAATTTCAAAGACCCTTTATCTTTTTGTTCATTATTTCTCGTACTGCATAAGCTAATACACTGTTTTCATTTTCTCTTTTTAATAGTGGAAAGCACCAAATGACATAGTTTACTACCAGAAAAGGAATCCACTGAAGAGAATGTATCCGCATCATGAAGACCAAATGATGTCAGGAAAGCGTACTTTCAGAGGAACAAGCATTCCAGCTGGTGGTTCCATTGAAGAAGAAAACACCAGTGTATTAGAAGAAACATTGGAACAGATTGACAACTTGCTCACTAGCGCATACGACCTATCACACAAAGTACCAACTACATTTGACCGCCTCAAAAATGGAACAGCTGCTGAAAACCAAGCAACTACTGTCAAAGAAATTTCTGACAACGAAGCTACAGTTATAGAAAGTTTACAGAAGACAACATTTCATCTCAGAAAAACTTTCGCATTGTTCAAGAAAGCACAGGATGAACGTTGCAAGCAAATTCAGCAAGATGAAAGGAGAGCAAATAATGAGGTACGACAAAAGACATAATCACACTGGCAATTTTTTGTTGTGTGTGTTCAAATTTAACTAATTGAACTACATACGAATCATAATTTTAAAGTTCCAACTATAACAATATACGACTAATAAACTTTAAATACAAAAAAGCAGGTTGACAAAGAAGCTGCATCTCCAACTCAAGAAGGCATGATACGTCTCCGACGTATCGATAATTTCTTATGTTCCATGCTATATTATTGATGATTCCTACATGTTTTATGCACACTTTATGTCATATTCGTGCATTTTCTGGAACTAACCTATTAACAAGATGTCGAAGTGCCGATTCTTTGTTTTCTGCTGTTTTTGGTTTCGAAATCCTAGTAACGAAATATTCTCGGAATTGGACGAAATCAAGTCCCAGGGTCCTATTTTGCCACGAACCTTCCAGAAGACCGAAGAGCATACGAAGTGGGGCCACGAGGGGCCACCACCACAAGGCGGCGCGGCCAAGGAGGGGCCCGCGCCGCCCTGTGGCATGGGGCCCTCGTCGGCCCCCGACTCGCCCTTCCGCCTACTTAAAGCCTCCGTCGCGAAACCCACGATGCGAAAAACCACGATACGGAAAACCTTCCGGAGACGCCGCCGCCGCCAATCCCATCTCGGGGGATTCCGGAGATCTCCTCCGGCACCCTGCCGGAGAGGGGATTCATCTCCCGGAGGACTCTACACCGCCATGGTCGCCTCCGGAGTGATGAGTGAGTAGTTCATCCCTGGACTATGGGTCCATAGCGGTAGCTAGATGGTTGTCTTCTCCTCATTGTGCTTCATTGTTGGATCTTGTGAGCTGCCTAACATGATCAAGATCATCTATCCGTAATGCTATATGTTGTGTTTGTCGGGATCCGATGGATAGAGAATACCATGTTATGTTAATTATCAAGTTATTACCTATGTGTTGTTTATGATCTTGCATGCTCTCCGTTATTAGTAGAGGCTCGGCCAAGTTGAAGCTAGTAACTCCAAGAGGGAGTATTTATGCTCGATAGTGGGTTCATGCCCGCATTGATATCCGGGGAGTGACGAAACCCCTAAGGTTGTGTTGTGCTTGTTGCCACTAGGAATAAAACATTGATGCTATGTTCGAGGATGTAGTTATTGATTACATTACGCACCATACTTAATGCAATTGTCTGTTGCTTTGCAACTTAATACTGGAAGGGGTTCGGACGATAACCTCGAAGGTGGACTTTTTAGGCATAGATGCGAGTTGGATGGCGGTCTATGTACTTTGTCGTAATGCCCAATTAAATCTCACTATATTTATCATGACATGTATGTGCATTGTTATGCCCTCTCTATTTGTCAATTGCCCGACTGTAATTTGTTCACCCAACATGCTTTTATCTTATGGGAGAGACACCTCTAGTGAACTGTGGACCCCGGTCCATTCTTTTTAATACTGAAATACAAATCTGCTGCAATACTTGTTCTTTACTGTTTTCTCTGCAAACAATCATCTTCCACACAATACGGTTAATCCTTTGTTACAGCAAGCCGGTGAGATTGACAACCTCACTGTTTCGTTGGGGCAAAGTACTTTGGTTGTGTTGTGCAGGTTCCACGTTGGCGCCGGAATCTCCGGTGTTGCGCCGCACTACATCCCGCCGCCATCAACCTTCAACGTGCTTCTTGGCTCCTCCTGGTTCGATAAACCTTGGTTTCTTTCTGAGGGAAAACTTGCTGTTGTGCGCATCATACCTTCCTCTTGGGGTTCCCAACGAACGTGTGAAATACACGCCATCAAGCATCTTTTTCTGGCGTCGTTGCCGGGGAGATCAAGACACGCTGCAAGGGGAGTCTCTACTTCTCAATCTCTTTACTTTGTTTTTGTCTTGCTTTATTTTATTTACTACTTTGTTTGCTGCATTATATTAAAACACAAAAAAATTAGTTGGTAGCTTTACTTTATTTACTGTCTTGTTTGCTATATCAAAAACACACAAAAAATTAGTTACTCGCATTTACTTTATTATTATGTCTAGTCCCGTAGTTGTTACTCTATCACCTGAGGAATCAATTTTCACTTTTAAACAAGGGGGTGAAGAAAATTTTAAAGAAGCATGGTCTAGAATTTTTGATTCTTATAGTAAAACTGAACCTAAAATGACCTTAAGCTTGCTTCTTAGTAATTTCTATTTTGGGCTTATTCTTCGTTATAGATATGCCTTAGATGCTGTAGTGGGAGGAGATTTCCTTCATTGTGATGGGGATCAAGCTTTTAATGCTATAAGTAAATTGATTACATCATTTAGCTCTGATAATAATTTTGATCCATCTCATGCTAGTATGCATAATAGATTAAACACTATTGAAACCGATATATCTTGTTTAAAAGAAGTGTATAACCGAATTCGTGAATACTATGATTATGTTCCATTAAGCTTCGAACCTTCAATGTGGGTGCCTACTATTAAAGCTACTATTGGTGGTGAAACCTTCCCTTCTCGTTGTGATATCATGTCTGAGTTTTGCCTTATGCCTTAAAATATTTATAAATCTTTGACACTTTGGGAACTTACTGAAGGGGGAGAAGAAATAACTCTTACGGATAACTCTGTTGTAATTCCTAAGGGTATAGCTAAAGGTGTTTTCACAACCTTTCTTGGAAGGACAGTATTCACTGATTATCTCGTTATTGGATGTGTAGGGACAGGACAAATCACGCTTGGAAGATCCCTGCTGAAACTTATGGGAGCAGTCATAGATGTTGGGAAAGGCACTCTAAATTTTACCTCTACACCCGGATGCGGTCATGTATTCCCTAGACCAAAGAGTAAGAATAAGAGTAAGAAAGGTAAGAGCAACACCCCTGGTAAGAATGCCAATGCTTCATCTCTTGATGTTACTTGATACACACTTTCTGCGCCTAGCTGAAAGGCGTTAAAGAAAAGCGCTTATGGGAGACAACCCATGTTTTTACTACAGTATTTTTGTTTTATATTTGTGTCTTGGAAGTTGTTTACTACTGTAGCAACCTCTCCTTATCTTAGTTTTGAGTTTTGTTGTGCCAAGTAAAGTCTTTGATAGTAAAGTAAGTACTAGATTTGGATTACTGCGCGAGTTCCAGATTTCTTTGCTTTGTCACGAATCTGGGTCTATCTCCCTGTAGGTAGCTCAGAAAATTAAGCCAATTTACGTGCATGATCCTCAGATACGTACGCAACTTTCATTCAATTTGGGCATTTTCATTTGAGCAAGTCTGGTGGCCTAATAAAATCCATCTTTACGGACTGTTCTTGTTTTGACAGATTCTGCCTTTTTATTTCGTATTGCCTCTTTTGCTATGTTGGATGAATTTCTTTGATCCATTAATGTCCGAGTAGCTTTATGCAATGTCCAGAAGTGTTAAGAATGATTGTGTCACCTCTGAACATGTGAATTTTTATTATGCACTAACCCTCTAATGAGTTGTTTCGAGTTTGGTGTGGAGGAAGTTTTCAAGGATCAAGAGAGGAGTATGATGCAATATGATCAAGGAGAGTGAAAGCTCTAAGCTTGGGGATGCCCCGGTGGTTCACCCCTGCATATTCTAAGAAGACTCAAGCGTCTAAGCTTGGGGATGCCCAAGGCATCCCCTTCTTCATCGACAACATTATCAGGTTCCTCCCTGATGTCTACGGGAGCTTCTATTCTTGTAGACAGTGTTGGGCCTCCTAGAGCAGAGGTTTGTAGAACGGCAGCAAGTTTCCCTTAAGTGGATCACCCAAGGTTTATCGAACTCAGGGAGGAAGAGGTCAAAGATATCCCTCTCATGCAACCCTGCAACAATAAAGCAAGAAGTCTCTTGTGTCCCCAACACACCTAATAGGTGCACTAGTTCGGCGAAGAGATAGTGAAATACAGGTGGTATGAATGAATATGAGCAGTAGTAACGGCGTGTAGTTGATGGTGGTAATATGGTAGCGAGTAGTAACGCAGTAAAATAGTAAACAAGCAGCGATAGCGATATTTAGGAACAAGGCCTAGGGATTAGACTTTCACTAGTGGACACTCTCAACTTTGATCACATAACAGAATAGATAAATGCATACTCTACACTCTTGTTGGATGATGAACACATTGTGTAGGATTACACGAACCCTCAATGCCGGAGTTAACAAGCTCCACAATTCAATGTTCATATTTAAATAACCTTAGAGTGCAAGAAAGATCAACACGACTAAACCAAGTACTAACACAGCATGCACATTGTCACCTTCACACTATGTAGGAGGAATAGATCACATCAATACTATCATAGCAATAATTAACTTCACAATCTACAAGAGATCATGATCATAGCATATGCCAAGTACTAACACGGATGCACACACTTGTCACCATTACACCGTGCGGGAGGAATAAAACTACTTTAATAACATTGCTAGAGTAGCACATAGATAAATTGTGATACAAAACACATTGCAATCATAAAGAGATATAAATAAGCACTTCACTACGCCATTCATAACGGTGAGTAAGTATTACGTGAAATATAGCCTAAGAGACCCACACGGTGCACACACTTGTCACCTTTACACACGTGGGACAAGGAGTCTCCGGAGATCACATAAGTAAAACTCACTTGACTAGCACAATGACATCTAGATTACAAGCATCATCATATGAATCTCAATCATGTAAGGCAGCTCATGAGATTATTGTATTGAAGTACATAGGAGAGAGATGAACCACATAGCTACCGGTACAGCCCCGAGCCTCGATGGAGAACTACTCCCTCCTCATGGGAGCAGCGGCGGTGATGAAGATGGTGGTGGAGATGGCAGCGGTGTCGATGGAGAAGCCTTCGGGGACACTTCCCCGCTGCGGCGAGGTGCCGGAACAGAGACTCATGTCCCCCGGATCTTGGCTTCGCGATGGCGGCGGCTCCGGAAGGTTTACGTGGGTTTCGTCCTCCGTAATAGGGTTTTCGCGACGGAGGCTTTAAATAGGTGGAAGGGCAGCCTCGGAGGGGGCACGGGGCCACCACACCATAGGGCGGCGCGGCCCCCTCCGGCCGCGCCGGGTGTGGTGTGGGGCCCCCGGGGCTTCCCTCCGGCGGCTCTCGGGTGTTCCGGATGGTTCCGGGAAAAATAGGAACCCGGGTCTTGATTTCGTCCGATTCCGAGAATATTTCGTTACTAGGATTTCTGAAACCAAAAACAGCGAGAAAACGAGAGCTGGCACTTCGGCATCTTGTTAATAGGTTAGTTCCAGAAAACGCATAAATATGACATAAAGTGTGTACAAAACATGTAGATATCATCAATAATGTGGCATGGAACATAAGAAATTATCGATACGTCGGAGACGTATCAGCATCCCCAAGCTTAGTTCTGCTCGTCCCGAGCAGGTAAAACGATAACAAAGATAATTTACGAAGTGACATGCCATCATAACCTTGATCATACTATTTGTAAACATATGTAATGAATGCAGCGATCAAAACAATGGTAATGACATGAGTAAACAAGTGAATCATAAAGCAAAGACTTTTCATGAATAGTACTTTCAAGACAAGCATCAATAAGTCTTGCATAAGAGTTAACTCATAAAGCAATAAATCAAAGTAAAGGTATTGAAGCAACACAAAAGAAGATTAAGTTTCAGCGGTTTCTTTCAACTTATAACATGTATATCTCATGGATAATTGTCAATGTAAAGTAATATAACAAGTGCAATATGCAAGTATGTAGGAATCAATGCACAGTTCACACAAGTGTTTGCTTCTTGAGGTGGAGAGAGATAGGTGAACTGACTCAACATAAAAGTAAAAAGAATGGTCCTTCAAAGAGGAAAGCATCGATTGCTATATTTGTGCTAGAGCTTTTATTTTGAAAACATGAAACAATTTTGTCAACGGTAGTAATAAAGCATATGAGTTATGTAAATTATATCTTACAAGTTGCAAGCCTCATGCATAGTATACTAATAGTGCCCGCACCTTGTCCTAATTAGCTTGGACTACCGGATCTTTGCAATGCACATGTTTTAACCAAGTGTCACAATGGGGTACCTCCATGCCGCATGTACAAAAGTCTAAGGAGAAAGCTCGCATTTTGGATTTCTCGCTTTTGATTATTCTCAACTTAGACATCCATACGGGACAACATGGACAACGAGATAATGGACTCCTCTTTAATGCATAAGCATGTGACAACAATTATTATTCTCATATGAGATTGAGGATATATGTCCAAAACTGAAACTTCCACCATGAATCATGGCTTTAGTTAGCGGCCCAATGTTCTTCTCTAACAATATGCATGCTCCAACCATTAAGGTGGTAGATCTCTCTTACTTCACACAAGACGGACATGCATAGCAACTCACATGATATTGATGGCGTGTATTTCACACGTTCGTTGGGCAACCCCAAGAGGAAGGTATGATGCGCACAGCAGCAAGTTTTCCCTCAGAAAGAAACCAAGGTTTATCGAACCAGGAGGAGCCAAGAAGCACGTTGAAGGTTGATGGCGGCGAGATGTAGTGCGGCGCAACACCGGGGATTCCGGCGCCAACGTGGAACCCGCACAACACAACCAAAGTACTTTGCCCCAACGAAACAGTGAGGTTGTCAATCTCACCGGCTTGCTGTAACAAAGGATTAACCGTATTGTGTGGAAGATGATTGTTTGCGGAGAAAACGGTAAAAACAAGTATTGCGATAGATTGTATTTCGAGTAAAGAGAATTGGACCGGGGTCCACAGTTCACTAGAGGTGTCTCTCCCATAAGACGAACAGACATGTTGGGTGAACAAATTACGGTTGGGCAATTGACAAATAAAGAGAGCATGACAATGCACATACATATCATGAT
Organism: Lolium rigidum; assembly: GCF_022539505.1. Lineage (NCBI taxonomy): Eukaryota > Viridiplantae > Streptophyta > Magnoliopsida > Poales > Poaceae > Lolium > Lolium rigidum. The sequence goes on from NC_061511.1 coordinate 250,676,514, forward strand.
GAGTATAGTGAGATTTAATTGGGCATTACGACAAAGTACATAGACCGCCATCCAACTGCATCTATGCCTAAAAAGTCCACCTTCGAGGTTATCATCCGAACCCCCTCCGGTATTAAGTTGCAAAGCAACGAGACAATTGCATTAAGTATGGTGCGTAATGTAATCAACAACTACATCCTTAGACATAGCATCAATGTTTTATCCCTAGTGGCAACGAGCACAACACAACCTTAGAACTTTACGTCACTTGTCCCAGGTGTCAATGCGGGCATGAACCCACTATCGAGCATAAGTACTCCCTCTTGGAGTTAAAAGCATCTACTTGGCCGAGAGCATCTACTAATAACGGAGAGCATGCAAGATCTTAAACAACACATAAGCATAACTTTGATAATCAACATAACAAGTATTCTCTATTCATCGGATCCCAACAAACGCAACATATAGAATTACATATAGATGATCTTGATCATGATAGGCAGCTCACAAGATCCGACAATGATAGCACAATGGGGAGAAGACAACCATCTAGCTACTGCTATGGACCCATAGTCCAGGGGTAGACTACTCACTCATCACTCCGGAGGCGACCATGGCGGTGTAGAGTCCTCCGGGAGATGATTCCCCTCTCGGCGGGGTGCCGGAGAGCGATCTCCGAGGATCCCCCGAGATGGGATCGGCGGCGACGGCGTCTCGGTAAGGTTTTCCGTATCGTGGCTCTCGGTGCTGGGGGTTTCGTCACGGAGGCTTTAAGTAGGCGGAAGGGTAGGTCAAGAGGCGGCACGAGGGCCCCACACCACGGGGCCGCGCGGCCAAGGGGGGCCGCGCCGCCCTAGGGTGTGGCCCCTCGTGGCCCCTCTTCGTCTCGTCTTCGGTCTTCCGGAAGCTTCGTGAGAAAATAGGCCTCTGGGCTTTTATTTCGTCCAATTCCGAGAATATTTCTTTACTAGGATTTCTGAAACCAAAAACAGCAGAAAACGAGCAAGCGGCACTTCGGCATCTTGTTAATAGGTTAGTTCCGAGAAAATGCACGAATATGACATAAAGTGTGCATAAAACATGTAGATAACATCAATAATGTGGCATGGAACACAAGAAATTATCGATACGTTGGAGACGTATC
>NC_061511.1:250677736-250692739 GCF_022539505.1 Lolium rigidum
CCACCCTTCCCAAGAGAAGAAATGAGACAAGATCTTTCGAAGGAGGTTTCAACCATACTAGCATAGACTCGTACCCGTTTGGTTGCAATCCACATCTTCCCGTCTATCAAACAAGTTGGACCTCACAACTTACTTAATCCCGGCAGAGCCCATAATACCATAAGGTTGCACTGGAAGCTAACTAAAACATGGACGACATATTAATCTCTTTAATCCTGGGTGGCCAACCACAAGTGGAACTCACAGGCTTAAAACCATTACAGATAATAAACCCCCGCACGATCCCCTGGTGAAAACCAGAGGTGCAGTCTAGGGCAACCACTATTCACTGCGCACTCTCAGGTACCCACCTGCCACTGGTCTCGCCAGGGTCGGAGTCCTGAGCAGCCGCCCACCACACAAACAATCCACCCAGGTGATTCTTTAAAGTTGTTAATTTTAATTCTCAATACTCATAATCCAAATTGATCAAAACAGCAGTGGCACTTTGTTATTGCTAGGCAACTACAAATCCTAGCAAGGGTTCATGGATGGCTACACACTACTAGGATTAATAAGCATAGCATAACTTTCGAAAACAAAATCCTACCATGCATACTAATTTATAAAACTCTAATGCTTAACAAAATAGTAGGTAATTGAGTGTCACTTGCCTTTTGGTAGTCGAAGCGCGTTCACTTCTCTTAATCAAAATACGTGTCTCTCCGTACAACTATAACATAGAATATAGCACAACATAAACACACCATTCAATTACAACATCATAATCAAACAAGACAACAATCGGAAGTCGCTCTATGGTACTAAGGTGTGGCATGAGGTTTGGCTTGCAAGATATAGCGATGAGAGTTTGGACGGAAAGTCACATGATTAGAAAGAATTGGATAATCCAAGATGTAATTGAAGAATATTTATGCTTACAAAAGCATGAAAGGAAATTGGAACGGCTTATGTGAATTGAATCACGTAACTGACAAATAGTGCAACAACAATACTACTGAATAAGTGTGACAACAATTACTCAATAGTATGAATTACACATAGGCTTGGGTATGGATCAAGGACATATGAAAGTACTCAATTTACTCATGTGTAAGTTGAATAGTTTTAATCTAATTCAAAGTGGTGAATGAAAAAGAATTTGGATAGACACGCTATTGGTTCAAGGTAAAGTATCTAGTGGTATTGGTGTGTGGATGCGATCATAAGTTTCACCTTCACAAAAGAATCATGCTGAGAAAGGCTTATAGAAATCGATAATGGATATATACTCAAATTCTCATATTTGAATTTGAATATTTGCAAAGTGATTCAGATATTTTTGGATGGTGGTGATATTGGATAAAGTACTGTAAAGCAAGGCTTATGCAATTGACATAGTGTGACAACACTTATCAGAGTAGCACAAGGTCACACATAGCATTGGATATGAACTAATGACATAGTGAACTATTCAAATAACTCATTTGTTATTTGAATAACACTAGTAAGTATGCACGTGCGTTGCACGCTCTCTATGTTGACACAAACCAGAATGCGAAAGAATCAAACAATCACAGAACACCCAACCTATACATGGCAACATGGTGTTTATATTTAGAACTATGTTTAAACCTTTCAGAATGGCAACACGTAAACTTAGTTGAATAGAATGTTCATTGCAATGATAGTTTCATAATCTCATATGAATTGTCTGCTCATTACAACAATGATTTCGTAACATGTTTATGCATAGACCAAACTCGTTAAAGTATTATTGAAATAATCGTGCTTTGATTTAACAAATTGTTTTTACAAGGATGGCCAGATCGTGAAAGCTTTGAATACTCAAATCTTGTGTCTTCTCCCAAACAACAAATTGTGTCACCGGGCAAGAAACTTGCTCAATACCCACTATGAATGCTAGCAACTCCTAAGACAATGAACAAAGATAAGTAAACATTGTCAATTTTTCATTTAGTGGGCATTGTTATTAATAAATGATTAAATAAGGAGCAGCAAATATAGTCACAAATGGATAACAAATAAACCCAAGGGGTAAGCAGTCAAGCAAGTGTCTGTCTTCTCCGGCTGTCTTCTTCGGCCGCTCCTAATACAGTGGCGTAGGAAAAATCATTTACAATTTTGAATGCAGTTTGTTCCTAAATTATCTAAAAACCAAAATGAAAACAACTCAACTTGTTATAAATATGAGTTTGTTTGTGGCTTATGGCGATGAAAGACCGCGTCGACCCAAACAATTCATGGCAAAAATGGAGCCTTATTTATGAAGAGTGCTAACGCCTAAAAATGCAATGTCATTTGCATCTAAGAATTATTCAATATGGTGAAGTGCATTACCTTGTCTGAAAAGAACAGAAGCTGCATAAACTGCAACTCTCCTCATGAAAGAAACCACCACGATTGATTTTCAAGTTGTCAGATTCTTCTTTCTGGAAATGACATCAATAACTGGAAATGACATCAATCAACTATAGTGGGATATAATAATCATTAGCAGATGCATGCTGCACTTCTGATCTATCAAGTAAAAACAACATCATAGTTGTAGCAACCTAGAGGTTGGTGATCGGTTTGGGGAGCAGATCGTGTCGCGTCTTGCCAAGTGCCCAACCAAGACAATCCATAATTCACGAGGAAGATTGCCGATGTAAAACATTATATAGATCGGAGACTATATATGCATGAAGACAATGTTATATATATTGTCAGGTATAAGTGTAAAATCGTAGGTAATAAGAACACCACAATGATCTTTTGCATCCGTGACCGGGGTTAAGTCAGTTGATTCCACACATGGGCTAAAACATATGAACAACAGCAATCACCGACTTCTACTCTTGGAGTAGAAAATTTAAATAGCGCAAAGGAAAAACTACTCTTGGAGAACTTGCAGGTGAAGCGAATTAGCGTAAAAGTTATCAAGCGACTACACATAGAAGTAAATGCTAAGCGGCTTATACATAGTATAACAGCAGGTTGACTACATTGCATTTTACTAAACAGAGAAGAAAAGCGGGTTAACCATGGTAGCATATCTTAAATATAGTTGGACATTGCTATCCGAAATTAGATCCAAACCCACTCTGATGTTCCATGCGGCTTGTATTAGATAATAATTCTATCAGTGTAAGAACAGATGTTGCAAAATAAACAAATCAAAACATGCAATCTAGTGAGGAAGTTTAAACTTCAAACCATGCTAAAGGAAATGGGACATCATCTTCTATTATTTTGACTGGAATCATCTCCTCTGGCATCACTTGACCAGTAAAATACCAGAATGATTATAATCAAATGCATTGGCAAGTGTATGCGTGCTATGTGATATAATAGGTGGAAAATAATGGAGAAATACTCTTAACTAAATTGCAGCTTATCTGACAAAATGACACTAATAATACCAACCAATCCTACCTACCGAAACGGAAAGAAATTGAGGACTATGTGTTATGCAGACCTATGATACATATGTAACTGACTCTTACCACTTACGGACTGACCCCCTCCATTGTACAACGTTCAGATCATCCTCGATGCTTGAGTTCTTCAACATAGGTAACTGACTCTTACCACTGATCCCCTCCATTGGACATCCTTTGTTATAGTAGAAATAATATAGCTGGCCAATAGCATGGTTTCAGCAAAGTTGCGTCAACAAATATCGGTCAAATATGCCTGCTAATACTTTTAATATGTCTGCTACGTTGTTACTCTCTTTTACCATCTACAAAGCCAAACACCCATTTCTGAGTTGATTTCTTGCGGCTCTTTTCAGGTTAAGTCCGAAGACCTAAATTATAAAAAATGAGTCTGGACTGAAAGAAAATCAAATATGACAGTAAAAAATCATATCATACACACGGAATTAGCACCATGTCCTTCTTGCAATGGTTGGAGCATACACATTGGGCTTGGTCTTTAACAGAAGCACACAAACTGATGAAGTCGCTACCAATTGAACAAAAGACATACTTGATTAGACAGCATGCAATTTTGGGGAAGAAAGCTAGAAAACCAGTCAAGCATTATATTGTGTCGCAATCAACTGTAAGTAGCTATTCAGCAGCATGCATGAGTTTTGCAAGGAAGAACATATACTATCTAGCTACAAATCCCGTTAGGAAATCATAATGATTATGTTAAAACTTGTATGTAATTCTAGACCGAGATGGGTTAGAATAGCCAGAAGGAGAACTAAGATAAGCACAAGACCTGGTTTCTTGAAAATGACACTTGATAGTACTATGAGAGAGGATCAGATTATTTAATTATGGAAGCTTGCACAGATCCACACCATTCCTTCTTTCAAGAATCTTTGTTGATGGCACTTTCTTGCATTTTCTGTCAGCTGAATACCCCAACCCGTACGGCCAAACCTGTATGGCGGAGTAGGAGACGCCGAGACGGGCTGCAGCGCAGAGAGAGGGAGGCGGCATGGGGGCGGCGGCGACGTTTGGAACGGTCGGCGCTGCGGAGTTTGGGACGGGCGCCGACGGACATGGGCGCGTTGAAGTTGAGAACGGGCAGCGACAGGGACGGGCAACGGGGAGTTGGGGATGGGAGGGGCGACATCGGGGACGGGCGGCGACTTGGACGCAGGGCGGCGCGGCGTTGGGGACGGGCGGCGACGTGGATGCAGGGCGACACGGAGTTTACACAGGAAATAAACTGAAAATATGCGGCCTAACCTTGACTGTCCCAGGGAAGCTGGAGCAAGGCGAGTGGGGCAGCGGACGCATCCAGAGCAACGCCTCCGCGCGAAGAGGGGGCTGAACGTGGTTTGGTGGGGAGCGCGGCGGGCCGTTGAGGAGCTCTGCCGCGAGGCGTGGGGTTCGGCGAGGAAGATGCGCCGAGGAGCATGGCTGGGCGGTGGAGATTGAAGGCGGAGGTTGTACATCCGGCGGCAGCAACCAGCTAGGAGGAGGAGATCTGGGGATGAGTGGAAGATGCGAGAACCGTCGGGACCGGTGTTTCTGGGATTGGGATTGATGGAAGCGATGGCAAGTGCGTGTGATGCGGGCGGGATGGAAGGATGCGGGATCGGAGTGGGGAGAATAGACAAGTCTGGACCGTGTGATCCATGCAGATGAACGGGTTAGATTCAATTTTCCTACGGCACTTCGTGCCTTTATAAGTAGTAGAGATGAACTAGACAATCAGGGGTAAGCTATGCATTATCTATGAATATGATAAAGAATTATAACTGGTCCTAGAATATGGGTATGATCATAAGAATCATTTAGGCTAAAGGACTATGTTGAAGCCAGTCATAGGACTGCACTTTTCGCGAAAAGTCATTAGAAGAAGTTTTCCGGATGGAAGAACTTTCTACACAGAAGTTGTAGAGAATTCCATTTCAAGCGTATCGCTAGAAGAATCTCTCGAAAAAAGTTTGTAGGATTTATTTCATAGACGATGTTGCGGATCAAATTGATACTGCGAAAATAAAGTGGGCAAAACTGACATGCAAAAAGTTTAGAATGATCTACGGGATTTGCTGATTCCGACGGTATATGGTTTGTCAGAAATCGACGTGTAGAACTCAAGATATGGATTTTACAAAACTAGACCTAAGTGGTTCCACTTCTAATGGTGTACGAAAAGTTGTCCGAACAAGTTGCTCGGATGGAAAAACTTCCTATACGAAAGTTGTAGAGGATCTAATTACAAACTTAACGGAAGAACCACTATTCTAGACGAAGGTGTAGATCTAAAGAAATAAAATTGCGAAATTAAGTACAACAATCTACTTAAAAAGAACAAAAATAGATTATTTACCTAGCGAGGAAAGCGTCGGGTTTCCAAATAGCGTTGCGGATATTACGCCGCGCGTTGCTAGGGAAGCAGCGCCGCGCTGGGCGTGTGCTGCACGCGGAAGAGATGGCGTGGCGCTGGGTGCGTTTGGGGCTACCCATTGGATCCTTTATATAGCCTACAGGTTGAAGGAATTATGCTCCAGGAGGCGAGGTGGGACTAAACGAAAAGCAAAAGGCACGACGCGGTGGACTGGTGGCGGCGGCACCACGCGCGGGTGGGCTGGAGTTGGGCCAGGGAGTGGCCTGGTGCGCTGCTTGCTGGAAGAAAAAAGAAAAACAAAAGGGGCAGGAGAGCTGGGCCGGGGCGACGTGGGAGGCTGGGGGCCGGGTGGGCCGCGGCGGGCGACGTGGCGCGCGGGGCGGGTTGGCTGCTGGGCCGATCGGCTGCCGGCCCGATTCTGTTTTTTTTTTCTTTTTGTTTTTATACTGAAATTGGAAATACATTTTGGGGCTTCAAATAAAATCGGAAAAATGCAAATAAGGTACCGTTTGATTCGTTATGAAAAACTCTTCAATATGAGACTAAATTTGAAACAAACATATAAATTTTATAAAACCAAAATTTGGCATACATGTCTATGTGACTATATTGCCTTTTTAGGGTTTAATGTTTTCTCAAATAAAAATATTTTATAAGTTTCAAAACCTCCGAAAAATAGAGTACTGTTAGAAATTCTTTTGAAAACCAAGTTTTATGAAAACTCTATATTTTGCAAAACCCTTTTAATATCCCTTTGTGAAATTAAAATAATTATTATATACATTTGGCCTATATGTTTGATTTTGAAAATACTTGAAACCAAAAGTATTTGGAAACCAATAGTTTGGAAAATAATTTCAAATAACTTCAAAATGTTTTAAATCCTTGCGAATTTTCAATCAAGTGCAATCAATCAAGCATTAAATTTATTTTTATTTGACATTCCAAAATTGAGAAAATTTCGGGATGTGACATCACACAACTTAGTATTTTCAGGGTTGGCCATTTTAGCAACAGTAATTAAAGCAAACTAGATAAAGTAAATGCAAGTAAACTAATCTTTTTTGTGTTTTGATTTAGTGCAGCAAACAAAGTAGTAAATAAAACTAAGCAAGACAAAAACAAAGTAAAGAGATTGAGAAGTGGAGACTCCCCTTGCAGCGTGTCTTGATCTCCCCGGCAACGGCGCCGGAAAAAGAGCTTGATGGCGTGTATTTCACACGTTCGTTGGGCAACCCCAAGAGGAAGGTATGATGCGCACGAGCGAAAGTTTTCCCTCGAAAAGAAACCAAGGTTTATCGAACCGAGGAGGAGCCAAGAAGCACGTTGAAGGTTGATGGCGGCGAGATGTAGTGCGGCGCAACACCGGGGATTCCGGCGCCAACGTGGAACTCTGCACAACACAACCAAAGTACTTTGCCCCAACGAAACAGTTGAGGTTGTCAATCTCACCGGCTTGTCTGTAACAAAGGATTAACCGTATTGTGTGGAAGATGATTGTTTGCGGAGAAAACAGTAAAAACAAGTATTGCGGTAGATTGTATTTCGATAAAGAGAATTGGACCGGGGTCCACGAGTTCACTAGAGGTGTCTCTCCCATAAGACGAACGAGCATGTTGGATGAACAAATTACGAGTTGGGCAATTGACAAATAAAGAGAGCATAACAATGCACATACATATCATGATGAGTATAGTGAGATTTAATTGGGCATTACGACAAAGTACATAGACCGCCATCCAATCGCATCTATGCCTAAAAAGTCCACCTTCGAGGTTATCATCCGAACCCTCCGCATTAAGTTGCAAAGCAACGAGACAATTGCATTAAGTATGGTGCGTAATGTAATCAACAACTACATCCTTAGACATAGCATCAATGTTTTATCCCTAGTGGCAACGAGCACAACACAACCTTAGAACTTTACGTCACCTTGTCCCGAGTGTCAATGCGGGCATGAACCCACTATCGAGCATAAGTACTCCCTCTTGGAGTTAAAAGCATCTACTTGGCCAGAGCATCTACTAATAACGGAGAGCATGCAAGATCATAAACAACACATAAGCATAACTTTGATAATCAACATAACAAGTATTCTCTATTCATCGGATCCCAACAAAAGCAACATATAGAATTACATATAGATGATCTTGATCATGATAGGCAGCTCACAAGATCCGACAATGATAGCACAATGGGGAGAAGACAACCATCTAGCTACTGCTATGGACCCATAGTCCAGGGGTAGACTACTCACTCATCACTCCGGAGGCGACCATGGCGGTGTAGAGTCCTCCGGGAGATGATTCCCCTCTCCGCCAGGGTGCGGAGAGCGATCTCCGAGGATCCCCCGAGATGGGATCGGCGGCGGCGGCGTCTCGGTAAGGTTTTCCGTATCGTGGCTCTCGGTGCGGGGGTTTCGTCACGGAGGCTTTAAGTAGGCGGAAGGGTAGGTCAGAGGCGGCACGAGGGCCCCACACCACGGGCCGCGCGGCCAAGGGGGCCGCGCCGCCCTAGGGTGTGGCCCCTCGTGGCCCCTCTTCGTCTCGTCTTCGGTCTTCCGGAAGCTTCGTGAGAAAATAGGCCTGCCGGGCTTTTATTTCGTCCAATTCCGAGAATATTTCTTTACTAGGATTTCGAAACCAAAAAGCGAGAAACGACAGAATCGGCACTTCGGCATCTTGTTAATAGGTTAGTTCCAGAAAATGCACGAATATGACATAAAGTGTGCATAAAACATGTAGATAACATCAATAATGTGGCATGGAACACAAGAAATTATCGATACGTTGGAGACGTATCAACGCACAACAAAATGGGGCATTGAATTATCCGCCTTCGACATCAGCTACAAAGCCAGGACCGCGGTCAAATCCCAGGTCCTGGCAGATTTCGTCGCAGATTGGACAGAAGCTCCGGATGCAAATCTGGAGCCGGAACCAGAGACATGGGTTATGCACTTCGATGGATCCAAGCAGCATCAAGGCTCAGGAGCCGGAGTCACCCTGAAGTCCCCTACCGGAGAAGAACTACGATGACGTTTTGCAGATCCACTTCGAAGCTACAAACAACATGGCGGAGTACGAGGCTCTACTACACGGACTGCGCATCGCTAAGGAAATAGGGATCAAGCACATTATATGCTGCGGAGATTCCGACCTGGTGGCACGGCAAGTAGCCGGAACCCGGAACGCCGAAATTCCATCATGGCGGCTTCACCGAGACGAAGTTGACGAGATCGCCAAGTGCTTTCTAGGATACGAAGTCAAGTACGTCCGGAGAGACGACAACGCAGCGGCGGACATGCTATCCAAGCTCGGATCCGGCAGAAACCAATTCCGCCCGGTATTTTCCTAGAGCACCTACGGATACCCTCTGTGAAGGGCGCTAACCCGGAAAACCCAGACGTGGCAGTATCTCCGGCTAAAGAAGTAATGGCTATCATTCCGGCCTGGACGCAGCCTTTCCTGGACTACCTTATCGATCAGAAGTTACCAGAGGAGGAGGTCCTCGCGCGACAGATCGACAGACGAGCAAGATCCTACACAATTGTTGATGGACAGCTCTACAAACGAAGCGCAATAGGGGTATTTCTCAAATGCGTCTCTAATCAAGATGGCATTGAAATCCTCAGAGAGATCCACGCAGGGGACTGCGGGCATCATGCCGCTCCCAGGTCACTCGTTGCAAAAGCTTTTCGGTTAGGCTTTTACTGGCTCACAGCTAAAGAAGATGTCGACAAAATAGTCAAGACTCGCCGAGGTTGTCGGTACTACGCTACTCAACCAAACGCCCCGGCCCAAGAGCCGAAGACCATACCTATCACCCGGCCGTTTGCGGTCCGGGGGCTCGATATGGTTGGTAAGTTAAAAGATCATCCCTGGCGGTTTTGAATACCTCTTGGTCGCTGTTGACAAGTTCAGCAAATGGATCGAGGCAAAGCCAGTGAGAAAAGCCGACGGTGCTACGACACTAAAATTTGTCTGCAGCCTCGTGATGAGATTCGGCATCCCACACAGCATAATCACAGATAATGGCACAAACTTCGCACAGGGAGAATTGAAGGATTATTGTGAGACACTAGGGATTCGACTGGACCTTGCATCCGTGGCTCACCCACAATCCAATGGTCAAGTTGAAAGGGCTAACGGTCTAATATTATCAGGAATTAAGCCACGCCTTGAAGAACCGGCTGCGACGAGCACTGGAGCTTGGGCGACGAGTTAGACGTTGTTTTGTGGAGTTTGCGAACTACCCCTAACAGTCAACGGGGTTTACCCCATTCTTCCTGGTATACGGATCCGAAGCCGTGCTTCCTCCGACATCATCCACGATTCGCCGCGAGTTTCCGCCTTCAATGAAGAAACAGTGACGAGGCCGGACAGCTATCTCGTGGACCCGATCGAGGAAGCTCGGAATTTAGCGCGACCAGCGCTCCGCCATCTACCAGCAGAAGCTCCGGCGTTATCACAGCTTGTCGAGTTCGGAATCGCTCGTTCATGACGGGAGACCTGGTCCTCCGCCTTCGGCAGGTGAAAGATCATAAGCTGCAGTCTCCATGGGAAGGACCCTTCATCGTTAGCAAAGTGCTTCATAACGGATCGTACTACTTGTGGATTTCCGAGAGCTGAAGGACAGACCTGCTAATTGGCACCGGAAATGCAAGCGTGAGGATCCGGATGACATCTACGACGAGACAGATCGCCCCTGTAACATCGCACAGCTACGTCCTTTCCACACTTAGCGTATTTTTTCCGAGTTACAAACTCTGTAATAGTTATACATGATCAATGAAATAAAGCCTATGGTTCACTCTTTGAGTCTTTTACCTCCTTTACTTGTTCATTTTTAGATCATGTATGTTTTTCCGACTAAAACCGCAGAGCTGGATATTTCCGCCTAGGCGTGTATAAAAGTTATGATTTTCAAAAACCGTCCTTTAGGATGTAAAGCTTAAGTTTTCTGACTAAATTGTTGTCCGTTGCGGACTCGTGGATTCCTAGTAGCGATTTCCGGCACCTATGCTTGGGGGCTTGTTTCCGCGGTTATTGACGGATTGCCATTGGGCTTCGTCGCCGCTGGCGAGCGTTTCCGGCTAAGGTCTTCCGGCTCGCAGAAGGTCAAGCGGGCAAGCCGGAAAACAACGAAGTCAGCACTTGGTTTCCGACACAAAACGAAACATGCACATAATATTAAAGGATAGCAGGATAAGTGTTTCCGCCCCATGCATAATTGTTTCGTCCCTAGCTACTTAAGAATTTAAAGTCTTATTACAAACCCACTTCGGGGCCAAAATGATGCAACTTTGTTTCATTGTTCAAACAGGAACTCTACGCGGAGTCCTCTTCTTCAGATTCCTGGTAGGCGGAGTTGTCGCCATCGCTGTCGCCGGAGCCGGCATCGGAGTCATCACCAGAGCCTTCTTCGGAACGCTCGATGCTTGACCCGGAGCCTTCCCCATAAAACTCCGGCTCGCCTTCCTCCTCCTCTGCATCGGAAAATCCCTTGGGCGGGGCGTGCTTGCTATACCAGAACGAGTGATTCACCCGCCTGACAAATAACTGCTCGTACCCTTGGGTTTCCGCAAGGATGGCGCCCATGTCGGAACCTTTTGGAGCTCCGCGCGCAACATCCGCAAAGTTGAGTGCGGGGAAGTGAGCCTTACAGGTGGCTAAGACCAGGGAGGCGACTCCACGCGCGGAAGATTTCTGCCAATCCTTAATGAAGTCCGGCACTTGTTCCATCAGTTGGGTCATTGTGTCGATCACGGAAGTCTTGGCCTTCTTCAAAGACAGAGTCTTGGCGATTCCGCGACAGGCTTCAAATAACGCGCCAATGGAAGTCTGCGCTTCTTCGTATGCCTCTGTCCTCTTCAGATTCGACTCTTTGGACCACTCGAAGCCAAGGCTCGCTGTGGAAGAAGGAGATTCAGATCCGTTACGGAGAGAAAAGCAAACGAGGATAGACGGAACCACAACACGGAAAACGCTTACGAAAGATAAGTTTGTCGATGGCCTCCGCCTCCGTCTCCAGAACTTTGTTTTTAAACACCAAGGAAGACACACGACTCTGGTTCTTCTTGAGCTTATCATTCAGTTCCGGCAGTTCACGGGCATGCTTCTCGGAGAGCCCCTTCCTCGCCTCGTTCTCCTTGTCGGAGGATTCCTTGATGAAGGTTTTGAGGGACTCGTTCTCCGCTTCAAGAACCTTGACCTTGGCGGATAGCTCATCGAACGCGGAGTGTTTGGCAGTTTCTTCTGCAGGCGGAAAGTTGCACATATTATGCATCTTGAGCAGTTATATTAGTACAAGAAATCAAAACCCGGATCTCGTACCCTGAAGGCGGGTCTCAAGAAGCTGGATAGCCTTTTGGCTGTTTTCCGCATTCTGGCGCAGCCCCTCGATCTCTGTGATCTACTCCAGCACATGCACACGTAGATCTTCGTGCAATTTCCGCGTGGTCTGAGAAGCGGCAAGGAGTTAGCCGGATATTTAAAATCTTGGGGGCTGGCGAGGAATTCAAAGTCTTGGAGGTATAAAAAAATTAAATTTCCGCCTAAGGTACATCTTGGGAAAGCATCGGCTAATACATGTTACACGGAAATATATCACCCAATGCTTGGGGGCTAGTATTACCTGCCGCACTTCCTTGTGCTTGGCGAAAAACACTTTCAGGTCATCTTCCAGGTCGGCGAGCTCTCGCATCTCCTCGTCTGGCTTTCCCCACACTTTGTTCAGCATGGCGGAAACTTCCGCGTGGCGTTGTGCAAGGGTAAGCTTTTGCAGGGATGGAGTCGGTCGAGGGTCGACCCGAGTCGCGTTGGTGACTTGAAGGAGTTTTACCTTTTGCTCATGTTCTTCCTCTGTGGGATCCGCGAAAGCGGCGCTTGGTTTATCTAGCGGAGGAGCAGACGAGGAGGCGCCCTTGGCGGAATCACCGTGGTCAGCAGGATCTTCCGGAAGGTCATCAAGGTTGATGACATCCTTGGGATCCGGCTTGGAGGCGGACGAAGCCTTGGGCGGAACCTCAACCTCGGGAGTAACAGGAATTGAAGCCGGAGATGGCTTGGCCCTTTTCTTCAAGACCCTTGGAGCCTTGGGGGGCTGGCTTCCGGAGCTTCAGTAAAAACAAAAAATATGACAACTAAGTAAGAGTTTGAGCGTGAAACCAGAACTTGGATCTCGGGAACAGGCATTTACCCGGAAGGCTTGAAGAAGTGCTGGATGGCGGGCTGCCCTTTGTTGCTGGTGTTAATCAGTTTGAGGCGCTTCTTTTCCACCTCCGCTTTCCGGGTAGCCGCAGTGCTAAGCACTTCGCGGGCGCGCTTAGCGTAGGGGCTGGAAGGAGCAGGCCTCTTCCTCTTAGGAGGGCGCGCAGCCTCGGGAGCTTCCGCCTCTGATGCCGCTTCCGGATCTGTGTTGCCGGTGGAAGGAACCCGGAGAATAGTTCCGAGTTCATTTTCCTCAAGCGCCTCGAGCTAATACAGAGTTAAACACTTAGACAAAAAGTTTGAATGCGAAGGGAAACAATAGACTAGTCAAGAGGACGTACCGCGGTTCCGGAACCATTCATGTGAATGTCTTTGTTGCACACGTGAACGTGAAGTTCACGCGGAATATTGATGAGGACCCGGATCCTCTTGTCGATGGCGTCGGCGGAAAGATTGTCTTTTGTGGCGCGCATTGGGTCGTCGCGCCCTGTGTACTGGAACATCAGGAGGTCCCTGTGTTGGAGCGGTTGGATCCGTTTGGTGAACCAGGAAAGGGTTAAATCCTTCCCTGTCAGCCCCTCCTCCGTTAGCTTGCAGATCCGCCTGACGGCGCGTGTGAGCTGGGGTGACTCGGAGAGGTGGGGGCAGTGTGACCATGCCGGAAGCTTGGTAGGGGGGCAGTTCTTGAACGGCGGCAATTTTCTTGTGCTCGCTGGGTCGGAGACGTCCTTCAAATAGAAGAAGCCCCCAGACCAGTATCGCGCGGATTCATGGCGGTCAGTATGGGGGTAGACGCGGCCCGGGCGGATCATGAAGGTGACGGATCCGCATGTTGCTAGCTCGGTGGATTGCCGGATCCTCTCCTTCTTGACAGTAAAATAATATTGGAACAGGGAGAGCTCGGGAGTTACCCGGAGATGGCCCTCGCAGAGAGTGACGTGATTGCTGATCGCAAGCACGCTATTCGGAGAGATGTTGTGGGGCTGGAGCCCATAAGCCTTCAGGATCTCTAGGAAGAAGTCCGAAGGCGGAAATGAGAAACCCCGCTCCACTAGTGCTTTCGGCAGCACCATCTCGTTGTCTTGAGGGGCTGGAGCTAGGGCGTTCGGCGTTGTCCTCCAGCTTCCGGGTTGCAAGAAGCCTTCTCCCTCCAAGTTCTGCAGCTCAGTCTCTGTGGTGGTGCAGGGCCACCATTTCCCTTTGGATTCCGAATCCCGCTGGCGAGCTTTGGATTTCTTGGCAGCAGTCTCTTCCGCCTTCTTCTCCACCTCGGAGGTTTTCTCCGGGAAAGCTGAGGTGCCCTCGGTGTCTTTGCCGGAATCCTTAGTGGGATCCAGCTGGACTGGGACGAAGGGAGGCGGAGCGGAGGAGATGGGTGTTGCCATGATCGGCTCAGTGGTGGGAGGCGGAGTCGCGGAAGACATCTGAAGACAGAAAAGATCGCGGAAAAGCAAAGTTTAGTCGGATCCGTGTCGTCAACCTAACGTTCATCCCTACCAACGACGGCGCGAGAACGAAGCTCGAGAGCTCACCGTGATGGAGTCCGCGGTGGTCGGAGTCGCCGGCGACGAGGTTTCTACGCGGTGGCTCGCTGAAGTTAAGAACAGGACGAACACCGTGCGGCGGCGCGGCAACTTCGGCGAGGTTCCAGCGAGATTCCGGCACGGCGGAGAGGAAGCTCGAGGCGGCGCTACGCAGAGAGGTAGAAAGGGGGATGAATGAGGATTAAGGGGTCGACGGCGGATATTTATAGGCCGGAGGGACGAGATTCGTGCTGCACATCCTGTGGTCGGAACGCAAGCGTCGCACCGTTGGATGCGTGACACGTGTCCCAAACCCTAAACGGTAAAAATGGCTAGAGATAAGTTACCGCACAAATCGTGCGAAGATGGCGCCAGAATTGGCGGAACCGTTTGAGTTTTTTAAGATTCCGGGTAATTGCGTGAGGATAAGTTGGTTCTCATTCGAAGCAGGGGGAACCCGGAAATGTATT
>NC_061511.1:250692839-250742918 GCF_022539505.1 Lolium rigidum
CGCCACCGACACCACGCCGTCGTGCTGTCGGATTCAAGAGGAGCTACTACTTCCGCTGCCCTGCTGGAACGGGGAGGTGGACGTCGTCTTCATCAACAACCGAACGTGTGACCGAGTACGGAGGTGCTGCCCGTTCGTGGCGCCGGAACCGATCGTGATCAAGATCTTCTACGCGCTTTTGCAAGCGGCAAGTGAACGTCTACCGCAGCAACAAGAGCCTCATCTTGTAGGCTTTGGAATCTCTTCAAGGGTGAGACTCGATACCCCTCGTTGCTACCGTCTTCTAGATTGCATCTTGGCTTGGATTGCGTGTTCGCGGTAGGAAAATTTTTGTTTTCTATGCAACATTATCCTACATTATCCACCGCCACCGACACCACGCCGTCGTGCTGTCGGATTCAAGAGGAGCTACTACTTCCGCTGCCCGCTGGAACGGGAGGTGGACGTCGTCTTCATCAACAACCGAACGTGTGACCGAGTACGGAGGTGCTGCCCGTTCGTGGCGCCGGAACCGATCGTGATCAAGATCTTCTACGCGCTTTTGCAAGCGGCAAGTGAACGTCTACCGCAGCAACAAGAGCCTCATCTTGTAGGCTTTGGAATCTCTTCAAGGGTGAGACTCGATACCCCTCGTTGCTACCGTCTTCTAGATTGCATCTTGGCTTGGATTGCGTGTTCGCGGTAGGAATTTTTTTGTTTTCTATGCAACGTTATCCTACACTGGCCTCCTATATAAAGGCCAGGAGAGGGCCTGCCGGAGGACATCGAAATCATCCTACACAATCGCGCATACACCAACCCTAGAAACCTTGCCTTCCGGCGAGTTCACCATAATGCAGTATATCGGCTACCCCATTGTAACCTTTTTCATCGATAAATCATGATCAGACAAGCAGGAGTAACCGTTTTACCTCATCGAGAGCCCCGAACCTGGGAAAATCTCGCCTTCTATTCGTTTGGTATCCGATGTCTCGTGCTAACCTGCAGAATTTCATTAACCCTAAGCCCCTCATGGTGGGCATTTCCGAGTAGCCCCCTCATCATACCCTGCCCATGCGGGTACGGTACCCACACCCACAAATACCGATGCCCGTGGGTAAAATTGCCCTCTTTCCCGTAAAAGCATGGCTTAGTGGTCGTGTGTCATTAGGATAAAATGTTAAAAACTCTAAAGGCATAAGGTATGATGTTAACACAAATCTTCTACCACCCAA
The DNA here is from genome assembly GCF_022539505.1 of Lolium rigidum. NCBI lineage: Eukaryota > Viridiplantae > Streptophyta > Magnoliopsida > Poales > Poaceae > Lolium > Lolium rigidum. Next base: position 250,694,054 of record NC_061511.1, read on the forward strand.
TTATATTGTGATAACACGAAATGCAAATGGTTCGGCGAAACACGCACCTCTAACTAGTTTTTTTTTTAATACTCATGAATTAAAAAAACGCGCACCTCCAAGTAGTTATTTTAACTCTCATGAATTATAATTTCGTCTTGATGAATTTAGTACAGTAATATAATTTTTTTTGTGTATATCAACTTTTCAAATTTTAATTTACTAATTAAGCTGATATGCGGAATGATATGAAATGGATGTATCGCTTGGCCAAACATGAACTTCAGATGGAGAGGAACATATCTTAGAGCATCTCCAATAGACGCGCTAAAACGTGCTCGCGCGGTAAAAATTGCCAGTTTAGCGCGTCGGCACGAAAAGAGACACTCTAGTAGACGCGCGACATGCTATTTTTCCCCATCGCTTGTGAAATGGCGGCTCAGCGTGCTGCATATTTGGCGCACGCGGCACCGTGCGTGGTAAAGGAAAAGGCGAGCGCGCGAAAGGCAACTGCCGACCATTCACCTCCCACGCTCCTGATTTCACCCTCTCTCGCTCCCGCGCCTGCGATTCACCGGCGATGGTAGGCCGCTCCATTCCTCTCCCGCTGGATTTCGCTATCGCGGACACCGATTACTCAATTCCGCCGGCCGCAGCTTCTCCCGCGGTGGCGACGTCGAACCTTAGCGCTGCGCTGGTGCTGAACCTGTTCGTCGCGCCAAGATCGGCGACCGAAAGCGCTGCGCCAGCTCCGAAAGCACCTCCCCTGATGAAGAAAGCAGTCCCAATCAAGTTAAGAAAAGCAATCAGGGAATCAATAGATGGTGTTATTGGCCTTGAAGATTCATCATCAAGTGAAGAAACTCCTAACTCGATTGCAAAAACAACAAGGGGAAGACCAATTGGAAAGAAACAAGTGAATTTCTTTTTGATGGACACATCCAACCTTGATGATAGGCAAAAGGAGTACATCAACCTCATGCCTGATCAAATCCTGGCGCAGAAAAAGATAAGTACCATGAGAGGCATGGGATGCTCTGGAGGCATGTGAGGAATGAGTTTCATGGGTGGGATGGGAGGCTATGGAGGCATGGAAGGAATGAGTACCATGGGAGGCTATGGAAGCATGGGAGGGATGAGTTTCATGGGTGGGATGAGTTCGATGGGAGAGATGAGTTCAATGAGAGGAACGGAAGACATGGAGAAAATGTAGGAATGAGTGCCATGGGAGATCCTCCGGGTGGATTCATGTCAATAGTTTCTCTAATGCTATTCATGCCTACACCCAATGATGCCTTCATATCATCTCCTCCGATTCATTCTACTAATGCGCACACAGCCGAAGTTTAAAATGAAGATGAAGAACAAGATAGGGGTGCAAAAGAAGATGGTGATGATGAATGATCATCAATATTTAGTACTAGTGTTTTGCATGAACTTTATTTCTCAGTTGGTAGTCTTGAACTATATCTTGCTTTTAAACTATGTTATATATTTTGTTTGTGTTCATAGGGTTACATATTGTGCGCCCAAAATCCTGTCGCGCGCTGCATTAGTGCATTTTACCACGCCTCAAACAGCTCTGTATAATCTTTTTTAGCGCGGCGCTATGGCGCGTCTGTTGCAGATGGTCTTATCCACTTATAAACAAACCCGTTGGCCCCGTGCGGCGACACGACGTGCCGCCCACGACCACGGTCGCTCAAAACAAACACGAGTCGCTCGCCTCATCCAACAACCGATTATTACACTACACAGCCGTTTTCCATCTCTTTCCGCCCCACGAATCCAGAACACAACCTAGCGGCTCTTCCCCCTCCCAATTCTCCCCCCTTCCTCTCGCTCTCTCGGCAGCGACAGCCGCGGCCAAAACCCTAGATCTCCCTCCCGCTTAAACCCCCCAGCAAGGTAACGTCTCTCTCCCCCACACTGGACCGGCCGTCTCCGGATCTCCCTCCAGTCGCCTCCCTTCCATCCATTTACCCGAGCGTGGCGCGATGAAGAATTCCCTCCTGATTACCGGTGGTCTGCCTGTGTTGTTTCCAGCTCGGGAGGATGGCGGAGGCGTCCAAGGTGATCCACATCCGGAACGTCGGCCAGGAGATCGCCGAGGTGAGAAACAGGGGCTAAATCTCCAACCTTTGTCTTCTTCTTCGACTCTTTCTTCTGTCCGGGGTGATTGGATTGTTCTTCTGAATGAAGATTTCTTTTTTACTGCCCACGCGCTTCTCCTTATCGTCTGCTGTTCGTCGCAGGCCGATCTGCTTCAGCTGATGCAGCCGTTCGGCACGGTGTCCAAGGTCGTCATGCTGCGTGCCAAGAATCAGGTGGGTACTTCTTCTTCTTTCTTGCTGGCTGGTGGTGTTTTTTTTTGAGCAATTAAGCAGGCGTGGTGTTGAAATTGGATGTTTTTGGTGGTGCAGGCTCTTCTCCAGATGCAAGACATTCACTCCTCCGTCAGCGCCCTGCAGTACTACAGTACTGTCCAACCTAGCGTAAGGTGATGCCGTTCTTGGCTGTGATGGTTTTTGGTACCACGAGCTTCAGTAATTACCTATGGCTACTGCTGCTGTAGTACAGTTGTACTTAGTTTTTGCAATGTTAGCTGCTGGTACATAGTATGGCCTGGTCTGGATAATGCAAAATGCTTAATAATATGGTCCGCGCTTTGTGCTGCGCTTTCTTTTGCTCTCGGCAAATAATAGTTCACACAAAACAGAACAGTACTTCTAGTTAACTTTCATATCTCATTTGGTATGTGCTTATTCCTTTTCGCACACGTGTGCATTCTTTTATGTCATTTTAGAGGAAGGAATGTTTACATACAATTTTCATCCCACCAAGAACTTACCACTGACCAGAGCTCTCATGGACGGAATTCTGATCAGGTATACTTGTCTACTCTTCACTTTCAAGATTTGCTTTATAATCTTTCCAGAGTTATCATAAGTTGTCAGTTTCATCTGTGTACTATGAAATCTGCACATTGACTGTTGTATCCTACCCAGATTTTCTCTGCATCATACTGACAACTCACATTTAGCTGTGGAAGTAAATGACATACTTCTTAAAGTTATTATCAAACACTATTTTTTACTTGTTTGTGGCTGTAAAACATCGCATAGACCTTGGATTGGTTACACATTGATAAGATATCTAGTTCCCTCAGTTGCATCAAATGGTTTGGCGTGCCTACATGTTGTAAATATGATAGTGGTATTTATGCTACAGCGGAACCTACAAGTTGGATATATTGGAGTTGTTCGGTTTTGTTAAAAATGGAAACTTGACTTACTGCCTCACCATGAAATGTTGAAATACTCCTCTGTTCCACCAAAAGTGTCTCAACTTTGTTAAAATTTGGATGTATCTAGACACAGTGGCGGAGCCACACACTAGCTGTGTAGTCACTTGACTACACAGTTTTTCAACTATACAAAGAAAAATTATGTGGAAATTTTCTAAAAATTTACATCAATACATATATTTGACTACACAGATTTAAATTGACTACACAAGGTTGGAGTTCTGGCTCCGCCACTGTCTAGACACTGTCTAGTAGGTAGATACATCCAAATTTTCACAAAGTTGAGACAATTTTGGTGGGACGGAGGGAGTACTTCACATATTGAAATTGGAAGGGCGATTGGCTATATTTAGTATCTTCTCATATCTCTTTCAGATAGCTGAGTTATATTGCATATTATATCTACTGCCTCTTATTTTTCCAACTAGATATACCTATTCCTCTCTATTTATTCTTTTCTTTCTCCCACTCTTCTGTCTTGGTGCCTGTTTGCTGCTCTGTGCTCGCCCTCAGGACTCAGAACCCAACCGAATCCTTTTAGCTACCATTCACCACATGATGTATCCTATAACAGTGGAGGTCTTACATCAAGTTTTCAAAGCATATGGATTTGTGGAGAAGATTGTCACATTTCAGAAGTCAGCTGGTCAGACTCCACCTCTCTTTCTCTCTCACACACCTGTGCACATACACTTCATATGAATCCTCTGATTCACTTTCCGGGTTATGCGTGAATGAATATGTTGATTTATCAACAAGTATGTGAAATATGCATAATATGCTACACCTTTGACAAAAGAGCAAATGTATGCCAACTGTTGTATAAACACTATGTGTCATACCTATATCAATTATTTACATTAGATGCAACATTCTTTAATGATGAGTTTGACAGTCTAGAAACATGTGTGCAAATAATTGTAGCAACAAAATACTGAATTATTGTGGAATATGCTACTACAGATTTACACCTATACAGAAAAGGTAGATACAGGCTTGATATTTCTCGCTAGGTGTAGCCTAATTTTTCTGTTGCAATATTTTCTGCACTTAGTTACTCATTCAACTGGGAATAAGTAAATTGGCTCTCTTGAATATCTGAAAAAGATGATCCTATGCATTTTGTTTGTTTGGTGCAGGTTTCCAAGCCCTCGTCCAGTATCAATCACGTCAAGAAGCTGTGGAAGCATTTGGTGCTTTGCATGTAATTATTTCCTGGCTCCATTAATGTCCTAGAATCGACATATAGTTCAGACACATCTTAACCTTACAAACCAAAATATTACAGGGAAGGAACATCTATGATGGTTGCTGCCAGCTAGACATCCAATATTCCAAGTATGAGCTATGACTAATCGTAGTTAAAATTTTATTTTTCTCAGTTATAATATCTGATATATTCTTCCTTTGCGTGAATATCCAGTCTCAGCGAACTGCAAGTCCATTTCAACAATGATCGGTCTAGGTAAGATTGATTTCCCAGTTCTAATCCCTTCAGTTGATATTGTTGGACAATGCACGTGTATTTCAATGTTTTTAAGGAATTGCATTATCCTATAGAGTCATGTAGCATCAGTTAACATGACAGTCATTTGCTTTTTTTGTCCAGGGATTTCACAAATCCATCATTGCCCACAGAACAACGTCCAAGGCCCTCTCAGGTTTGAGTGATTCTCTTTCTTTTGTCATGTCACTTGTTGTATGCATCAATTTATGCTCAAACAAAATAATGTTTTGATTGGAGCAGCAAGGTTTTCCAGATCCTGGCGGTCTTTATGCCTTCCAACAACCTGGAGGTACAATACTACATATCATTGTGTTCTAAATTAATAATTCATCGCGGATCATTGAAAAATATCTGATTCAGTTTCATTTTTGGTGTACAGCTCCGTTTGCACAGGTTGGTTGACTGCCTCTGAGCAGTGTTTCCTGTTCAATTTGCAGAAAATAATCAGCTGGATACACATGCCTACCACTTGCTTTGCATCTCGTGTAAATATCCCTTCTAGGTTCTAGCTCTCATATGCATAAGCATTTGAATTTGGTGCATAACAGATGGGAAGAGCCGCAATGATTGCAGCTGCATTTGGTGGATCTTTACCGCCTGGAGTTAGTGGTACCAACGAACGGTGCACACTGATAGTCAGTAATTTAAACACCGAGGTAAGTTTTCACCTGTTTTGAATTGAACATTGGAATCCCCTTTACTTATCTTAATCTTTTCATCACATTATTCTAAAGATGGTGTTAGGCAGTTTGGTTGTTTGTGCTTAAATTATAATTGAAAATCCTCTCTGAGGGTTAATGGCCACCTTCATTCCTGAAGGTTTGCTAGAGGTTGCTTTGGTCATTGATGTTTCAAAAATGCCAAAAAGGGATCCTATTGAGCTATCTGATATCTTAACATAGTTAATAAGGATGAAAACTGAAGTCTCTGTTTACCTTTTGTGATCAAGCTAAAGTAGAACTGGCATACTGTGCATGTTGGCGAGGTGCGTCTTTCTTGTTTTAAGGATGAAAACTGAAGTCTCTGTTTACCTGTTGTGATCAAGCTAAAGCAGAACTGGAATACTGTGCATGTTGGTGAGGTCCTCTGTCTGTCTTGGTTTACTTGGTCTATTGCGACGTGGACCGGGTCATCCTAATCCCTTGAAAAGATAAATTTTGCACATGTTATTGTTTTAAGTGGTTGGTGGGTAGGATTTGAGTCAGCAGGCATGATATGTGCTTTTGAAGTTAAAGCATCACCTTCTTTTTTGATTGTAATGACTGAGACCTTCAATTGAAATTCCAGAACAAATGTGGTCACTAATCTTCTCTTCAAATGAGCTTATTCTCTTCAGAGGCGTCTTTCATTTGTTAACTTTCATGTGCAGCAAACCAATGAGGATAAGCTCTTCAATCTCTTCTCTTTATATGGAAACATAGTTCGAATCAAGGTACTACGCAACAAACCAGATCATGCCCTTGTAGAAATGGCTGATGGGTTTCAGTCTGAGCTGGCTGTCCATTATCTAAAGGTGTGTGCGTTTTCTCTAGTACCAATCTATGAGGTTTCTCTGTTCCATTTTGTATGTAATATATCCCTGTTATTGTTATTCGTACATTGTATAATTGCTTCATTTAACATTTGGGATGCCATTTTGTCCATTTTTTGCCTGCAGGGTGCAATGCTATTTGGGAACAAGCTGGAAGTTAACTACTCAAAGTACCCCACTATAACACCTTCCGCCGACGCGCATGAATACACCAATTCAAGCCTTAACAGGTTTAATAGCAATGTGGTCAAGAACTACCGACATTGTTGTGCTCCAACAAAGATGATCCACATTTCTGCCCTCTCCCAAGACATCTCTGAGGACGCGATCCTTACTCATGTGTCTGAGCACGGTTCTGTTGTCGGCACAAAGCTATTCGAGGTGAACGGCAAGAGGCAGGCACTCGTCTTGTTTGAATCTGAAGAGGAAGCAACCGAGGCCCTTGTGTCAAAGCATGCCAGCTCACTGGAGGGGAACACCATCCGGATTTCGTTTTCCCAGATGCAGAGTTTATAGGAAGCTATGAGGCCTTGGCTGCTAATCGGTTCTCGCTTCATGTTCTTCTTTAAGGAAGCTCTGAGCCTTAAGATGTGTATTCTGTGCTGTTCTCCGGACTGTTTGCTTTGTCTTTGCTGTACCGTCTGTGACAAACGTTTTCGACGGTTTTTGTTCCTTTTCTCTCTGTCTGGTTTAAGGTAACCAAAGAATTTTATTGCGTGCTGTGCTAGTAGTATGAATTATGAGTGAAAAGAAATCAGGAAAAAAAAGAGGAAAATTTCATTGAAAGAGCGTCACCCTATCGTGAACTGTCAGGTACGAACCTGCCAGTTTTGTTCAAAAGGTGTGTTTGTGTTTCTGGTTGTTTAGCAACTGAGGATTGAAGAGCACTTTTGCATTGGAGAATTGTTGTATGCGTATAAACTTTCTATGGACAAAATTCAAATCAAAGAGGAAAGTTTCATGTTTTCTTCCCGGCAAAAGAAGCAGCACACGTGGACTAACACAGATATCATGTTTTGTTGATATTACACTCTTATACAGGGATATATAGGTACATCCTTACGAACTGATGACCACGAGTCGTTCTAGGTAGATCGTTATAACATGAGGAAGGTAATGAGGTAGATAAATGGCAAAAATGAACTCCACAGGTAAGGCTTGCTGTACAAAGAGAAAAGTCAAACAGATTTGTGTAAACTCTTGCCTCAAGAAACAAGTCATTTTTTTTTGTTTTCTGTTGAGAGAGAGCGGGAACAAGCATTTCCTTTATTACAGAAAAAATGGCTTTTAAAGTAGAATTACATGTGCGGGCTTCTCCTAGAAACAGATGGTAAGCCAAGCCTGCCTGATCGATGGTCTAGGTGGCCCTTTTATGTTCAATGCTGTCCCACCTTGCTTCTCTAATGGCTTGATCATCTCAAACGTTATTTGTTTGTTGAAATAATATGTATAGAACTTTTCATGACCCGATGATTGTCAAGTTTCCACTTGAGATCCTTGGTTAGAAGAATGTAAATACTACCAATTGGCACATAAATTGTGGCACCCAACATTACATATTTCTAGTGGCACATATTTATTACACTTACACATGAGAAAATACACATCGTCCATTAAAAAAAGGGCGATCCATTGATTTTCTAACTGGTGTATATATACCTCCTCATCGATCTTGTACGTCTGACCAATGCCATTTAATTTCTTAGCTAGTACTACTACAGCTTACAAAGTACGTAGTAGTAATGGAGTATGCAAATATATATATGATGATTATGGTCCAATCCAAACAAGTTCATCTCCATGACGGATGGATGCAAGCAGGCTAGGAGATGACACACGAGTTGGGGTTCTCGTCACTGAACATCTGCGGCGGCCGCTCCATCATGTAGCTGCTGCCGTAGTACATCGGTGCCGGGGGAGGTGGCGGCGGAGGAGGCATCCATTGGTGGTGCATCATGGCATAGGGATGGTGGTGGTGCGGCGGGGGCGGCGGCGGAGGCGGCATGGCGTGCATGGCCATCCTCCTGGCCATCATGGCCTCCTCCGCATCGGCAGGCGGCAGCTTGTAGCTGTAGTGCGCGCCGCCGTAGGGCCAATAGACCATCCGCTTCATCATCTCCTCCGGCGGGAAGCCATCCACCGCCACGCGCTCCTCGCCTTCTTGCTTCCCCGGTTTCTCGTCTCCGGCGTCGGCAGCTTCCTTCTTCTCCTCCCCGGCCGCCTGCTCTGCTTCAGCTGCAGGCTTCTTCTCGTCCTCTTCTTTCTTGCCGCCATCGTCCGCCGGCTTCTGCTCGGCCTCGGCTGGCGGCGCGGCTTCCTCCTTCGGTGGCTCCGGAGGCGGTGGAGGTGGCACGACGGCGGCGAGCTTGCCTGTGCGGTGGTGGATGTACTCGACGATCTGCTCACCCTCCACGGTGCCGGTGACCGTGAGCCTGCCAGCGGCCAGGTCGGTCTCGGCAGTCTGCACCCCTTTCATCTTCAACATCTTTCTCTGCAGCTGCTGTGCGCAGGCGTCGCAGTGCATGTTCACCTCGAGCTCCACCGTGCGAACTGGGTCCTCCGCGGGCGGTGGCGGAGGCGGGGCCGCCTCTTCGGCAGGTGGTGCGGGAGGAGGTGGTAGCGGCGAGATGACGGTGGCTTCGCGCTTGGTCTTTCTGCGGAGGCGCTGGCACAGCGCGTCCGGGTCGACGGCGACGCCCTTGACGGTGATCTGGTTGGAAACCATGTCGACGTGGACAGTCTCGACGCCTTTGCAGCGGAGGAGGGAGCGCCTCATACGCTTCGCGCAGCCGGTGCAGTGCACCTCCACGCCGAGGATCACCGGGGGTGGAGGGGATGGAGGAGCATCGGCCGGTGGTGCTTCCTCTTTCTTTTTCTCTTCCTCGGCTGGTGGTGCAGCAGGGGATTCTTCCTTCTTCGGCTCTGCTTCCACCTTAGGCTCCTCCACCTGAATTCATGATCAGGAGACGGGCATTCGTTATGTCAACTAACTAGTTCACATGCAGGAGCAAGTAACTGATGAAAGAATGAAAACAAATAGAGATTATTTACCTTGTTAACTACTTCCTCGCCCATGGTATGATCAGATCAATCTGCCAAGCTGAATCACAATCTAGTTAGTGGATCGATATATATGATCATGTGATGGACGCCAAGGATGGGTGGAGTACGTGGTAAGCTTAGAGAGAAGAAGAAGCAGTGAGCTAGGTGCAGTTGGGCATGCAAACTAAGTTGAGGACAGAAGGAATGAGGAGGGAGGATGGATGCAGAGCAGAGGTCCAACTTATAAGCCTGTTCGGTTCGGTTTGTTAGCTAGATTCCAAGGGGATGACGGTATGCATGGACAATGGCATGCAATAATTCTCATATTCCGGCCTGATGCATGGAGATGGAGTAGCAAACAAACGATGACCAATATGCAGAGAGAACAATGCATGTAGAAATATAAAATAGTAGTCCGTGCTGAGGATGATTCCCATGGATGCACATGCAAGCAACTGATCATCGATCGCTGCCTTGATCGAATATGTTATGTATATACCGGATAGATCGAGGGTACCTTTTGCATTATCGTGCTCGAGGCCTAGATGGTATGGTACTGCTATCTAGATCTCAATCTCAATGCAAGCAACTGGTACAAGCTAGCTAGATACTCAGCTATACGTATGTACACCACTGGGTAGATAAGTGGTGGAGTAGATAGAGGACGGTGTACATGTATATCGAGATTGGAAAAGTGGCACACACATTTATATGTGTAGGCAGAGGCACCTTCTTCAACTAATTTCTAGACTACAGACTTATTGTTATCCTATATATGCTCAACTTACTAATTTAGCACCGATGTATACATCATGCCAAATTACTGTCAAGTTACTAATTTCAGTTACTAGTATATGTAGATTCTTCGAGTTGGTCGGCTGCTGGTAGAAATAGTTAACTGGTCGGTGCACGTAAAACCAAACTAGCTACTATCAGTACTACTCTACTTAACCAGCCGGCCAGTCAGCTGGGCAATGCATATTTCCTCTTCCTCGCTTAGCGTGGGGGCGCAATATTCAACGTTAGCTTGCTCCAAGTTTGGGGAAAGAAGCTGCTACAAAAGTTAGCGATGATTTGCGAAAAGGTTGATAGATCGATGCACATGGGTGTGTTGGGTGGGACTTTCAGTTTGGCATACACTCATATATACATACATGTCGATCTGCTTTTCTTTTCTTCCACCATAAGTAGCGTTAGCAATCCACTTCACCGTGACTCATCGCCGACCCACGCATCTAAAAGCTTACTACAGTCTCAGCTGATGGATGTCAAGTCACATGCATCCACATCAGATTGCAGTGTACCTTCATGGCACATCCTTGGTCACACCAAACCAGTTGCTAATAGTAGTGCAATTGCAGAGAATTCAACCATGACAATTAATCAGGCTAACTATATCGACCAGACACTCCAAGTGTAACTTAGAGACACAAATGGCTATCTATAGCTCACTACCGGAAAATCATTTTTTTCCCCAGTGTCAAACCAAAAAACACTCAGGCAAAGATCAAAAAACAATCGGCAAACACAAAAACTCGGTAAAGATCTAAAAAAAAATACTCGGAAAGCACACATACTCGGCAAAAACCTAAAATATACTCGACAAACATCATATACTCGGCAAACCGGAGGGACATGTGGCAGCCGCGGTCGCACCAAACCATGGTGGGAAGGGGCTAGAGTTTTGCCGTGACGGGGCTAGATCATACCAAACCAGTTACTAATAGTAGTGCAATTGCAGAGAATTAAACCATGGCAATTAATCAGGCTAGCAGTAGCTATATCGATAGAGACGTCGTTCAAGTGTAACTTAGAGACACAATTAGGTAGCTAGCTGTGGTGACCCAGCATACCACTGCATGTTGTAGTATGCCAGTCGTTGATATAACATTCACGGAGTACCAATCCGCAAATATTACATCCCTCAGAGTAGTACAACAGAACATAGCAGGTCCATAACTCATTCATTTATTATTACAAACCATACATACATATCATCTCGGAGTTCCTCTTGGGTCCTAAGAGGAATACTCCTGGGTTCGAGGTGAACCCAACTTAACTTACAACATATATGTCTTAGTAAGTTGTACATTTATTCTCAGTGAGCAGTTAAGTACTAAGTGTTCGTACTGCTTAGCTACTAATACTACCAGGTTAGTCTACGCTTGTTCTCCTCCGGAACCCTCCCCGGTTCCGTAGACGATGAGGTAATCCACTCCTTCTACACCTCCGGAGAGGTCTGGCTCTTCATAGCAGATTTCTTCTGCTCCTTCACGGTTGTCGGTGTCCTCCTCAAGATGATTCGGGCAATCTAAGCGGGGATTTAAGAGTGGTATGAGTACGAGCGTACTCAACAAGTTCATTATAGAAAAGAGGTGTTTAATGCACTAGCTACGATATCAGACCAGAAAGTCTAATACCAATGCAGGTTTTGATAATCATTTCTTCAAAAGGTTGCTTTTATTAATAAGAACTATGTCCGTCAGCCTTCACCGGTTTACTAGAACTTCATGGAGTTCCTTTCCGGCAGCGTTCGCAGTTTCAAAACCCGGAACAGGGAGTGACAGGTCACGATTCATTACACTCGCGAGAGGTGTGTTGCTTTACCCATAAGAGATCTTAACCATGGTGCCAACCGGGCAGCTTTCCCGTCCACACTTCCTTTGGTGTGATGCCCGGTATAAGGTCTTAGCCAATCATATTCCTCCGCTACCTCGCACACCCACCCTTTGTTGCAATCCCCGACCCTGGGTCCTCGCCGGTGTACTTATACCACTTAAGGATGGCCCCCGACCACGACAACAGTTCTGGGCTCTACCATAAACTCCTTCGCCGGTAGATGCAACCCATCATAGACCGCATTACCGTGGGGAATTAGAAGGGATCCCCACCCTCCGGTTGTTCTCGCAAGATACAACTGCTACGGTAAGCTCATCCGTTGATGTACGAGAGGTGGAAATACAACTGACTACTCCGTCCCACTCCAGATCTTATGGTTAACACGAATTTTACGGCACAAGAATCACTGGACGACATTTGTTGTTTAATCCTAGATGGATATAAACCCATTGCAATGGAACCTCCACCATGTCAACACATTCCATGGTTCCATTGCCAACCACATAGTCATATTCATAGTTATGAAAGTAATACTTTTGCTTTTCATGCAAGAGTGATAAGTATAGTACTTTGCAAGTAATTTGGTAAAAATACTCAAATGACATGAGCAAGCGATGAACTTGCCTGAAGACTGCAAAGTGTTGCAGTTTGATGGTGTGGACTGACCCTTGTCCTCTGTTGCTGAAAAATAGCATCATTGTCCGATAAGGGCAATGGTTAAAGAAGCATTTATGCATGATTCAGCTTTTAGGGTTTGTTCCCCCTTCCCGATGATTTATTATTTCATGTAAGAGGTAATCTAAGAACAATTTAGGGATACTCTGTTTAAAGTAAAATACTACCTTGAAATGTTGTCAAGGTGTTTTTAAAGTCCAAAAGTATTGATGTACTTATTTTTATCATTAAAAATATGGTGGGATATTTTTAATGATTAAAATATTCATCAAATTATGACTTAATCTCTTTTGTCTCCAAAAATTCCTTTTCATATTTTATTATGATAGAGAATTTTGTGCTGAGTGGTTTTCATATTTTTATTTATTTTTTTAGAGCTTTACTTATTTTAAAAAAAATCTGGAAAGATTCAATTTAATGGGCATTTTTGAAAAGACAGAAATGCCCCTGGGCCCACCTGTCAGTGGAGCCCAGTGGGTTGGGTTAGACCCGCACGGTCCAACCGACCCGTGCGGTCGCTCCCACTTCTCCCCCTCCGCGCCGCTTCGACGAACCCTAATTACCCTCGCTCTCTGGCGACCCGCGTCGCCCCCGCCGTCGCCGGTCGATACCGGCGAACTCCGGTGGTGTTGGCCTCCGCCATAGTGCGCAATCGATGCAGCCCGTGATGGCGCGTCAATCTATCCGCGTCGATCTGACGCGTGCGTCCAGGGTTGCTCGACCTCGACCCTCTCTGGTGCTAGGGTTGCGGTCCTCGCCGGCGATGCGTGTCGGCGGATGGTCCTGACCTCCCTGGTGTCGCTCGGCGGCTTGCTGATGTGGTGCTGGGCGCGGTGGTGCTCGATGTGGCCTAGCCTGGCTGCGGCTTGGCGCTGTCGTAGCCTGGCTGTGCCGCTGCATCCGCCATGGCTGCATCTACGAGCTCCTGCTCCCAGGTATGTTTGCCTCCGTCTCTTCTTTCCCTGTTCTTCCTCCTCCCTTGCTCTGGATGCTCTAGCATCCATCTCCTTGGTGTGCTGGCCTTGCCAGTACACCAGATTCAGCTCCTCCTTCGTCTCTTGGTCAAGCTCAGGCCATGGCTGCTCTTCCTCCTGGAATGGCTGTTGTTCTAGGCTAGCTGCTGCTGCTATGTTGTGCTGGTTGCTGCTGCTGCGCTCTCTGTTGCTGTGGTGACTCATGTGCAATAGCTCATGAGCACTTTATGATGCTCATGGTCTGCTAGATGGTTCTTGCTACTGCTGCTGGTGCTAGACTATCATGTATGATCATTTCTTGGCTCCTGGCTTGATTACAATATGTAATCCTTGCATTCTTACAAGAGCCAGTGCCTCCGTGATATGTTTATTGAGCTTTTAGCTCCTGGTAAAGCTCTGCTAGGTTTGTTTGTTATTTAGCTACTTCATTTCCTTGCTGATGTGCTTCTGGATACAATTATAAAATTGTTTGTATGATTATCTGTGATACAATTGTTGCTTAACTGTGGATATTTCATTAACTGGTCCATGAGTTGATGCTAGGATTGACTCTAGCATGCCTTAGCATGCTCTAGCAAGCTCTGGTGATCATATGATTATCAGATGATTGGTGGTTGTCTACTGACCTATGGTTTGGTGCCTCACTTGTGTTTCTCCTGGTGTCTGTGTGGCACCCAAGCTTGTGCTGGTGCATGCTCTTGCTTGTTCCAGCACCTGCTGATGCTTGCAGTGATCCATTGGATCATATGCAGTTCCTGATGCATGCTTTATTTGTCTGTCTCATTTATCTGAATAGTTCTGATTTATTAAATGGATAAATGAGGTGAACTGCTTAGCAGTGATGATCATATAGATTGATTTATTTGAGCTAGAGGGATGCCAACCCTTTGTTGGGGACCCTAGCTCACTCTGAACCCTCTGGGTAGTGATGCAGTGGCTTGATGTGTGATTTTTTGGGTTTGAGGTGGCCCTGACAACATCCTGATGCTGTCCAAGGGTAGCTCCCCCTCTCTGTGGCTTGCTGTGGTTGGGTGAATGCTTGCTGGTGATCCTATTGGATTACCAGAAGCTTTTGATGTTGAAAATACTTGCAGAAGACATATATCTCTGCATATCTGATGGTTTTAAATGGGCTAGAGTAATCTGTGTGTATCTAGGTACAAGTCTGGGATGGTTTCTTCCTATTTCCATTTGGAAATATGCTACCATTTGTCTGGTTGGCATAACCATGGTCATAGGCTTTGATTGATCCCTGATTTTTGCCATTTCTATCAGGTTACTTTTGGTCTATGACCAAGTGATGATCAATACTGGATTATTCCACCCTCTTGTGTATCTGTGGATGCATGGTTGTGCATATGGTGAACAAAACCATCTGGTTTGTTCATGATTATGGTATACCTCACTCCAGCTCCTAGAAAATGGTGTTGGTGTAGAGGATTTGCTTATGGATGGTTTGTTTGCTTGCCCTGCTCCTCCTGGCTAGCTTGTGCTTGATCTACTCCATGGTGGCTTGATCAACAGTGAGCAGTTCTTGGTGGAACTGTTTCTGGATGGTTTGCTGGTTATATGTTCTTCCTGTTCTTGTGTTCTTACCCTGGTGAAGCTTCTGTCGATGGAGCTGCTAGGGTTTGCTGTGAAAAGTATTTATACTGCCCCTCTCTTCACTCCTTTGGTCGACAGCAAGGCATGTGCTGGGTTCTCCTCCCCTGGCTGTGTGTGTGGAGAGCATGCAGCTCTCCTTGTGAGCTGCCTGTGTGCTCACAAGTTGGGACTTGGGACAGTCCTGGTTCCCTCGACAGACTTGAGATTATCTCTCAATTTCTGGTTTCTTTTGCTAACCTGCCAAGAGGCAATGCCACTTGGCATAATGGGTTTCTTTCTATTGTTGTTTTATTTTGCAGGAATCATCTGGATGATCAAGTGTTGATCAAGAATCACTTGAAGAATTAACTTGTTTAGTGTAGAATTCTGTAATTACTTGTAATTTTTCCTTTTCTATTTTTTTCCATTTATTCAATTTCTGTAATATATTGTAATATTCATAATCCATTTGGAATATTGTAATTGACAATGTAAATTGTGTGATAATCAATAAAGCTCAAGTTTCTCTAATGAGCTTTAAATATGTGTGATATTATTTTATATGTTTCATTATCTATTTTTTTAATGAATTTGAATTATGATATATTCAATTGATGTTTGAATTTTGAAATTCAAACATAACTTATTTGAATTCAATCATGCAACTTAAATTGAGATGCCATGTTCCCCTCTCTTCTCGAAAACCCTAATTGAGTTCATTGAGGTCCAAGTTTATCGCACTCTCGGAACCCTAACCCTGTAAGGTGTCGAGAGAGAAACTTGTCCCCCTTCGATGCAGTTTTTCTTTAAAAGCGCGAAATTTTCACCAGATTTTACGATGCAATGCACATCCCTTTCTAAATTCTACCCCTTGATCGTCACTAAACCTTGGACATTACACTAGCTACCTTAATCTCTCATCTTTGCGTGGCAAGCCACCAACTAAGTTTCTACTCTACATAGAGAGATTAACTGACGTCTCCTTGCTGGACCATGCATATGCACTTGCTGAAATGGACAAATCTATTCACTACTGTGCAAGATCCAAGTCAAAAACAAAATTCTCATACAAGATTCGTCAACAAATGTACATGGCCAAGGTATGCACATGGATGTACGCAACCACCTTTTACCCATGCAGATGCATATATGGATGACTCAACCTTTTGCACATGCCTTTGTTAACTGTTACCTGCAGCTTTTTGCACAAGAGATTAATTAAGAATTAGTATTACTCAGTGTAAAGATCCATGGAAGGATGAATTCATTAGCTAGCATATACTCAAAGTTGGATCTTGGGAAAGGGCGTGAAAAGATTACTTTGGCTCTACTTAACAGTCCAATCGAGAAACAGATTACCCTCAAACTCTGCACTCTGACTCTTGATTAATATGTACTACACTAGATTACTGGAGCATAGCACCGTCCTCATAGTTTATATATATAGCTTCGAGATCTCTGACTATGTGTGTGCCTTGTAAATTTCACTTGCGGCCGGCTTAGGTGGCTTCTCATTTTATTTCCACCTTTATTTTAAACGGATTTTGTTTCCACCTCTGTTATTGGTTTTCTCTTACTTGGATCATCTATTGATGGATGTCAGCAATTAATTGTACCTATGTGCTCTTAGGCAATGGATAAATAAATTATTTGTACTAGCCAGTGATCACTTAATTGGCTGGCTATATATCAGTCAATTGACATTTTTTTCACAAGATACAAAAAATGTTCAACATGTCGTAATCAACCGTTCATCTAGTGCAAACAAAATGTACTATGGTTCGTCTCAGTTGTCTGGAAATCTTAATTCTCAGTTAAAATTACAAATTTGTTCATGTATACAGATTAAAGAACGATCACCGTGCTTTAATAATTTGTCCATCTTGTGCAAAAAATGTATTATATATTCTCTACTTTACAAATTTGTGAAATTTTTGATGGGTCATAAAGTTGAAATGACAATTCTCAACCTCTTGGTCATAATTAGCAAAACCGAATAAAATGCGATGAAGGATTGTCACATATATATGCTCTATTGTTTCTATATAAACGACCGATGAAGAATCATCACAAATATGCTCAATTGATTCTATAAACTAGATGGAGTAGGTGACCAGTTGACTGATTGATGTTTAACTGTAACAACTGCTATACATTGTGCATATTATACATGTAGTCCAATATAATCCATCGCCAATCAAACTCACACCCTTCCCCGCCGGTCACTGAATAACAAAAATATGGAATATTACTACTGGAACATGATGAGATTCAGAGATCTTGCAGCTGATTGGTTCATGAGGTATCTAGCTTGTTGCCTTCTTCTTGTTCTTCTTAATCATCTTCTTTTATCGCCCAATTATAATGAAATATTAGTTTGGTAGCCCATGCATGATTAATTAGTTGTGGTCATCAAATCCAAAGACCTAGGTAGCTTTGACACCTGTTCTTGCCTGCAGATTTGCTAGCTCAAAGTACTCCTCTGATTAAGGTGACAAGCTACCTGCTAGCTATGAGAATTAACACCAAAGGTCACCTACTGCTATATAAGAGTGTAGCTTAGTCTGTAAAGCTAGGAAAGCATAGTAGTATGGGGGAGACGCATGCGTGCATGTCTCTAATCAGTTGTAGCTGATGAGGGACAAAGGAATATTGAGTCAGCAATTAAAGTCCCTTTCCATGTCATGGATCCTGGCTACTCCCACTCTTGCATGGACTTAAGCTATAAGCTAACTACAACTAATTAGTTCCCTACTTAACATATATGCTTTCTGTTTGTTTAGTTTGGACGGTTGGGATTTGACTGAGTAGTTGCTTCTTCATGCAAACAGCTGGTTAAGCTGTCAAATACAGCTTGCAGCTGGTTAATCTTGCTATGAATCCAGTACTAACTAACTTAAGTACACTGTGCTGGTACTGTGCTCGATGCATGCTAGCTCAAGTGAGTGATGCATGGGTCTAGTCATATCCTGTCAACAAGGAATTTGTTCAGATTCAGGGGATATGAATTGTCATCTATCCATCCAAACAAGACTGAAAATGGGTGGGCCCTTGCCTGATGCAATCACATGCATTGCTCTACCATCTGAAAACAGGATCAAATCTGGAGGTGCCGATGGATGTATGAGTCATATCGGAGACCAAAACCATGTGACATGCCTGATTGGTTAGGTTCACTTGGCAATCATTTCAGCTGCTGCCCTGATAACATTAACAGGGCCAAAAAGCAGACTTACTAATTGTCCATAATGCTCCATCCATACTGACTAATCATTTATTTGCTTAGGTTGATCAGAGAATATAATTAAGCATCAACCGGCCATTGATTGAAACAAAGAGAAGAACGCAGATCGATTTCAATCACAGGGAGAGAATGGAGCGTCGATCCATCAGGTAGTAGATTTTTTGATGAGGGGGAGAAAACATGGGGCTGTGCAGCAACCCCAAAACCAAGAAATCCTATGTTTTACTGTTGAAGCTCAGAAAATGTATACATAATTGATTTATAAAGAATGACTAGAAATGTTCCTCCGTATTGGGCCCTCTTTTTTTTTATAGCAGCATGTAATATGTTGGTGTTCTTTTAACAGGAAGCCACAAACTGTGACAACTTGTCTGAGTTGTCTTGTGTTGTTTCATCTCCTTTTTTTTGAGCTGAAAACTGTAGGGGAGGCTCCGACAATAAAATTTTATTTACAGAGATAAAATATGTACAAGAGGAGAAGAAAAGAGGGAATGTACAAAATTGTTTCATCTCCTTGGTTAGACCTTCTTGGTAAAGCAGAGGATTATCGTCGAAATGATTTAAACTGTTTCAAAGACACAATAAACATTTTTTTTTTGGCTTTGGACTCTTCCATAAATTCAGGGATGGGTTGGTGTTGCAACCTTGGAATCTGTTTCAGGTAGTTATGTTTATTGTGTTGTGAGATATAAGTTGGTGCTAATTTGGTCCTCCCTGCTTGTGTGTGTAATGGAAAATAAGGGCATGATGTGTCAAAATTCCTTGTAGCCCCAGACCTATAGGGAGCTCTTTTTTACAAAATTCAGAACTTCATTTGTAGGTCTCTAAAATTCTGAAGAAAAAAAAACATGTATAGTATGTATGACCATATGTGATCTGCACAAAAAAGACAAACGTTGGAAGTAAGATTGTGTTTTTTTCAGAGTCTCAATTCTGTGATTTGTTTTTTCATCTAGAGGACATGAGTCTGTATCGAAGTAAAACACTTGAATTTTTTGAAATATGAAATACATTTTCGATTTTTTTTTAAATACCGAGCTCACTAGAGGAGTAGAGTTCAGAAGCGATATACACCTCTGTAGAAGTTAAGTGTTCTCTTCATGGTACATATCATAAGGCTTCTTTCCAGCCATCGTTACATGGCCAAACCACTCTGGAAACCCAAGGAAACACCAGACGGGGGGTGAGGATTTTTGCCCTATGGTGGAGACGAGCTTTGTACTTGCGACAAATCGTGTGGCCACCCGCTATCTCCCACCGAGCTACCTTGTTTTCACCTCACGTTTGCCATCTCCCACCGAGCCACCTTGTTTTCTCCTTCGCTCTGGCGACTGTCTCGCTCAAAATGGCCAAATCAAAGTAGCGGCACACAGGCCTATCTAGCCCCTGTACAGATGATCAAACGTGCAGAAACTTCGTGGTTGGTTGATTCCAAAGTAGACGACATGCCAAAGCAACTGGGATTCCATGATATATTTTTCTGATTTTGTTTACTTTGGTGTCAACATACCAAATAATTTGCAATGTGAGGGCAATATATTGTCCAACAATTGGCAAGCCAATTCTTGCCAATTTCTTGTAGAGCATTAACCAAACACACCCATAGGTTGACTACCAAGAAAGATGGGATTCCAAAGAGATCAGAGGTAGATTGTTTCCTAATTTTATGGATCAGACAAAGAGTTGGGCAGAACACGTTTTGCCTTTGGATTCGACAAAGCAATGCCATAGCATCAAAAGTTAAAAGTTAAGCGGACTCAGTTGAAGTTACAATGTAATTATCCAGCACTAGTAAGTAATCACTAGTTAGCACACACAAGCCACAACCATTTTCAATAGTCTCATCAACACCCCTTTTTGATTACTGAAGCCTAATCTACAGCCGGTGTTGCTTTGTCATCTTTGTGTTCCAGCTTCTAATCTACAAGTTGTACATCAGATGCAACATCATCCACAACTTCTTTCCTTTAGCAATTGTAAACATCTACAAAGGCTAAATGCCAATATGAGTGTATATTCGTAAGAACTACATGAAACTCGGTAGTACTGAATTTCAGTTGCAGCCCACTGGGCCAGAAAGCTGGGAAAGTTTTCCAGGTACAAATCGCAGCTGCAGATTATACCTGATATACTGATGATATTGTAAGCCTCATGCAGTCGTCATTCTGCTTAAACGGGTGCCCTGGTTCTTATGAGGTGCAGGTCCCAGTGATGTAATCACCTGTGGCATGGTCATTCCTCCAGAAACAATTATTTCTGTAGAAATCAAAACAGTAGAATCATAACATTAGAAATTCAGGTGCCACAGGAAGAATGCTACAGTAATAAAAACACTATCAAACTCAACGGCAGCACAAAGAAAGCATGCTCTCGAAGTTAAGAATAAGCTCATGTTTGGCTTGGGATACAGATATTACAAATAAATTGCCAACAGGAGGATACGATAATATCTGAGTGAAACTCAACGGCAGCACAAAGACTGCATGCTCTCCAAGGGAAATAAGCTCATGCTGGCTTGGGATACAGATGTTACAAATAAATTGTAAACAGGAGGATAAGATAATATATGACTGAATTCTAGCATTGAACTTACAGAAAAGTAGCATGTAGTATTTGGAAAAGAGGAGCTTGAAAGGAGATCATCAAAATAACTAACCTATTCCCTCTCGAATGGATAGATTGGGCCTTATAATTTCCGCAGAGTTCACCAAAAAAATATCACCAATATATAGATGGTTGGTTGGTACGTATACACTACACAGTTCTTCGTCACCTTTGTCAGTCTGCAATACAATGATAGATGACCACGTAAGAATCCAACAAAAATAAAGTATATATAAAACATCATTAATACGGTAAGCATACAGACGCACACAGTCAAGGTAGCACTTATGTCAATGTAGATTCTGGACAGAACAATAGATAACAAGAAAGGACCAGGGTCTCTTTGATGTAAATTGGTAAATGAAATTTTACAGCATTTTCTGAACTTAAGGCCTAAAAGTCGATAGATTTTGGCATGTCCTCTGATTTAATGCACATGTTCAATTTTGTTTTTATTTTGCCTTATTTACACTTACCAGCAGATATTCATTGAGACGAAACCAAGTCTGTTATTAGTCTTGACTCTAATGTGCAAAGATCCTTAACACATAAACCTGAAGAAGCTCTAGCTGACCTTTTCAGGGCTTCAAAGATATGCTGATTTAAACCACCTTATATACACTATAAGCCAGATAAGCTGACTCATAAGATAAGTCCAGCCAGGCTACATAAGACCTAATCTTTATTTATTTTATTTTTGTGAATCTCTTGAGATCTAAAATGATTCAGAAGTCATAGATCATGACTAATGTGTGTCATTTTCTTGAGAGAGAAATATTTCAATAATGGGGTGACACAGAAAAGAGCAAGCAAGTACGATTTAAACTTTGTATAGCTTATGAAAACCATCAAATAATTATTCTCCACAGCATATTGATGGTAATTTATCTAGAATGAAGCTGAAGCATCAAAATGCGTATTCATGGTGGATGTTATGAATCCATCTGTAGCAAGAGATATGTATAAATAAGTACCTGAAGAATCATGGTCGATGTTATGAACCCAAATGCATATTCACCAACACGGGGATGGCTAATTATTGCCACTTCTTTAAATGCTTCTGTATTTTGATCTGTCAATGAAGAATAGTACATAATAAGATTTCTGGTGGGACAGAAGGAATTACACAGAAGATGTGACATAAGGATTTCAATGCCACCAGTTTGTCAATGTCTATGTAAACACAAATGTGGTGCACAGAAACACCAGTGTGTCAATATCAGGACTCATTCGGTCTTTTTTAAACTTTAAGTCATACAGTCTTCATGCAGTTAGTTCTATATTAACTTCATAAGTTCGTGTAACTGGAAAAAGAACTGGTGACCTATAAATGTGTTCAACTCTTTTATGAAGTACAAAACGCTGGTGCTTATATAAAGTTTACCATAATAAGAACACATTGGTTTTGGATATGCAAGTCATGCAACTGAGTAACTGACACTTCTTTCAAGGAGCTACCATTCATTAATGATGAAAATTATGAATGACAGAAATTTAAGAAGAGAACAAACATAGATGGTCGATATTCTAGAGCACTTGGCTAATTATTGCCACTTCTTTAAATGCTTCTGTATTTTGATCTGTCAATGAAGAATAGTACATAATAAGATTTTTGGTGGGACAGAAGGAATTACACGGAAGATGTGACATAAGGATTTCAAATTTTCAATGCCACCAGTTTGTCAATGCCTATGGAAACACAAATGTGGTGCACAGAAACACCAGTGTGTCAATATCAGGACTCATTCGGTCTTTCTTTAACTATAAGTCATACAGTCTTCATGCAGTTAGTTCTATATTAACTTCATAAGTTCGTGTAACTGGAAAAAGAACTGGTGACCTATAAATGTGTTCAACTCTTTTATGAAGTACAAAACACTGGTGCTTATATAAAGTTTACCATAATAAGAACACATTGGTTTTGGATATGCAAGTCACGCAACTGACACTTCTTTCAAGGAGCTACCATTCATTAACGATGAAAATTATGAATGACAGAAATTTAAGAAGAGAACAAACATAGATGGTCGATATTCTAGAGCACCTGGCTGTAGATGAAAAATGAATTACCTGGTGAAACAGCAGTGCTAACTTGCTTGGATGCAGAATATATGTGCCTTACAAATGGCATTTTCTTTATAAACCATTCCCCAACCCAGAAGACAGTTGAGCCCACCCAGGAAGACACAAATATCCCAACAATAAATATGAATACCAAGGATGTCACAAACCCAAGGCCTGGAATGAAGAAATATTATAGTGCTCAGCATTAAGCAAATCATGAATAATTGTCAGTACAATGAGCAATAACAACTTATTTTTAATAGCCTAAGGCTACTGCTGCCTCGTGTACTCAACGATTTCAGAGGATCTCATTTTGTGTCACTATCAGGAGCTCGGTACCATTTTAAATCGTAAAGCAAAGAGAGCAGTATTATAAACTAAATAAACCTTATCAGTCCCACAAAGAAAAACACAAATTTCTCTTTGAACTCAAATTTGCATTTGTTAGATCCTATTAGAGATTAAATCTAGATTAAATACATGCAGAAGGCCCACAGAGGGAAAAAGTAGGCTACTTAGGGCTATAACACTTTATAGCATATTAATAGAGTAAATATACACATTACTGTTTTTCTAATGCTGCAATTTTACCATAAGGCCTTGTTTGGTACTAGAGTTTTAGTGGGGATTAGCGGGGATAATCCACTCCAAACTTTAAATCCCCACTTATCCCCAATGCATGTTTGGTGCTAGAGTATGAGTGAGTTTAATCCCCACTCATCCCCACTTTTCCCCAAATTTTAGTGTAATTTTTTCAATCCCCAATACTCTACCCCTACCTAGTGGATTGGGGATGGGGTTTTGTGGGGATTGGGTGACAGCAGCGATTCACCCAATACTCTAGAGTATTATCCCCACTGAAACACTAGTACCAAACAAGCCCTAAGTAAGTAGCGTATGGCTAGACAGAAGTACGTGGGAAACAATTACCAAATATGTCGACTCCAAGTTTCGCATAGAGTGGACTGAAGAAGCCATCGAAAAATCGAATAAACCACCATGTGATGAAGAAGGTCACAGCAATAGGAAAGATAACCACACTGCAAAGAAAAGAAAAAAAGAAGAAGATTAGGCATGGATAACTTATAGGTTTTGAGACCTTTATGAATCAGTTGTTGGCAAGCATACCATCCAGTCATAAATTTCCTTGACACCCAGCTTTGGAGAACAGCAAAGCATGCCTGTTGAAGTGTCGCAAAGCAGGTTAAGTATGAAATAACCATTTTGAAGAAATGTAACATAGCTTGCAGAGAAAGTGCAATTCGTTTGGGTAAAACGGGAGAATGAAACAAAATAATACAATATAACAATACCGGTAACAAGTACTGCCTATTTAACCAGTAGAATTGCCCAGAGAGGATGTTGTGAAACTTGCGTGTCGGTCTAACGAGTTTGTGGTCCCAAAGACCAACACTAAGGAGCAGTTTAACTAGTTGCAGTTGCCAAATTCCTATAATTTCACAATCATGTAGGTCCAGTACTGACATGCATTTGCTAGTTGTGAGTTAATAAAATAAATGCGGTCACTGCATGCTCAGATTCAAGATCAAGACAGGCGCATCGCATCGCAGTAGCAGAAGCTATGGCGGACATGCATGATGGCAGGTTAAAAACTTAAAATCAGAAGAGGAGGTTTCCCGAACATGGCAGGCAGCTGGTGCGCACGAGCTGTATAGCTGCAGAAGCATCTTCACCCCCAACATGACTTGAGGCACACTCATGGAGTCGATTCCTCAGATTGGTAGCGCGGCCTCCTAAATATGTGGCGGCCAACACACGGTACGCATGAGCATGACGAAGTAAGCAGCGCCAGTGCGACCACCGAAACCATTAATCAGGCCGCGAAACGCGAGGTCAACCATGGGAACTATTTTAGTCCAGAAGGCAGAATCCCGCCGATCAAAACGGGCGGCGGTAGCGCATGCGCAGTGTCGGCCAGATCCATCCGAGCGAGCAACTAGGAGGGAGGGTTTTCCGTAACTCTAACAATCCCCACCGCGCCGAAGCCGAATCGAGGATAGCAGCAGCAGCAGCAGCAGCAAGGGCGGTAGCTAACAGAACGGGGGCAGTGGATGGATCCGTACCTGGCGGGTGGATGTTGCCGGCGAGGTGGGGCGCGGCGGCGACTTGACGGGGTCCTCGGGGTCGGCGGGGTCTGGCGCCTGGCCCATGGGCACGGCGACGTACTCCTTCTCCTCTGGCATTGCGGCGGGCGCGACGGAAGGTTCTGGAGGCGGAGGCGGGTTGGGGACGGCGATGGTTTCGTCTGCTAGTGTGTAGCGGCAGCGGAAGGTTGGTGCGGTGCGGTGGCTGGAGTTGGGAGGGGGTTCGCTTGCGTCGTGGCGTGGCGTGGCTGGACCGCCCCACGCACGCACGCCACCGTGTTGTACTTACCCGTGGGACCTGCGGGCGGATAGGGCCCGTCTGTCAGTGGGAGCACGTGGGTCCCGGGAGGCGCAGCGGGCGGCGGAGGTTGCGGGTTTTGCAAGCGGACGCGCGTCGGTCGGTCGGTCGTCGGTGGCTGACTCACCGCAGCTGGGTGGGTATTTTGTTGTTTCCAAAGTGGAAAGACGAGGTTACGCTACTGGCAAACCATATGAGAGTGGACTAATGGAACTCGGCGGCACGTGATCCTGGGGCAACTTGGCCTTTCATTGGTCCACGAGCTTGTGGCGGGTCCGCTGCTTGGAGGTGAATTTTGGCGTATAGCAGCAACAAATTGACACATAATACATATGTGGGCCCACAGACAATTAATAAAGTAAAACAGTACTGACAGAGCTGCAGCGTCATATGGACCAGAGCTGCAGCAGCGCTAGTGTTGAGACGAGCGTAGGAGCTCGCTGCGACGTCGTACGGAGCGCTGGAGCGCCCCGCGACTCCGGAAGCTCCGGCCGCCACCGTGGCCAGCTCGACGGGGCAGCCGTACGGCGCACGGGAGGGCAGAGGAGCAGCACGACGCCCTGCGGCTGCGCGGCCGACGTCTCCCTCCTGCGCGCTCGCTTAAGTGCCCGCCCGCGCGACCTGCTCTAGTTGGCCCATCCCAGCCCCGCCGCCGCCGACGTGCGCGCCCTCGTGGAGCCCGACGCACAACCACGAGCGCAGACCCGATGCCGACGTGCGCGCCCTCGTGGAGCCCGAAGAAGCAGCGGCAGTGGAGCAGCGTGATGCGCGGCGGCGCGGCAGAGGAGCAACGCGATGCCCCGACGCTGCCGTGCGCGCCCTTGTGTAGCCCGACGACGACGCGCGCGTCCTCGCCTCGTGCTCGCCGAGAAGCTCGACGTGCTCGACCGAGTCGCCACCGTCCGCCTCGGCTCCAGCGTCGTGCTCTGCCTGGACTCCCGCGCCGTGCACCCCCTCGTGGAGACCGACGACGAGGTTCACCTCCTCGACATCCTCCCCGTCGCCTAGCTCGCCCCGAGCCGCCCCGCCCTGGTTGAGGACCGCGGCGGCGTTGTACTGCGCCAGATTCCAGCGTGACAGCGCGAACAGAGGCGGAGGCGGCACCAGGCCATCCGCCAGGCTGTTCCCAACCCCGCCCACGTGGAAGCACGCACGCCAGGAACGGCGCGTCGTCGTCGCCGTGCCGTTTGCGAGCACGCCCGCGCGCGTCCGCCCTGCCCCGCCCGCGCGCTTCCACCACGCGGCCACGTCCGCCGCGGCCGTGGGAGGAGCCGAGGTGGAGGAGCAGCACGGTCGAGCCGCGGCGTGTGCCGCGCAGCTGCCCCGAGCCCCGCCCCGAGCTCGCTCTGACGTCGCCCTGTCCCCGTCGCCACCGTCCCGTGCCAGGACCACGGCCACCGCCGCCATCGCACCGCCGAAGTAGGCGCAGTGGGCGAAACTGATGACGGCGCTCCAGGAGCGGATCGTGGAGGAATCGAGGCATAAGGAGGAGAAAGGGTCTTCGTCTAGGAATTCCTCCTCGTCGCCGTCTTTCGACCTCCTCGCCGAGATGCACTCAACAGCCTCCTCGACGAGATCGCCCAAGGACGGCCTGGCCGAGGCCCTGACCGAGCCGCGTCTGGGAAGAAGAAGGAGACAACTGCAGATCTATTCCTCTCATAACGTTGGGTCCCAGCCTTTGTATTCTCTCCCGGTATTTCTAGTATCAGCATTTGTTAGATCTGCCATCATGGACCCCACACCGCACTTCAACCAATGGCAGCGCGAGTTCTGCCGGGAGCACATGCCCGCCAGTTCAACCGCGAGTTTTCCGAAACCATATGGCCTTTTTTTTCCCAATTTCTATTAGGCTGGTGCCAATGCATCACCACACTATAGCCTGCCACTTCAGCTTTTTTCTTACTCTCACCTCACTCTCACCCCACGGTGCCAGTGCACAGGCTATAGTGCCAGCTCTCACTTCTCTCTCCTCCACATCACCATTTCTTTTTCAGATTAAGTTATTTCACTCGATTTTTTTTAGACATTCGAAATAATGCAAGAAAATTATTTTATTCAACTAAAAATGTTACCGATTACATAATAATTAATAAAATTGCATAATAAATTTTAAAAATTACATAATAAATAAAAATTCTACTCCTCTTCCTCTTCTTCCTGCTCCTCCTCCTCGTCGTCATCATCTTCCAGACCAAGCTCTTTTTCCACCATCTTGATGGACTTCGCATGTTTGCGCTTTTCTGCTTCGTTCATGTCGTCGGTTGATCGGTCTTTCATTTTGTTCCATTGCTTGAATAGCTTATCCTTCACTAAACCCTTAATCATGTTCCTCATCGCGAAGGATTTACTTCCTACCTCACTGCTTGATGAGGATTCCTTCCCCTTCCTCCGACCCTTACGTGCCGCGGCCTTGGCCCTATCGCGGCCCGGTGGACGCTCCTCCTCCGTCGTCGCCTCGCTAGAGCTGTACTCACCAGAAACTCCTAGACGGCTTCTCTTGGAAGTGGACTCGGTTCCACTACCAGGACCATGTTGTCCTTTCCACTTCGCTTCATTGCGAACAGCTTGCCACCAGTGGTGCCATCTGAAGTCACTCTTTTGTCATTCGCGTACCTCTCCATTTCCGCCTTCATGACCATCTGATCGTCTACTCCACTCTGACGTAACGCTTCTTCTTGGATGTGGTATGCATTGAACATGGACACCTCCTTGTTGTAGGCGTTCCAATGATCCTTCAGTTGCTTGGAGGTCCGACGACGGGCAGGATCCGAGGTAGAGTTGAAGGTTGCAGCTATCTGACCCCAAAAACTAGTGCCGGTCTTGCAATTACCGGCAACAGAGTCCTTGGAGTTAAAAAGCCAAGCATTAACCTACCCCGAAATAGATATTGTTAGTGAAAAATCCAAGCAATAACCAACCCCGAAATAAATATGTGATGAGTAAGTAAAGTACCAGTTTTTCCTCTTCCGCAGTTGTCCAGTCAAGCCTCTTTGCACGCAGTGGTACGATTGTTTCCGCGGCATTGGACTCGGAGCTTGGAGCACTGGCTTCAGAAGGTGGTGGTGGGTACAGACCATATGGCGCGTATGGATACGGAGGTGGAGGGTATGAACCGTACGAAGGTGGTGGGTAAGGAGGTACAGTGCCACTCCCGCTACCTGTAGGTGGAGCATGTGGAGGTGGTTGGGGGTATGGATACGGAGGCGGAGGGTATGAACCATATGGCGCCGGTGGTGGAGCGTATGGCCCATATGGCCCCGGAGGTGGTGTGCCGGAGGAGTATAAAACTCGGGGAAGCGGCGAAGAACCGACATTGGAGCGACGATGTGTCGGAGAGACATCATCTAGGTGTATTGTTGACCCGTCGGGCTGCAACAGATCCGTGAACGTGGTCAAATCTGGTGGAGTCCAACCGGACATGGTGGAGAAGATTTGAGAGAGTGAAGGAGATGAATGAGATGAAATGGGTGTGGAGTGAGTGAAACCATATGGGGGGTATTTATAGGGGGTGGGGATGAAATTTTAGGGTTTTTTGGCTTTTTTCGGATTTTTTGAAGCAGCAACGGCTACCCCAACGGCTAGCTGACGTGGACGAATCAGATCACGCCACGTCAGCTAGCCGTTACACCCTCTCGCCCGCCTGTCGCCCGCCTCTCGCCTCCCTCTCGCCCCCACTCTCGCCCCCTCTCGCTGCCAACGCTGCCGCCCCACTCTCGCCCGCCTCTCGCCTCCCTCTCGCCCCCAGCGCGGGCGGTAGCGGGCGATACCGCCGGGCGCCCGCGCCGCCCCGCGCTCTCGTCTCGCCCCGCTGTCGCCCGCCTCTCGCCCCGCCTCGGGCGGTAGCGCCCCGCCTACCGCCTGCGTTGGCACCAGCCTTAGGTGCTAGGGCACTGTCCGATATTACGGAGTGCTCTTCCGTTTGCACCGTCGGATGCAAATCGAGCGTTCCTATTAGCATCTAACCAACTGCGCTCACATCAAGACATAACCGCAGTACCGCTCTCTCTCTCTCTCTCAAGTCCAGATCGGGGCAAAACAGAGGAGGTCGCCGGAGAGTTGAGGCCACCGGCAACTACCGCAGCTGCCCCTGCAACCAGCACCGCCGTGTCCCCTAGTTTCACCGCCTCCCCCGGCTCACCTCGCCTCTGATTCCCCCTCCGCCGGAGAGGACGCCCACCTCCACCACGAGCTGAGGTGCCCCTTCTCCATGGCGCACCCGCGGGAGGACACCCAAATCCTCTTCCGCATTAGCCTCGTGCGCCTCCTCTTCCGCGCCGTCGGAGCTGTCGGGCGACGGTGGCAGCTGGGCTTCCTGCAGCGCGAGGGCGTTGACATTGTGCGCTGCCATCGGATGTAGCAGAGCCGGATCGAACTTGGTCTCGGCCAGTTCCAGGCTGCGTTCTGCTGGCCGCTGAAACCGGGCGCCGCCCCGGACCCGGAGGCCATGTACCTGAACGGGTCGCCCCAAACGGCGCCTCTAGCGCCCGTGTCGGCGAGCGGGTGGTTGCGTCGGTCGTAGATCCCCACGGGCGCCGTCGCTGAGGGCATGGGCATGTACCTGCCGCCGGAGCTGCCGACCCTCTTGTCGGTCGTCGCCAAATTAAACAGCAGGTAGTTCCGTTCCCAGATGTAGCATTTCGAAAAAAAAAGCAATACTAGTCCTCCAGTTCTGTAGAATTTTTGTAGCGGTTGATGCATTTTTCTTCTCTTTTATACATCGCGGATCTTGATTAGTCTGTTTCACGAGGATTTTGGATGCATCAAATAGTAGGCTCCTCTAAATATTGCATGTATTCTTTTCTTTTTTATACATCGCGAATCTTGATTACTCCGTACTAGGTTCCTCGAGGATTTTGGAAGTAGTATGAAATAGTAGGTTCCTCTAGATATTGGATGTATTTTTTTTTCCTTTTTCTACATCTAAGATCTTGCCAGTTCCGTGTATAGGATTTTCCTATTGAGTCAAAATAATTGGGGATGTACTTATTAGTTACCTGTTACATATAATTGATCATGCAGTACATGTTTAGGATGAAGTTTCGATAAACAAATACATGATCCCTCTAGCCAAATATTACCTCTGATTAACCATGTACTACTTTCTCTGGATGTAATTCCTCTACATTTAATACATCCTATACACACACTACTTTGTTTGTAGGATTCCGGTATTTTCTCCCATATACTTAAATTACCATTTTGTTGGTGCAAAAGTTGACTGATTTCCCCCCTGTTTTCCATGATGTAATTTTTGCACCTAATATGTTACAAGTACTAGTTATGGGATGTTGTTTTGTCCTCCTATACCCAAATTGCAATATCTCCCCATATTTGATTTACTTTTCCAGAGTTTCAGGTCATGCTTTTAGGGATAATTTAGGCAGAATAGGATGTATATTTTTAACTCACATATACATTTATGGATGTAATTTTTTATTTATATGCATCTTGGTTTGTTTGTGTGCAGTTCATGCAAGGAAATGTGGTCATCATATAAGACATGGATATGCACTTTGATCTTGTGATTAGCCCCAAGATTTGTTACATGCAGGCACTTCTAGACATGCCCAAGTTCTGGTGATACAACTATGACAGACCTTGGGTCTAGTTAATCCTGAGCTTAATTAGATGTAGAAGATTTACACAGCATGAGTAAAGTTTAGCTTCGTCGGGTTTTGCACAACACATTGGATGAATCTTTGTATGGCCTGCTTCTTCTTTTCCCTTTGCTTAATCACATGTAATTAAGAATTGTTCTTTTTTGGATTGGTATGTAGTACAAGTTTAAACTTTGCATCACCTTTGTGACAGGCTGGAACTTTGGACCACCTAGTCTGTATTTGTGGCCTTTTTCCTGCCCCCGGTATCTCGCTTCAGTGAGAAATGGTTCTAAACCTTTTTGGTACCTGTCGCTATCAAACGTGGTTTGATTTTCTATTTTGGTGAGGTGTTGCTATCAAAGTTGGTCCTGCTTTCTATTTTGGGTAAGTTTTGGGTTAAGACAGGGAGGGCACCGTGGTAGACTATCCGGTGCCTAGGCACCGTGTAGCATGGTCCTTTTTGTTTTCTGTTTTCTTGACAGCACTGAGGGTGCCACTACACGAAGACCGACCTTTGAGAAGGGAAAAATCCATCCCCCGCGCGCGCTGTCGCGACTACACGTGTCGCGCGCGGAACGACTCCCCGGAAAAGACACGAATCGTTTTCCGGGTTTGGTTTTTCCCTTTACGCTCGGCTAGACCCGTTAACAATATGCGGACCCGTTACGCTTCTTTTTCCCTTTCCGCACGCTGTACGTTTTCAAAAAATTGGGCGGGACCACAAAAGATTTTCCTTTTTTTTGCCTTTTCCCTTTGTATTTCTGGGCTGTGAGTTTTCTGGGAATTAATGGGAGGGAGGTAGCACTTTCAAATTACAATTTTATTTTAAAAAATCCAATAGAGTGCTACAAGCAGACATAAGCCGAAGCGAGTGCTACGGCTCGGCTTCGCCTCGTATCAAGGCGCCTTCGGCGCATCAAACATTAATAAACATAATGAATGGCAGACATATGTCGTTGTCCCCGTTTGTCGTTACCCCATATGTCGAAGCGAGTGCTACGGCTCGGCTTCGCCTCGTATCAAAGCGCCTTCGGCGCATCAAACATTAATAAACATAATGAATGGCAGACATATGTCGTTGTCCCCGTTTGTTGTTACCCCATATGTCGAAGCGAGTGCTACGGCTCGGCTTCGCCTCGTATCAAGGCGCCTTCAGCGCATCAAACATTAATAAACATAATTGCTCGGCTTCACCTCCTTTGGCGCATCAAACTGTTGTTCTCTGTTGTTCTTTTTTCTCTTTTATTTTCTGGAAATATTTTCGTTTTCTCTTTGTTTCTCTGGAAAGATTTCTGTTTTCTCTAGTGCAGGTACAAGTGCAAGGCTTGGGAAGTACAACTATGACGAATAGACGAGTACAGCGTCGGAACCAAGAGGAGTATGGGACCGTGTCTCTGTTTGTTTCTCTGCAATATTTACGTTTTCTCTAGTGTATGTACAGGTGTAAGGCTTGGGGAGTACAGCTATGACGAATAGACGAGTACATCGTCGGAATTAAGAGGAGTACGGGACCGTGTCTCTTTTTGTTTCTCTGGAAATATTTCAGTTTTCTCTAGTGCAAGTACATGTGCAAGGCTTGGAGAGTACAGCTATGACGAATAGACGAGTACAGCGTCGGAACCAAGAGGAGTACGGGACCGTGTCTCTGTTTGTTTCTCTGGACAAATTTACGTTGTATCTAGTGCAAGTACAGTTGCAAGGCTTGTGGAGTACAGCTATGACAAATAGACGAGTACAGCGTTGGAACCAAGAGGAGTACGAGAACGTGTCTCTGTTTGTTTCTATGGACAAATTTCCGTTATATCTAATGCAGGTACAGCTGCAAGGCTTGTGGAGTACAGCTATGACGAATAGACGAGTACATCGTCGGAACCAAGAGGATTACGGGACTGTGTCTCTGTTTGTTTCTCTGGAAAGATTTCTGTTTTCTGTTTGTTTCTTTGGAAATATTTCCGTTTTCTCTAGTGCAGGTACATGTGTAAGGCTTGCGCAGTACAGCGTTGACGGAGAGACTAGTACAGCGTCCGAACCAAGAGGAGTACGGGACCGTGTTTCTGTTTGTTTCTCTGGAAATATTTTTGTTTTCTCTAGCGCAGGTACAGGTGCAAGGCTTGTGAAGTACAGCCGTGACGTAGAGATGACTACAGCATCTGCACCAAGAGGAGCACGGTACTGTGTTTCTCTTTTGATTTATCTGAAAGAATTTTGTTTTCTCTAGCGCAGGTACATGTTCAAATGGGTGTCGAGTACGGCGATAACGGCTAGTCGAGTACAGGTTTCGTACCAAGAGGAATACAAGTATGTGTTTCTTTCCGCTTTCTCTATCGCAGGTACATGTTCAAAGGCGTGTCAAGTACAACGGTGATGGCGAGTCGAGTACATGTTTCGCACCAAGAGGAGTACATGATTTTTCTCTCTTTCCGTTTTCTCTAGCGCAGGTACATGTGTAAAAGCGTGTCGAGTACATCGGTGACGGCGAACCGAGTACAGTCTAGGTAGGCAGAGGAGTACAGGGCTGTGTCTCTTTCCTTTTTCTCTAGCGTAGTTACAGGTGCAAAGGTTTGTCGAGTACAACGGTGATGGCGAGTCGAGTACAGTTCGCAGCAATAGAATTTTAGACATATGACACTAGTATTAACATTACAATGTAAATAAATTCGAGGAGTTTCTCAAATATTACATATAAAATATTGAAAAGTACACATGAGATTAGCATTAACTAATAACCAAATAGAAATCCTTGTACGTAAGTCATTGTGTGGTTTGCATTGTTTCAGTACGACACATTGTACTTATTTTAACTTACGCCTCACATTTTAGCCTCGTTATGACAAGCTTGAGCCAGGCACTGCCATGTAAGAATGGAGATCCCCTTTCATCTTTGAAGCTAAATGAGCAAATGTCTCCTTCTTTCAGGTAAAATTCTTGAACTATATCTGGGAAACCTTTCTTTATCATAGCTTGTAACATCCCAAAAATTCAAAACAAAACAAATGAACTTCCCTAGTTCCAAATTTTGGAACCAACAAAAACTTTTCTTAAATTGAGTATGATACATAGTGATCTTGCTTAATTCTGGTGCTATTGCCATGATTGCTTGTTATAATATTTTTGAAATAATCTTAAACCCTAAACCTCACCCCTCTTTTCACCATCTTAGTTAAAATAAAATAAAAGGAAATTAAATAAGAAAAAGGCATATGTGCTTATGGCTATTTTTGTGAAACTTTACCCTAAGCTCCTCTACTTTGTTTAGAGGTTTGGAAAACCTTCATACACCTTACCTAGGGCATACCAAACCTAACTCAAGTGGTTTCCAAAGAAAATAAAAAGAAACTAAAAATGCCATAGAGGCATATGAGAGTAAAATGCAAATTTGTGAATTTGAGAAGATTGACCCTAGGACTTGTTGTGAATGGTTGGATCACTCCTATATACCATTTCAACACTTAACAACACCATTTGGGTCAAGCCAAGTCAAATTCAAACTCAAATGCAACATATGCATAGAGGCATATGTGGCACATAGCCATTTCACCAAATTTTACCCTATGACCCTAAACCTTGACCAAATGATGTGAAACCATCTCTCAACCTAATATAACACTAAATTGACCCTAACCCATGTCCAAGTAAAGCAAGATCAACCATTTACAAGTTTAGTAAAATTTGACACCTCATCTCTTATGTATTAAGGCCAAATTTGCAAATATTTGAACAAGACCATTTGAATTGGTTTCAATGGTCTTAAAATGTTTCTAAACTAATAAGAACCACATTAGAGTCAAGAAATATCAAATAAATTGGAGAGAAATCAAATGGTGAGGAATTCCCATTTTCCCTCACATACACATAACACCAATTTTGCAAATCTTCACCAAAGGCCACCTTTGCTTGATCTCTTGTTTGTAAAACTCTTATATATGATAAACACACACAATTGCATCAAAGAAATCAAAATCAAATCAAAGCAAAATTCAAAACTTACATACATGTGATAATGGTCATATGTCACATTTATAATTTCTTCCCCACTTTGCACCCACCTATCTTTTGTTTCTGCAACCAAACTTGGTCAACCATTGCCATGTCATCCAAGACCATGTCAAGGTCAACAACTTTCATGTTGACCATCTCTGCTGAAGTTGACCCGGTTGACCAGAATAGGATTGACAAGAGAGGACTTTGAAACAAAGA
Organism: Lolium rigidum; assembly: GCF_022539505.1. Classification (NCBI taxonomy): domain Eukaryota; kingdom Viridiplantae; phylum Streptophyta; class Magnoliopsida; order Poales; family Poaceae; genus Lolium; species Lolium rigidum. The sequence goes on from NC_061511.1 coordinate 250,729,384, forward strand.
GAAGATGACCCCCATTTTGGAATTCTTGCAAACCTTCACCAAAATGAGCACCACCACCACCAATCTTTCACTTTAATTCTATGTCTGAGCTCCACCAAAAAGATTTCCAAAATTCCAACTTTTTCTTCATGCGGCCATTTTCACAAACACATGGCAGGCATTGTTCCAGAATTTCAATACATGCTATTAACCTCTGGACTTTTGCCTAAATCACTTTCTATCTCTGATCATTGTGCTACTAGTACCCTCTCTACATCATCCTATGCCCTGCAGCCCTGCTAAAGGTGAAGCCAATGAGCAAAAACTCCACCATGCCGGCCATGATGGACATACTCCTGCTCAACCCCACCCTGGTCCTCTCCTCTCTACAGAACCTTGCCAAACTAGCTCCCTCTCTCCGCTGAGCACGCTAGACATCGTCCCAGGTTAAAGAGAACACGACAACGCCCTGGACAACTCGTGGTCACCACGACTGGCCACGCCAGAGCGTGCACCAGCAGCACCCTGGACGCGCCAGGACGCCACCGTGCCCAGTCGCCCTCGTCCTCCTCTTCCCCTCCACTTGCGCACGCGTGATCACCACACCCCCAGCTACCTCCTAGACATCCTCGATAGCCCGCGCGTGCACCCTAGCCGTCGCCATGATCACCGACCTGCCGCGCCCGTACCGCGAGCACTCGAACGACGCCAGCCTGCCATCGTCCTTCCCTCTGCTGCCCCTTCACGCGCGCTAGCTTCTCCTAGCCGACGCCTACACGACGCCCCCATCGCCTTGCCCCTTCGCGTCCTGAATCGCCGGCGCCACCGTCGACCTCGCCGCACCCCCACGGCCACCCAGCGCATCTATAAATAGAGGCCCTCTCCGCCTTCACTCTTCACACCAAATCTGTTCCCCTCCTTCTTCTCGACCTCCCCGACCTCTGCTCCACGCGGATTAAGCCCTACACCGCTCCAATTGAGGCGTCGATCACCGGAGTCCGCCGCAGAACCCCCCTTCGAATTAGGCCACCCCAAGCGACGCCGCGACCACCATTCGACTCCTCGTCCTCGACAACCTCGCCGCGCACCCAGCGGAGCCCCGCGGGAACCTCCGTCACGCCGCCGACCCCCTACCTCGCCGGCGCAGCAAGCCTCCTCCCCCGACGTTGACGACGATCCCCCATCGTCCGATCCAGCTCTAATCGCACGGTCGAGATTGCCAGGTACCGCTTCGGCAGTTATAAGTCGCTGACGCGCAGGCCCCACTCCGTCAGACGGCCCGTGGCGTGGGCAGCGCTAGTTGGGCCAGCCCAGCTCGTCTCCCCTCATCCTGGCCCATTCTGTTTCCCGCGTGGCCCAATAATTCAAATATGATTTAATCCATTTCAGCTTTTATTTCAATCTGGTCTATGCTATAAATTTAATAGTTCAAAATCCACAAACCCAAATTGAATAATTCAAATTGTTACAGAAAGCTTATGAGTTTACCTACAGTTTGCCACTGGTTTCAACCCCATTTGTTGGGTAGTTTTTGAATAGCAAAAATAACAAAACTGATACTTTTCAGTATTCAAATAAATCTTAAAAATCAACCATTATGAATTTTGAAGTGAATCCAATTGCATTAATTCAAATTTAACAAACCCTAATTTACTATGTAAAACTATGATATGGGTTCTGTACATGATCATGGGCTAGAATCAAAATATTGGCTATGTAGTCAATACTAGCCCATTTAAACTATGTCCAAAAATTTAGAATTTAAATCTATGAGGTGTAGCACCTTATTTAAATCATTATCACAAGTGATATGAAGTAATGTGTTGATCTTTAAATGCTTAGGCTCATACTTGCTCACTTGTAGAATTTTAATCAACATAGTATTTAAATTGCACTAGTTATTTAAATCACATGAGATGATGAATCTCATATAAATCACTTTTCTCAAATACTAAGTGTGAAGTGTTGACCTTGGTCAACATGGGATCATCCCTGGTTATTTGAGAATATTAAATCACCTCAATAGTAGTTTTTAAATTAGTTACAACTATGTGTTAAATCATATGAGAGGTATCCCTCTCATTTAAATCTTGTTCTCAAGTAATTCAACATGAGGTAGTGACCAGGGTCTATATAATCTCATATTGAGTTATTTGGTGGCATTAAATCACTACCATGTTAGTAGTAAATTGCATGAGGTATGAAACCTCATTTAAATCATTTTCTCAAATGATGAGTATGAAGAGGTTGACTTTGGTCAACCTAGGTCATATATTATTCATAAGAGAGATTAAATCTTAAGAAGATTCAATGAGAGGAAATTATTTCTCCAAAGAACTAAATAGAAACCCTAATTCCAATTTCAATGAGAGGAAATTATTTTTCTAATATTAAATAAGGAAACCCTAGAATAATTTCTGGATAAATATTAAGTAGTGATGCTAGATCAATTATGTGAGCCATTAAGGCTAATTAAGACTACCTAAGTGTTGTTTGGTGATTGTATCCTCGTATTCGTTTTTAGACGCTAGTACCGGAGACTATCAAGAGGAGGAGGCATTCTACCAAGAGGAAGAGCAAGAAAACTTTGATCACCTCACCAATCAAGGCAAGCTAGACTAATGCAAGCTATTACCAATGCAAGCTAACACTCTTGCAAGGTTCCCTTGTGCAAAGCTCTACAAGAGCAAGGCACCATTACTTTTACTTTATGCTTAATGCTCCTATCCCAAGTTTTTTACTTTACAAGCTTTACTAAATTTTGTTTATCAAAGTATCTTTTTGATTCCTGACTCACTTAGTCTAGTTATGGAGTAGTGCAAGAATATCAAACTTAGCCTAGAGCAACCCAAGTTGCTTAGCACCCCTTATGACTAGTTGCTAGTGCTAAATTAAAGTTGACTACTACAGATGGGAACTTGTGAAAATCAATGACTTTGAAAACCTTGGAATGAGGAGTCATTCTATTGAAAGAATTTGAAGGTGAATATGACTGGTGATGACTTGGTGAATTTTACAAAACTGATGGTTGGGTTCGGATGCGATACCATTCCAATTTTACAAGTACCCCCACAATACCTGAATCTGGGTAAGGCTTAGTCGGAAATTTATGTGTCTTAGTATGGGTTCCCTCTGAAACAAGCGTCATCGGGGTTATGGCTGGAGGCTGCCTCTACAACAAAAGGAATGATGTGAAATGACGTGAAATGAGGTGAATGTCCGGCCCAAGCCTCGTGCGGTTCCCGAGCCGATCGTCGGTCTTCACCGGGAGGCCAAGCTCATGGGGAGAGGTGCCTATACTAGGGGGTGTAAATGAAAGGTTAGGATTGGTAGTTCGCGTATCTGCGTACGATAAATCGGGGCCGGTTACCCCCGACGAACTATTGCAATTGTTGTGGCACAAGTGTACACCCTCTCGCAGAGTTAAACCTATTCGAATAGCCGCGTCCTCGGTTATGGACAGTTGGAAAGGCCATACTGTTCCGTCATCAGAACTTTTCTAAAACTATGAATGGTGACTGGTGATTTGAATTGAAAGGTGACTTTGACTTTGAATCACCACTGAGTTGTGGGAATGACACTAATGTTCCCACAGGAGTTAGTTAAAGCAAATGAAGTGGCTTTGATTATTAAAGTGTTTATGAAATAAAACTGGCTTTACGCAAATGAATACTAGAGCTTAGAACCCCCTTGCTATAGTTGATAGTATTTACATTAGTATTAGTTTGCGAGTACTTTAAAGTACTCATGGCTGTGTCCCCGGCTATTCAAATGGCCGGACTATGAAGACGAGTACCGAACCCGAAGAAGGACAGCAGGACGTCTACGACAACTAGGATCACTCCTAACGTCAACGGTTGCTCGTGAAATAGATGGACTACTACTACGCTACTTTCGCTTCCGCTATGTGTTATGTAATGAATAAATAGAACTTCTATTATTGTAATGAGACTGGATCATGTGATCCTTTATTTGTAAGACGACTATGTGTTGTAATGAATGATGTGTTGTGATATCAATCTATTATATCTCGCAAAAACAATATTCCTGGGATTGCGAGGAATGGCATAATAGGCATCTGGACTTAAAAATCCGGGTGTTGACAAGTTGGTATCAGAGCCATTATTGACCTTAGGAGACCCTAGTTAGAATGGACGTCCGAAAAACTTAGGTTCAAAACAAAGGAAGTAAATATTTCTGAAAACTTATTTCCCACTCTTACCTTTGAGATCTTTTTCAAGTGAGAAATTCATGCTCTACTTTTCCTTGAAATTCCTACATAAAAGTTTGCACACTTGATCACGTCTCTAACTTAATCATCCTCATTGCTCACAGATGAAGTACCAATGGGAGTTTTATCAGCTTGGTCCCGGAGGCGACCTAAGGTTCGAAAAGGATTTGAAGCAACTAGTGGACTACCTAGGACACCCGTATCCCGAGTTCTTCGGAATACCCTTCAACAACCACTCCGGAGAACCACCTCGGTGGGAAGTTTCCACTGATCTACGAAGAAAGCTTGGAGCCCCGGTATGGGAAACCGTCTGGTTTTCTGTAACGGGAAACACTTGGAAGGAAGGACTAGTCAGAGCTATGCAAGAAGCAACTGCTCGTCTGTGCGGACAGAATATCAACCAGCTCAAGAATACCCGCTTCATCTACTACCCAAGACATGACCCCACCGGAAGACCGATGACCATACCCCCACGTGTGGAGATGAACCCCTATGTAGCACACCAAGACTTCAAGAGGTACAAAACCCGCAGGGATTTGGACAACGCCCTCGCCTCTCGCCAAGCACATTACCCGTGAAGACGAAGAATTCCACCCTAAAGAGTAGTATCATTTAAGGCACCTTCGTATGTGTGAGTTGTATCAGGATCCCCTTGTATCGTAGAGCGAATGAATGGTTCTTCAAACCAACGGTGTGTTAGCTTTGTAATATGTGATGTTTGGTATGAATGAAAAAGTGTTGTTGGTTTTTACCCCCGCAACACTACTCAAGTTTTCAATATTATGAACCTTTTTAAACTTTAACCAAACAAACCATAGAAATTTCCCTCTTATCTTATCATCTACCTCAATGTTCAGATGGCCCCACCAACCCGCAACACCACCCAGGAAGCCATGATGCAACTGCTGCAGACAATGATGGCAGACCGAGAAGCCGAGAGAGCTGAACGCCAAGCAAACATTGCTGCACTGCAACAGATAGCTCTGAACAATCAAGGCCATGGAAACCACGATCACCCTGGATCGAAGCTGAAGAACTTTCAGCACACCAACCCTCCGATATTCAACAAGACTGAAGAGCCCCTTGATGCGGATGACTGGCTCCAGACCATGGAGAACAACCTCGAAGTTGCGGGAGTTGAAGCCGCAGAAAAGGTACTGTTCGCCACCCACTACCTGTCAGGACCTGCCAGAGCCTGGTGGACAAGTGCCCGTGCAATGAATGCGGGACAGATGATGACATGGGAAGACTTCAAGCTGAAGTTTAGCAAATACCATGTGCCCCAAGGACTGATCAAGAAGATGAGAGACGAGTTCCGCGAACTCAAACAAGGAAAAATGTCCGTGGTGGAATACCGTGACAGGTTTCTCACTCTGTCAAGGTACGCCCCGGATGAGACCGACACCAATGAGAAGAGACAGGAAAGATTTCTGAACGGACTGCAGGACGAGATGCAAACTGTGTTAGTGAACATTCTGTTCGCTGACTTAGAAGCCCTTGTAGACTCAGCCATACAGATGGAAGGAAAGCTACATCAGGCCAATGAGAACCGCAAGCGCAGAATGATGAACCAGAATGGACCCCACCATACCCAGAAGTACCGCAACAACTCCTCTGGAGGATTCACCCCAAGAAACAACAAGCCAACTACTCAGAGTTATCGCCCCAACTACACCAACAACAATGGAGGACCCCCGAAGCCCGGAGGTAACAACAACAACAACAGCCACCACAACAACAACAACCCCAACAGAAACAACAACAATGGGAACAACAACAACACCAACCCGGGCCCGAAGACTGGAAGCAAGGCTACCCCCATCATTCCCAAAGACAAGTCCACCGTCAACTGCTACGAATGTGGAGTTGTGGGTCACTTCTCCAATGAGTGCCCCAAAAAGCTTGCCAGGATTGCCGCCAATACCACAGCACCTGCTCAGCAACAGCGTCGCTTCGCAGGTAGAAGGAACCAGAACAACAACAACGGCCGTTTCTACCACATGACTGCCACTGAAACTCAGGAAGCACCCCAGACCATGCCAAGTAGGTCTTCCTGTTAATAAAATGCTCAATCTCTCTTAGGAACCTAAATTTTCTTAAAATCTCGGGACGAGATTTGTTTAAGGGGAAGGGTTTGTAACATCCCAAAAATTCAAAACAAAACAAATGAACTTCCCTAGTTCCAAATTTTGGAACCAACAAAAACTTTTCTTAAATTGAGTATGATTGATGGCGTGTATTTCACACGTTCGTTGGGCAACCCCAAGAGGAAGGTATGATGCGCACAGCAGCAAGTTTTCCCTCAGAAAGAAACCAAGGTTTATCGAACCAGGAGGAGCCAAGAAGCACGTTGAAGGTTGATGGCGGCGAGATGTAGTGCGGCGCAACACCGGGGATTCCGGCGCCAACGTGGAACCCGCACAACACAACCAAAGTACTTTGCCCCAACGAAACGAGTGAGGTTGTCAATCTCACCGGCTTGTCAGTAACAAAGGATTAACCGTATTGTGTGGAAGATGATTGTTTGCGAGAGAAAACGAGTAAAAACAAGTATTGCAAGAGATTGTATTTCGATAAAGAGAATTGGACCGGGGTCCACGATTCACTAGAGGTGTCTCTCCCATAAGACGAACAAGCATGTTGGGTGAACAAATTACAGTTGGGCAATTGACAAATAAAGAGAGCATGACAATGCACATACATATCATGATGAATATAGTGAGATTTAATTGGGCATTACGACAAAGTACATAGACCTCCATCCAACCGCATCTATGCCTAAAAAGTCCACCTTCAGAGTTATCATCCGAACCCCCTCCGGTATTAAGTTGCAAAGCAACGGACAATTGCATTAAGTATGGTGCGTAATGTAATCAACAACTACATCCTTAGACATAGCATCAATGTTTTATCCCTAGTGGCAACAAGCACAACACAACCTTAGAACTTTCTCGTCATTGTCCCGGTGTCAATGCGGGCATGAACCCACTATCGAGCATAAGTACTCCCTCTTGGAGTTAAAAGCATCTACTTGGCCAGAGCATCTACTAATAACGGAGAGCATGCAAGATCATAAACAACACATAAGCATAACTTTGATAATCAACATAACAAGTATTCTCTATTCATCGGATCCCAACAAACGCAACATATATAATTACATATAGATGATCTTGATCATGATAGGCAGCTCACAAGATCCGACAATGATAGCACAATGGGGAGAAGACAACCATCTAGCTACCGCTATGGACCCATAGTCCAGGGGTAGACTACTCACTCATCACTCCGGAGGCGACCATGGCGGTGTAGAGTCCTCCGGGAGATGATTCCCCTCTCCGGCAGGGTGCCGGAGGCGATCTCCAGGATCCCCCGAGATGGGATCGGCGGTGACGGCGTCTCAGTAAGGTTTTCCGTATCGTGGCTCTCGGTACTGGGGGTTTCGTCACGAAGGCTTTAAGTAGGCGGAAGGGTAGGTCAAGAGGCGGCACGAGGGCCCCACACCACAGGGCCGCGCGGCCAAGGGGGGGCCGCGCCGCCCTAGGGTGTGGCCCCCTCGTGGCCCCTCTTCGTCTCGTCTTCGGTCTTCTGGAAGCTTCGTGAGAAAATAGGCCTCCGGGCTTTTATTTCGTCCAATTCCGAGAATATTTCTTTACTAGGATTTCGAAACCAAAAACAGCAGAAAACGAGCAAGCGACACTTCGGCATCTTGTTAATAGGTTAGTTCCGGAAAATGCACGAATATGACATAAAGTGTGCATAAAACATGTAGATAACATCAATAATGTGGCATGGAACACAAGAAATTATCGATACGTTGGAGACGTATCAGCATCCCCAAGCTTAGTTCTGCTCGTCCCGAGCAGGTAAAACGATAACAAAGATAATTTCTGGAGTGACATGCCATCATAATCTTGATCATACTATTTGTAAAGCATATGTAAAGAATGCAGCGATCAAAACAATGTGTATGACATGAGTAAACAAGTGAATCATAAAGCAAAGACTTTTCATGAATAGCACTTCAAGACAAGCATCAATAAGTCTTGCATAAGAGTTAACTCATAAAGCAATAATTCAAAGTAAAGGTATTGAAGCAACACAAAAGAAGATTAAGTTTCAGCGGTTGCTTTCAACTTGTAACATGTATATCTCATGGATATTGTCAACATAGAGTAATATAATAAGTGCAATAAGCAAGTATGTAGGAATCAATGCACAGTTCACACAAGTGTTTGCTTCTTGAGGTGGAGAGAAATAGGTGAACTGACTCAACATTGAAAGTAAAAGAATGGTCCTCATAGAGGAAAAGCATCGATTGCTATATTTGTGCTAGAGCTTTGATTTTGAAAACATGAAACAATTTTGTCAACGGTAGTAATAAAGCATATGCATCATGTAAATTATATCTTATAAGTTGCAAGCCTCATGCATAGTGCACCAATAGTGCTCGCACCTTGTCCTAATTAGCTTGGACTACCTGGATTATCACCGCAATACATATGCTTTAACCAAGTTTCACAAAGGGTACCTCTATGCCGCCCGTACAAAGGTCTAAGGAGAAAGCTCGCATTTGGATTTCTCGCTTTTGATTATTCTCAACTTAGACATCCATACCGGGACAACATAGACAACAGATAATGGACTCCTCTTTAAATGCTTTAAGCATTTGACAACAATTAATTCTTTTCTCATTAGAGATTTGAGGATGTTTGTCCAAAACTGAAACTTCCACCATGGATCATGGCTTTAGTTAGCGGCCCAATGTTCTTCTCTCACAATATGCATGCTCAAACCATTCAACTCGGTGTAGATCTAAAGAATGCAGCGATCAAAACAATGTGTATGACATGAGTAAACAAGTGAATCATAAAGCAAAGACTTTTCATGAATAGCACTTCAAGACAAGCATCAATAAGTCTTGCATAAGAGTTAACTCATAAAGCAATAATTCAAAGTAAAGGTATTGAAGCAACACAAAAGAAGATTAAGTTTCAGCGGTTGCTTTCAACTTGTAACATGTATATCTCATGGATATTGTCAACATAGAGTAATATAATAAGTGCAATAAGCAAGTATGTAGGAATCAATGCACGAGTTCACACAAGTGTTTGCTTCTTGAGGTGGATAGAAATAGGTGAAGCTGACTCAACATTGAAAGTAAAAGAATGGTCCTCATAGAGGAAAAGCATCGATTGCTATATTTGTGCTAGAGCTTTGATTTTGAAAACATGAAACAATTTTGTCAACGGTAGTAATAAAGCATATGCATCATGTAAATTATATCTTATAAGTTGCAAGCCTCATGCATAGTGTACTAATAGTGCTCGCACCTTGTCCTAATTAGCTTGGACTACTGGATTATCACCGCAATACATATGCTTTAACCAAGTTTCACAAAGGGGTACCTCTATGCCGCTTGTACAAAGGTCTAAGGAGAAAGCTCGCATTTGGATTTCTCGCTTTTGATTATTCTCAACTTAGACATCCATACCGGGACAACATAGACAACAGATAATGGACTCCTCTTTTAATGCTTTAAGCATTTGACAACAATTAATTCTTTTCTCATTAGAGATTTGAGGATATTTGTCCAAAGCTGAAACTTCCACCATGAATCATGGCTTTAGTTAGCGGCCCAATGTTCTTCTCTCACAATATGCATGCTCAAACCATTCAACTCAGTGTAGATCGCCCTTACTTCGGACAAGACGAACATGCATAGCAACTCACATGAAATTCAACAATGAGTTGATGGCGTTCCCCGGTAAACATGGTTATCGCACAACAAGCAACTTAATAAGAGATAAAGTGCATAATTACATATTCAATACCACAATAGTTTTTAAGCTATTTGTCCCATGAGCTATATATTGCAAAGGTGAATGATGGAATTTTAAAGGTAGCACTCAAGCAATTTACTTTGGAATGGCGGGAAAATACCATGTAGTAGGTAGGTATGGTGGACACAAATGGCATAGTGGTTGGCTCAAGTATTTTGGATGCATGAGAAGTATTCCCTCTCGATACAAGGTTTAGGCTAGCAAGGTTATTTGAAACAAACACAAGGATGAACCGATGCAGCAAAACTCACATAAAAGACATATTGAAAACATTATAAGACTCTACACCGTCTTCCTTGTTGTTCAAACTCAATACTAGAAATTATCTAGACCTTAGAGAAACCAAATATGCAAACCAAACTTTAGCATGCTCTATGTATTTCTTCATTAATGGGTGCAAAGCACATGATGCAAGAGCTTAAACATGAGCACAACAATTGCCAAGTATCACATTACCCAAGACATTTTTAGCAATTACTACATGTATCATTTTCCAATTCCAACCATATAACAATTTAACGAAGGAGAAACTTCGCCATGAATACTATGAGTAGAAACCAAGGACATATTTGTCCATATGCTACAGCGGAGTGTGTATCTCTCCCATAAAGTGAATGCTAGGATCCATTTTATTCAAACAAAACAAAAATAAAAACAAACCGACGCTCCAAGAAAAAGCACATAAGATGTGGCCGAATAAAAATGTAGTTTCAGGGGAGGAACACTGATAATTTGTCGATGAAGAAGGGGATGCCTTGGGCATCCCCAAGCTTAGACGCTTGAGTCTTCTTGATATATGCAGGGGTGAACCACGGGGTGCATCCCCAAGCTTAGAGCTTTCACTCTCCTTGATCACGTTGTATCATACTCCTCTCTTGACCCTTGAAAACTTCCTCCACACCAAACTCGAAACAACTCATTAGAGGGTTAGTGCACAATATAAATTGACATATTCAGAGGTGACACAATCATTCTTAACACTTCTGGACATTGCATAATGCTACTGGACATTAGTGGATCAAAGAAATTCATCCAACATAGCAAAAGAGGCAATGCGAAATAAAAGGCAGAATCTGTCAAAACAGAACAGTTCGTATTGACGAATTTTAAAATGGCACCAGACTTGCTCAAACGAAAATGCTCAAATTGAATGAAAGTTGCGTACATATCTGAGGATCATGCTCGTAAATTGGCGTAATTTTCTGAGCTACCTACAGGGAGGTGGACCCAGATTCGTGACAGCAAAGAAATCTGGAACTGCGCAGTAATCCAAATCTAGTACTTACTTTTCTATCAACGGCTTAACTTGGCACAACAAAACTCAAAACTAAGATAAGGAGAGGTTGCTACAGTAGTAAACAACTTCCAAGACACAAAATAAAAACAAAGTACTGTAGGTAAAAACATGGGTTGTCTCCCATAAGCGCTTTTCTTTAACGCCTTTCAGCTAGGCGCGAGAAAGTGTGTATCAAGTATTATCGAAGGGTGGTACTTCTACGGCGGGGTGTGGGCTCTTCTCAACCAGGCATATTATATTAGATACATAAGTTTTAGCATCTCCTTTTTCATTAGTCTTAGGCGTGCTACTCTCATCAAACAAATTTTCAGGAACAAGCCAAGCATAATTATTTTCTAGTGCATCATTCATAGCTAGGAGCTTGCATGGTATTGGTGCTTTGATCTCCCCACCATCATCAATATTATTAGTGTATCTTATTCTATCCATATCCATCTTTTCAAGGAGACTAACAAAATTAGTAGGAGAACCAAGCATATTAAATTTAGCAAAGACCTTTCTAGCTTCTCTTGCTAGACCACCAAATTCTCTAAGAAGGGTTTCTAAAACAAAATCTTTCTTTTCCCCTTCTTCCATATCGCCAAGTGTGAAAAACATGTGTTGGATTATAGGATTGAGATTAACAAATTTGGTTTCCAACAAGCGGACTAAATGCGCAGCAGCAATTTCATAAGTAGGCGCAAGGTCTATCAAGTGTCTATCTTCAACATTTTCAATGGTACTAACATGGTTGAAGAATTCTTCTATATTATTTCTCCCAACTATAGACCCACGTCCTACCGGTATGTTCTTTGTGGTAAAATTAAAAGGAAACATGATGAAATAAGTAAAGTAAATGCAAGTAAACTAATTTTTTTGTGTTTTCGATATAGCAAACAAGATAGCAAATGAAGTAAAACTAGCAACTAATTTTTTTGTATTTTAATTTAGTGCAGCAAACAAAGTAGTAAATAAAACTAAAGCAAGACAAAAACAAAGTAAAGAGATTGAGAAGTGGAGACTCCCCTTGCAGCGTGTCTTGATCTCCCCGGCAACGGCGCCAGAAAATTTGCTTGATGGCGTGTATTTCACACGTTCGTTGGGCAACCCCAAGAGGAAGGTATGATGCGCACAGCGGCAAGTTTTCCCTCGAGAAAGAAACCAAGGTTTATCGAACCGGGAGGAGCCAAGAAGCACGTTGAAGGTTGATGGCGGCGAGATGTAGTGCGGCGCAACACCGGGGATTCCGGCGCCAACGTGGAACTCTGCACAACACAACCAAAGTACTTTGCCCCAACGAAACGGTGAGGTTGTCAATCTCACCGGCTTGTCTGTAACAAAGGATTAACCGTATTGTGTGGAAGATGATTGTTTGCAGAGAAAACGGTAAAAACAAGTATTGCGGTAGATTGTATTTCGGTAAAGAGAATTGGACCGGGGTCCACGGTTCACTAGAGGTGTCTCTCCCATAAGACGAACGAGCATGTTGGGTGAACAAATTACGGTTGGGCAATTGACAAATAAAGAGAGCATAACCATGCACATACATATCATGATGAATATAGTGAGATTTAATTGGGCATTACGACAAAGTACATAGACCGCCATCCAGCGCATCTATGCCTAAAAAGTCCACCTTCGAGGTTATCATCCGAACCCCCTCCGGTATTAAGTTGCAAAGCAACGAGACAATTGCATTAAGTATGGTGCGTAATGTAATCAACAACTACATCCTTAGACATAGCATCAATGTTTTATCCCTAGTGGCAACAGCACAACACAACCTTAGAACTTTACATCCTTGTCCCAGGTGTCAATGCGGGCATGAACCCACTATCGAGCATAAGTACTCCCTCTTGGAGTTAAAAGCATCTACTTGGCCGGAGCATCTACTAATAACGGAGAGCATGCAAGATCATAAACAACACATAAGCATAACTTTGATAATCAACATAACAAGTATTCTCTATTCATCGGATCCCAACAAACGCAACATATAGAATTACAGATAGATGATCTTGATCATGATAGGCAGCTCACAAGATCCGACAATGATAGCACAATGGGGAGAAGACAACCATCTAGCTACTGCTATGGACCCATAGTCCGGGGGTAGACTACTCACTCATCACTCCGGAGGCGACCATGGCGGTGTAGAGTCCTCCGGGAGATGATTCCCCTCTCGGCGGGGTGCGGGAGCGATCTC
>NC_061511.1:250743018-250826303 GCF_022539505.1 Lolium rigidum
CCCGCCCGCTCCTCCTTCGTGCCGCTGCCGGGTATTTCGAAGTCATTCTTCTTCTTCCCCATGGTGCTGCGGCGGTGGTGGTGTGAGTGGAGGTGTGGGCGAAGGAGGAACGGTGCCGGTGGAGTTTTAAGGGCGGCCGCGCACGGGGAACGATGCCATTGATGGGGACGCAAAAGCCTAGCCGCCGCCCGCCAGCACGCGCGCAGAACAGACGCGGAAGCGCTGACCGCGGAAGCGATGGCCGCCGAAGCGATGCCCTCGATGCAGGCTCGTTGCTAGGCGGGCCCGGTGGAGACGCGAGCGGACACTTTGCGTATCCGCGCAGCGTTCGCAGATACGCAAACCTGACGCAAATATACGTCAGGTTTGCCTCTGAACGGATCGCCCGATCACTTTGCGTCGCGCCACTGGAGGTGGTGGCAGACGTATTTTCGATCACGGCGGACGCAAACGATCGCGTCGCGCGGCTGGAGATGCCCTAACGCTAGCTCGTCCGCTGTATGTACCTGATACAGCTAGCTAGCTAGTACGTATTGGTTAAGAAAAATCAAGCCACTTTGTCCATGTGAGTTACTCCCGTCTTGGTCGCATCCGTACAAATCGAGCCAATTTTGCTGGAGATAATTATCAAGAGCTGCTCGACTCAAGTTCCAGAACAGAGGGCCGCTCCTTGGTGTTGACCTCACCGAAAAGCACCTTCAGAACGGACGGATGGCTCGAGGGAGCAAGGCCAGCGTGGTGGAGGCGGGCGTCCTGGCGGGCCGCGGCCGCGAGTACGGCTTGGGTATGGGAAGAGAAAAGAAAAGCCAGTGCGTCATGGGTCTTGAGGAAGTCTGAGGAGACTTTGGGCCTAGAATTTTTTTTGGCCTATTTGTGACACCAAGCAGCCACCTATTGCATAGTAAAGAAGATATATACTCTCTCTGTTTCATTCTATAGTGCATATTGTTTTTTGGCACGGAAATTAGCGTAAGAGTATTTTTTTACACAAGATCCCTAGCTGAACGATTTGAGATCAACGTAAAATTTGGGAAATCCATATCTTCCTAACTTACCATAACAATTTTGGGAGCTGAACGATTTGGGAGCTGAACGGGGAGGGGTTAATTGAAAAAAAGCTAAGCTACAACCTTATATTCTGAAACAAATGCCAAAAAACTATAGACACTATATAATGAAACGGAGGGAGTATATCACTACCAAAAATGAGTCATGATTCAAAGGTTTGACATTGTTTTCTTGTAGTAATACGTTGCTCTCACACTTTTGGGATGCAAGGCGAATTGAGCGCACTCAAACACATGCATGGTGCCAAAAATTGTGCAGTGTTCTTCTAAAAGAATGGAAGTATATTTTTCATAGAGGTAGTATATGTAAACCACAAATGATGTGACTCTCAATGCTTTGTTTCGATATTTTTCTATCAAGCCCCACAATAACTTTGGCTTTTTTAAAAAAAATTCAGGTCGATAAATCTCATGAGCTCGCTCGCCCTTGTTTTGTGTTCTAGTTGGATGTGGCGGCGCGTGTGTATCGCCATTATATATTATACCATGACTCCACACATTCGGGTCACACACCCACTCCTGAAATCGTGGAGCTATTTCGGAGTATTTTTGTATGTGTTTTGGTGGGAGGGCAACGTTGTCCTATTGAAAATATGGTTGACGAAAACTGTCGACCGGAGGAAAAAGAGGAACTTCGTTCTTTTTAAGTATATATACAGAGATAGAGATAGAGATAGAGATTTGATATGCTGTCAGGCTATATGGTAATTACCGATCTGTTTTGATGAAAATTGATTGATTGATTAGTGAGTGTAAGCAGGAAATCAGACCACCTTCAAAGAAAAAGGGAAGGAGATCAAGCCAGATTGTTACTTACCATGTGTAGGCAGGGAATTATTCGTTCTTATTAGTGCCCGCATGAAGTTGCTTTATTAATCCTGAAATCGTGGAGCGGGAGAGCAAATTTCTACTTATGAAGATTCTGCTGAAATGGTGGGCGAGTGGTTTTTATTTAGGTAGATCGTTACATACCATGTGTAGGGATGGAATTGTTCGTTTTTATTAGTGCCCGCCTGCCTGCCCGCATGAAGTTGCTTTATTACTCCTGAAATCATGGAGCTATTTCAGAGTATTTTTGTATGTGTTTTGGTGGGAGGGAAAAAAATTCCTATTGAAAATTTGGTTGACGAAAACTTGGATCCGAGGAAAAAGATCAACTTCGTTCTTTTAAGTTGTAGAGATAGAGCTAGAGATGTTTTGGTGGGTGGGCAAAGTTGTCCTATTAAAAATATGGTTGATGAAAACTTTAACCGAAGGAAAAAGAGGAACTTCGTTTTTTTAACTAGTAGAGATAGAGATAGAGATAGAGGTAGAGATAGAGATAGAGATAGAGATAGAGATAGAGATATAGATAGAGATATAATTCCTTCCGGTGATTTGGTTAACCGGCCCTCCTCTATTAATACATGATGACCCGGGACAATGGGTGACAGTCCTTCCCAAAAACTCTTACATACATACTAGCTGCCAGGTTAAGTAGCGAAATCTTCCAAAAGACAATCGATATGGCAGTAGTTAAGACGGCAACCGTGTTTTTGCTTGTAGTTTTTGTGGTGATCTCTTCTTGCTCTCACCATGCACTAGCAATGAAATCTGAACCCAAAGAAAAGGATGCAATACTGCTGCATTGTGAGGGTTACATGAGGAAACATTTTCCCATCCCATTCTTGGAACGTGACCACGCATGCTGCCTAGCAGTGAGAGGAACGAACGACATCCTAGCCGTTTGTAATGAGTTTACGGCCCAGGAATTGGAGAAAATCAGTCTGCCTAGGTGGGCTAAGGTTACATATGTGTGTGGTAATAAATTGCCTCGAAGGGAGCAACTGTGCAGGTTTGTTTTCATTGATAATATCCGTCCAAAAATAAGTGATCTAAATAGTTTTCCTTAGAATTTGTATATCTCCTCCAAATTAATTTCTTTATGACCAAACTTATAATGAGCAGAAACTCTGTCTGAGATGCTCGATTTCTATATCATTGCCTTATTAATGTCTTTATGGCCGAATCGAGAAACTATATATATCTCATATGCAGGTTACACTTGTTCATTATTGAGATGCACATGGGCGCTCCAAGTGAAGGTTGATTGGACAACATAAATAAAAATGAAGCGGTGATGTGATATGAAATAAAGCAGTGCCATGATATGAATATTGTTTAGGGCACCTGCATATTGTATCTTCCTTTTACCGATACAAGTAATAAAACAAAAACATATACTCTTAAATCGCTGAAAAAAAGAGCTACTCACTCATAGAAAGTCACACATACTAAAATTCTAAATATTTCATGTATGATGATATGGTTTCAAGAGAGAGACATAGATAGTTTCACGAAAAATATTGGTTTTGAGAGAGCGAGTGTGACTCAGTTGGGTCAGTTGAAACCCCTGCATGTTGTCAGACGCGCCGACAAAAGCAAGGGAGTAATACTGGATAGAGAATCGTGCTGCGGTGATGAAGTTAGTGCGATGGCTACACAAGCGGAATCATGTGTAGCTTTAGCGAATACATTGGCACACCAGGTGATACCTCCGATTCTGCATGAAAATGATGCACACAACCCTCTTTATTCATAATGGAACGATACTTACAAAAAAAAACAACAACCAACCTCAAGTAACACCGAGACCCACTAAATGGACTTTTAAAAAAGTTCATAATACTCCCTCCCTACCCGACACGTAGTACATAGGTTCTTCGGATGTCGACATTGTAAAATCTCACTAAGTCTCTAGAACAAAACAACAACACCTAGAATATCGAATCAATAATAATAGATTTATCATGATGTATATTTTCATATGATATACATTTGATAATCTAGATATAGATAATGTTCTCAACAAACTTGGTTAAACTTTACATTGCATGATTTTCGGAACTACTTTAGTTGCACTAAGTTTTGGCAAGCATGGAATATTGCTTTAGAAAATATAACGTATTATTTTTAAGATGGACTATTTATACAAACTGGATGGGCGATGGTATGCATGCAGTCTCCTTGTCAAACTTGGTGATGTTTGAATGTCTCCTGAGCGGGCAGCCTAAATATAAAGCATCCTTTTTCAGGCGAACGAAGCGAGTTTTCATGAAATATGATTGGGTAGTAGTTCCGAACGCGTATCTTGCTGCACTAGTTCAAAACAATTAAGTGAGACGAACGACCCTATCCAGCCATCCACTAATGCCTAGAAGATTAAGATCAATAGTTGTTCGACCTTCAAGTATGGTTCCCATCGACACAAGACTCCAGAAAAAGTCATTCCCAATGCCAAAGCCCCCTTCAAAGAGGCAACCTTAGCTAGCGGTTGACCGCTTGGGGGCTCATGCGCGTTCACTCCGACCAAGTGCCTTCATTTCTTTTTTCGGCATCGTTAGCTGGCGATGTACTAATTTTGGCTTAATCATACGATGCAATTTCCTGCTGAATCGCTTTATGCATGTGGCGATTCCTTTTACTTTTCTCTTTTCGACAACTTTTTTTCGGACTAAAAGTAATCAATCCTCAAATTCGTTATTTATCAATTGTAATTTAAAAAGTTACCAACCCAAAAAGTTAATTTTATATGAAATATTTTAAATCTTTTATTAGCTCACAAATTATCAACACGGATATTTCCCTTGTTGGTATTTTTTCAATGGTAAAATATAAATAACTACGAACCCTAAAAATTTAATTTCATTTAGAATATTTTAGAGCCTCTTTTTTAGTTTACAAGCAATCAACCCAGTGCCCAGTTATTTATCAACGGTAAATATAAATAACTGCCAACCCTAAAAAGCTAATTTCATTTAGAATATTTTAGCGACTTTTTTTTTAATTTACAACCCGGTGTCCCATTATTTATCAATGGTAAATATAAATAACTACCAACCCTAAAAAGCTAATTTCATTTATAATATTTTAGCGAGTCTTTTTAGTTTACAATCTATCAACCCAGTGCCCCGTTATTTATCAACGATAAATATAAATACTTTAGCAAACCTAGAAAGCTAATTTCATTTAGAATATTTTAGCGACTCTTTTTAGTTTATAAGCTATCAATTCAGTACCCCGTTATTTATCAACGGTAATTATACATAACTATCAACCCTAAAAATTTAATTTTATTTAGAATATTTTAGCGACCATTTTTTTAGTTTACAATTTATCAACCCGGTGCTGCGTTATTTATCAATAAAAATATAAATACATAGGAACCCTAGAAAGCTAATTTCATTTAGAATATTTTAGCGACTCTTTTTAGTTTACAAACTATCAACCCGGTGCCCCGTTATTTATCAATGGTAAATATAAATTACTGTCAAAACCTAAAAAGTAATTTATTTAGAATATTTTAGTGGCTCTTTTTTAGCTTACAAGCTATCAACCTGGTGCCCCGTTATTAATCAAAGGTAAATATAAATAACTACCAACCCTAAAAAGTATTTCATTTATAATATTTTTATCGAGTCTTTTTTAGTTTACAAGCTATCAATCTGGTGCCCCGTTATTTATCAGCGGTAAATATAAATAACTACCAACTCTAAAAATTATTTCATTTAGAATATATTAGCGACTCTTTTACAACTATTAACCCGATGACCTGTTATTTATCAATGGTAAATATAAATAACTACCGACCCTTGGATGTTAATTTCTTTTAGAATATTTTAGCGGCTTTTTTTGTTTACAAGCTATCAATCCAGTGCCCCGTTATTTATCAACGGTAAATATAAATACCTAGCAACCCTCAAAAGTAAATTTCATTTAGGATCTATTAGCAATTTTTTAGCTTAGAACTTAAAACAATATTTAATTTGAGTAGCAAGTCGTAGTTCATTTGAGTTACAAGTGAATCCCCCACACCAATAATCCCCCCTTAAACCCACTAACCCGAAAAAGGGAATTGTAAAAATTACTCCAAAAAAACATGAATTACCGTATGAATTACAAAAAAGGGAATTGCTAAAAGAGAGTTGTTAAAAGTAAGCCCAAAATAATAAAATTTATCCAAAGAAATAATAATTAACGCACCAAATAGCCAATTAAAAAGGAATTGCAAATAAATGGAATTGAAAGAGCCAGCTGAATAATATGAGCTACTCCCGTATCCTACTACTATCTTTCTTTAAGATGAAATAAAAAGAAATAAAAAAGAATGCATGCGACCGGCCTCCACGTTATGTGAAAAAAGTAAAAGGAAGCAAACAACTAATCAAGTGCATGTGTTAGGCATGATTAATAAACGCATGAAGTTATCAAATGCATGTATGTGTCGTATGCATGCAATGATTACAAGAAAACAAAGTAGTGAGGAAAGAGTGCGTGCGTTGCGTGCTACCACGGAAAACGATGAACTACTGCCACAAAAAATGACATACAAGACCAGAAAAGAGAATTGAACGCGGGGGAGGGTTTCGCCTTCAAAGAACAAGATGCTTCTTTGACGCTGAGCCGGCTCCTCTAACGTTAAGGAGGTATTTCAGGCAACAATGGCCAGCTCAAAATGTCTCCACCAACGATTGAACAACTTGACGAAGAAGCCAGAGGAGCTTTCTTATTGGTAACTTATCGCAATGTAATACAAGTTCATTGATCTACCAAAATTGTGTATCGAATTTGTTGTTAGTGCATCTTCTAATGCTGCCAACCAGGATTCTAAAACCTCGACGGGCTCAGATGGCGATGGCTGTGAAGTATCTTTAGTTGCAACCACTATGGGGGAGCCCTCAACTGCTACAGCACGTGAGGATGAACAAACGCTTGAGGATGGCCAGCACATAGGCAAGTACCGAAAATATATTCTTACCTATTTTCCAAACTATACACTGAAATGCCCACCAATTCATGTTTCCACAGCAGAAGAAACTACTCAATCTGTGCCAAGCGAACTTATGTTTGAGGAGTCAGGAGATGCAAAACATAAGGAAAGCATGGAGGGTCCATGTGCTACCGCTGACCAGAATGCAGATGATGCTCTTACCAAAGGTGCACACCCAAACATGGAATAAACACTTTAAAAGTAGTATAGTGGTCTCTCCATATGATGTACAACCCAATTTGATTACATTCATGTATTTTAACTTTTCTGTGAAAGCTGTCTCCGATGAAGGTAACAGAACGGAAGAGAACGAGTTAACCAAAACGGGTGGTAACACAGCTTATGGGGAAGAGAAAACCAACGTCGTGTCATGTCACCGCGATGAACAAGAGCAGGTGATTTTCCGATCTCCTTAATTGCATACGAGACATACAGCAAGAAACCATTATGTTGTATTGTTCATTGTGTCATCCAGCAAGTTATCAAGGAGACGTTGCGAGTGCAATCCGAATCGAAGGAAAATAGCAACATTGCAATAGAAGAGAACAATCGCGACAACAGCAGCCCTACAATTGCATCAGAGCCAACCATGACTTTGCAACACGATTTGAAAAGCATCATCGATAATTCCATGAGTGAAGGCAAGAGAAAAAAAACCCCTGTTGCATATTTAAAATTTTGCAAAGTTCTTAATCTATTTTTTCCATAAACATAACATATGTTAAAATATACGGTGTGAAAAAATTATGATCATTCGCTGCAGATTATGACGAAACTTATGATGATGGGTATGATACCATTACTGATTTTGTCTATGAAGAAGTATGCAAGTACAGTACCAGATCATCTATCACTGAGAATCAGGATCCATCCAGCAGGGAACGCATGGAAAAATTTAGGTATCGTGTTTTGGCATATGTAATTACAGTCAATGTAAAAAACACTGCCTGACAAATAATTTATTAAATTTTCCCAGGAATCAGAAGTTTATTGGATATGGTGAGATGGAGGTTACAATTGGCGATGTTGCTAACTCCTTTGAAGATGGTGCTCCTATTAAAACTAATATCATGACAATCTTGGTAGATGTAGCGCGGGATATTTTTCTAAGCCCTGGAAGCAAACATCTAATAGTGCCATTCATGGCAGTGGTAAGAAATATTATTATTATTATTTTTCTTCATGCACGTTTGTATGCGGAAATTTGAGGCGGTGCTAACATAGAAATATAACACTCAAACAGTTAAGGTGCAACAGGATTAATAGGAACAATGATGGCAAAGTGAGTATGAGGAAATTGGTAAATCTCATTAAGGCAATTAATCCGGTTGATGATTGTTTCCGGTTGAACAAATACGATATTGTAAGTTTCAGTCTGGTGCCCACAATTATCTTAAAAGGAAAAAAAGTGTCTCAAACAAAATAGCTGGATTGCATTTTTTTTGCGCAGATAAAAATCCCATGTTTCGAAGAAGGAGATGAAGAGTGTCTTGTGGGTCACTATTTTGTCATGTCCGTGAATTTAAAGAAAAAGCAGTTTGAACTTCTAGACTCACTTGGAGGGGAAGGAGCTGAACAACATTTTGTTAACACGGCTGACGTGTTCAAGGAGATTTGGAATGAAGCGTACAGGCAAAGCAACGGAGAGCTGACACCTAGAAATCTCGACGACTTTTCGTACGAGAAGCCTAAAGTTATTCTACTTCAGGGAGAAACGTAAGATTCAACTAACTTTAGTGCATCAAATTAAATAAGAATTGTTGAACCTTTATTTATATATAAAGACATGCTAATGATTTACATGGTGATCGACGCAGGTTAAACTGTGGAGTCTACATGCTGATTTTCCTCATGTTCTGGAACGAAAAGTCTCTGGTGTACATTCGACAGGACGATGTATTGTACATCAGAAAAAGATTATTGTACTTGGTCCTTCTGTGGGAGAGTTTGGAGGTTAATATCGGTCTGATTGAAACAATCGACAAAGGTATTTAGTACTACCCATTTCTTAATAAAGAATTACTGCGCATATAGAAATTTCACGACATATTTATATTCTTGTTTTATTGTTTGGTGTAGGTAAGCTTAAAAAAGTCACTTCGGGAGAGTACAATTTAATCAGGAAGAAAAGAACTGTGAGGCCAAGCATGGTTTTCATCGTGGGCCTACCTGATGTCAATATACCAGAGCCTAGGGACATTGATGATGGAAAAGAAAACTATCCTGAAGAACGAGAATATATACTCATCGGTAGCCAGGAAGACTACAACATGGAATGCTTGAAGGAAAGACACAGAGCGGAAGAAACAACAGAGAACGGCGAAGAAGACAAAGAAACAACAAAGAGCGGCGAAGAAGACAAGAATCAGAAGTAACAGAAATCTGTTGTCGCCAGAAACTATGAAGACACCAGCACTGACTACTTGAGGAATAGAGAAGCAAGACTTGACGATCCCTCGAGATTGCACCAAGTGTTGTTTACTCCAATAAAAAAAACTCTTCTTCACCGCCTGGTTATAAAATTGATAAAGATATGTACTGTAGCCTCACCGGGTCACAAAGTCTTGAGACTTCACCGAAGGTTTCAAATTCCAATTATGTAGACGTTGAGCATAGAACTAATTTAGACAAACTGAAGAGGGACATTGTTACACCATCTAACGTCAAGAAAACAAAGAGACCAAGAGCTACTGCAAAAAAGTTTTGTGAGCCTTTGCCAAATCATAGACCAAGGAAGTTCAAGCACCAGAAAAATGCAAACAGCCTATATGACCTCCTACTGAAAAGAAAGAAATATGATGCGTAAGTATTTCATCTTGCACTGCATAATGTTCATCTCTTCAATTTGTTATTTTTTAACCTTTGGATTTTCATGCAGAACTGAGGTATTCAATGCACCAGTTATGCACAGTGATGTTCCGGACCTTAATTCCTCCTACACGGGCGCTGATATTAAAAAACAATTTCGTATTGGTGAGTTACTAGATGGTACTACCATGGACTACATCATTGACGAGATGAGGAGTACCTCCGATTTGTACGCTACTGGAGAACGAGTGTTGTTAAGCCAAGGATTTATCATGGTATGCATTCCAGTAAACAATGTATGTTGAACTATAACAGTAATTATATTGTACACTAACTACTGATATAATCTATGTTTGATATGTATGATGCATCATGTTCTCCAGGTGACTGTTTGGTCTCAGACACCAGAGGAAGTAGAAGAATCCGTTCAAAAAATGTATGATTCATCTAGCTACACAGAAGGTTTCGACGAGGATACTGCATCGGAAGTTTTCCATAACTATGTTGACAAAACAAAGTGCCTTCTCAACGCAAAACTTGTAAGCTCCCTGCCTCTATAGGTGCAACATCATTACAACATACATATCTACTATTTTCATCTTGTTCTTATATGTCCAATCTCCAAACAGATAATGATGACGTACTTCAAAAGTTCTCACCATATTTTGTATATGATGAACAAATATACACAAAAGTTTGAAATATTGGACTCTAGAAACTATACTGTCAAAAAAGGTGATGTCCAACTTTATACAAGGAGCAGATTCCACGCGGAATGCGGGAAAATAGTAAGTAGAGAAAAATTCCACATGCATGCTTTTCAAATAATACTATTTATTGTTGTCAACCATTATTTTTACGATCATTTATTCCCTGATTCCTACAGATGGCAAGGATGGAACTTGTACTCAAGAAAGTATACGGTACAGACAGATACAATAAAAGTAATCAACCAAACAGCTGGGTTGCCTGTGCAAACAAGCCAAGATATATCAAATACCCATACCAACGAATAAACCAGTGTGCATTTTACATTCTGATGGGTGCGTACCTATACGATGGGATTCGTCTATTGGATGAAAAATAAGGATATGATCCAATTAAAAAGAATCATGTAAGTGTTACTGAAATACACATGAGATATTCACTTTGGCTTATAGGAGCATTTGCTCCCATTGTGTGAATCAACATTTCGAAGTGTCAAAAAATTCTAAACTAAAATTTTTCATGTACATCTACACATTTTATGTTGGTACACAAGTTTTCAAAAAAAAAATATAAAAATGTGTGGCTCCAGTAAAAAAGACAAATTTTGATGCTATGACACGACTACATACAGGACATTTTTTTTCTTTTTTGTACACGCCACATAAAATGTTGTTTCTCCATGAAAACTTGTGCACTAACATAGAATGTCATGATGTACAACAAAAAATTTATGTCAGAATTTTTTGACATTTTTAAAATTGTTTTTTAATTATTTTGTATAATAGGAGCATTTGCTCCTATGAGCCAAAACGCCACCTCCAATACACATTTGTTAATAAGATACAGTGTTTATAGGATATGAAGTATTGTAACTACTGTCGTCTCCATTCATTGCAGCCCACTATAATCGCCAGAAAAGCTGAGTATCTGTACACTTTAATATTCACCATGCGCAACAGGGTGAATTTCCCAATGAGAATCCAAGACTTACAACCAGCATGCCCACTTTACGGATGATGCTGTCATAGTAAGCATGTTCACATGTTCAACAATGAATTTTAACAAGACAATGACTTGTCTCATGTATTTATTAATTACTTTCATCTACTGTCTTTTGTAGCACATTCCCTATGGTGAATGGTGGACAGTGCACGTACATCAGATGCGCTTGGGTAAATTTAGTACTAGTACCTGTGAAACATCTTGGTTAATACAACCGCACCGTGAACCGTCGGATAGTAAACTTCACTACATTGTGATCTATTAGTACTTGTGAATATGCCGGAGATGTACTTTTGTATCAGTACTTATTAATCCCAGAGAAGCAGTCATGTATTCCTCTTGCTGCCTAAGTTGTACTAGTGCAACATTCCCAATTGTACTCGATCCTGCTGGCACCTGTCTCTTCCCAGTGAACAAAAAACATGCAGAAAACATATGGAAACACTACTGTACCCCTCTTGCTAACGAAGCTGTACTCGTGCACCCATCACCGCTGTACTCGACACACCTTACACCTGTACCTTCTTGCAGAACCCAAATTTTGCAGACAAATATAGTGAAACAGTCATGTATTCCTCTTGCTGCATAAGCTGTACTCGTGCAATATTCCCAACTGTACTCGACCCCTGCTCGCACCTCTCTCTTCCCAGTGAACAAAAAACATGCATAAAACATAAGGAAACACTTTTGTACTCCTCTTGCTAACGAAGCTGTACTCGTGCACCCATCACCGATGTACTCGACACACCTTACACATGTACCTCAGAACCCAAAATTTGAGGACAAGTATAGTGAAACAGTTATGTATTCCTCTTGCTGCCTAAGTTGTACTCGTGCGCCCTTCACCGCTGTACTCGACCCTGCTGGCACATGTCCATTCACATAGAACAAAAAACATGTAGAAAACATAGGGAAACACTAATGTACTCATCTTGCTAACGAAGCTGTACTCGTGCACCCATCACCGCTATACTCTGCACACCTTACACATGTACCTTCTTGCAGAACCCAATATTTGCATACAAATATAGTAAACCAGTCATGTACTCCTGTTGCTTCCTAATCTGTACTCGTGTGCCCTTCACCGATGTACTCGATCCTCCTTGCACATGTCCCTTCCCAGAGAACAAACAACATGCAGAAAACACAGAGAAACATTCCTGTGCTTCTCTTGCTAACGAAGCTGTACTCGTGCACCCATCACCGTTGTACTCGACACACATTACACCTTTACCTTCACAAAATTTGCAAACAAATATAGAGAAGCTGTACTCGTGCACCCATCACCGCTGTTCTCCACACTCATGGAACCTGTTCCTTCACAGAGAAGCACAGAACTTGTATACAGACATATATAGAGAAACTATCATGTACTACTTTTGCCGCCGAAGCCGTACGCGTGCACCATTCACCTCTGTACTCAATACAGCTGACACTTGTACCTACACAGAGATCCCAAAACATGCAGAGAGAACACAGAGAAACACTCATTTACTCCTTGTACCTGTTCGGAAGCTGTACTTGTGCGGGCTTCACAACTGCATTCGACCCCGCTGGCACCTGTACCTTCCCAGAGAACCGAAAACTTGCAGAAAACATATAAAAAACTATTGTACTTCTGTTGTGAAAATATATAGAAACAGTCCTTGGTGCCGTAGCTATACTCATGCACCATTCACCACTATACTCGATAGAACTGGCACCTGCCACTTCCCCCAGTGAACAAAAAACATGCTGAGAAAACATAGAGATACACTCCTGTATTCCTCTTGGTGCCCAAGATGTACCCGTGCCCCTTTCAGAACTGTACTCGATTCTGCTGGCACCTGTACCTTCCCAGATAAACCAAAACTTGCAAAAAACTTGGAGAAACACTCATGTACTCTACTTGGTCACAAATCTGTACTTTTTCAACCCTCTCCACTGTACTCGAGCCATGCTGGCATCTGTACGTTCACAGATAACTCAAATCTTGCAGAAAACATATAGAAAAACTCATGTACTCCTCTTGGTGCCGTTGCTGAACTCACGCGCCCTTCACCATTGTACTCGATACAGCTGACACCTGTCCCTCCCCAGTGAACAAAAAAAACATGCTGAGAAAAACACTGCGACAATGGCAGGGTTTCGAGTGCATATTCCTTTGCATTTGCTCTTTTTGTGCGATCTGATGCATTTGTCAGGGTTTTGAGTGAATATATTCTGCACAGAATGACACGATACTGGCAGCATAAAAAGCATATAAAGCATGCAGCGACAAGCAACTGAGTGACAATTCTTTGACACTCGACGAGTGCAATGATATAAAATGCAGTCATTCTGATTACACCATCTTCTTGTATTACTTATTTATTTATCCCATGTTTTGGGTGCTTGTTGAAATTATGTAATTAACCCACGTTCTATGACAACACTTATGATACATTTATTTAGTTCCTGTGCAATCCTGGAATCTTTCTCTATCTTCCTCGGCTTATAGTAGTTGCTTTGCGTTGATGATTACGGCTTGGGTCCTGTGCCCTGTCAGTGTTTCGAGTGAATATATTCTGCAAAGAATGACAAGACAAATGCAGCATAGAAACCATAAAAAGCATGCAGCGACAAGCAATTGAGTGACAATTCTCTGACTGAGTGACAATGCAATTAAAAAATGGACTGATTCTGATTCCACTGATTCCACTGATTTCTTGTAGTGACTTCTACTTTTTTCATATAAATAGTAGCTACTGCATTGTTGGTTTGCAGATAGAAGCCATGCAGTATTCTCGGAGATCCACTGGTTCCAGGACACAAGAACCTGCTCCTGCCAATCTCCTAGTTTACCACAGAAGAAGTGCAAGAGAGAGGGAGTTGGCAGATGAGAGGAATAGAGCATTCCTGGAGCAGGAAGCTGTGGATGGTTTGGAGCAGCTAGGTGAGTGTCTTGTGAGAACAGCTATCATGGCACTCCCTTCTCCAAATGCTCCACCTAACATTAGAAGGGCTTGTAGACCTAGCATGCCATCAATGGCTGAGTTGCCAAGAAGAGTCGATGGATTGCATCCTAGGGAGGCAAGAAATCGGCATATTTGTGCAGGGGAGTACCCTCCACTTGAACACTTGGAGAGGGCTCTTGAAGGACAGTACCTTCATGCATTGGTACCTCCTGAGACGGAGAAAGAAGTAACTGCTTCAATTGTTCTGTGCAAGGTCAAAAGGGCCATGAAGAGATGGTTGACTAGGGTGAGAAATAAATTAAGGAAGCAATAGTGTTTTGTGTCTTTGCAGCCATGTAGTGTATGTGTTTCTCTGCAACCATATAGTGTGTGTACGTGTGTGTACGTGTGCCACTATGTATTATCGTGCAAGGTACAATAAAACGTGTCGTTCTTAATTACCAGCACTTGCCACATACAGAGAAATGCATATGCAAGTAGTTAATTGCATTACTTACACGATTCTACATTAGAGCTAATACAAACAAGTACGGCATAGCCTGATTCGTAAGTACAAAAAAACATAGTACGCACGTACTGACATATTTTGTTTATAATTTGTAAACAGGCAATTCAGCGCGCGAGACATAGTAATCCCGATGGGCAGATCGAAAACTTTATTAGGCACATATATGTTATAAAATTTAAAGTAGTTACCATTAAAACACTTGCCACTAATAGGTACCAAAGTGCATTCAGCCCGAGTACGGCTCAGGCTTATATGTGAGTACTAGGTTATATTATGTACATTTACTTAACAAATATTTTTTATTTTTATAAAATGAAAGTAATGCCTCCGCCGGACAAGTGCCAAACTGACTTAGGCACGATACAGACTACGCAAGAAGATGAACCGCCTTGCGGTTAGACGAGTAGTGGAACCGCTTTGCGGTTAGAGGAATTGAATCGTATACATATGTAATCTAGCGCTCTACATTCCTCTTTAAATAATCACCACCATCGCCACTAACTCCCGCATTCCACTTTCTCCCCTATTTTGCTGCCCAAGGATTGATAGGCACGGCTTACACTGCTCATCCATAGCTATGGAGCAAGGTGACAACAACAACTCGAACACGCACGCGCATGTTCTTGCTTCAGGTCCGCTGGCAAACATCACTTCGCGATCAGATATTCTTACCACCGCTCGCATTGCATATGGTATATGGTATACAGGAAATGCGCAATGCAATCCATGAAGACCGAAGCCTCCCGTTCGGGTCGCCGTGTATTTTGCACGGTCTACGGCCACAGGAGTATTCTGCTGATCGGAACTCGCATGTATGTAGTTTCAATACAATTTTGTTCTTTATGTTAGATTTTTCAAATACTGTGAGATTTATGATGCAAAACTCCTATAGGGAATTGACGCTTCCCTGACGCCGTTAGACTCTGCTGCGGTACCAGCATTCGTTCCATGTAGGGTGATCGTCCATAATAATAAACACTGGGTTGGTGCGAATGGGGACTGGGTTGCATTTGTTCAGGATCAGGCACAATGGACCTTGCTGAACGTCTACACAAAGGCGGAGATAACACTTCCTTCGATTCGCAATGTTGGGATCCATCCGGATGACCATTTCAGGTATTGCTGGACAAGTCATTATTTCACCATCTTTTGATTCATTTAAGGCAACAGTTCTTAAAATACCACTCAGGTATCATTGGGAGATGGCTAGTCTCGTGTTACTAAAGATTCAGATTACTGGTGAACCATTCTTGTTTGAAGGCAGATGGCACTACTGTGCCATAACAGTGTTTGACAAGACAATAGCAATCATGATGGGTGGAACGGACTCTGACTGGAGGATCCTTAAAAATAACTTCCTTCGTCCGTCACTTTATGTTGATGCCATCTACGATGAAGGTAGGATCTATGCTGTTACGGAACCCCGTGTGGGGATGTACTTGTGTGGCAGCCGATGGAATATGGTAACTTCGCATTCTATTTAATTTACAACAATATTGCACTTTTGGTCTTTATGCCATCAAATACAGTTCATTGTTTCCTAGATCAATTATAAGGCAGTCTGCAATGAAAATTCTCTCAATCAGAAATAATTTGTTCAAAATCCCCTACATTTTTTACTTTCTTCATAATTCACTTGTTTACTTAAATAACTGTCATGTTGAATATAATATAGGTATGTTCAGTTTGCTCTATCCCCATTTTGATGTACCTTGCGTATATAATTTTTCATGATTACCGATTTTTTTCTTTTTCTTAAAACAAAAATAAAAGGTGCAAGATCAGGTCCCCGTGTCTCGTCGCCCTTGAACGTTAATGCTGGTGGCCAAGTTTCAAGAGTTTGGTTCCTAGCGTCTGGTCTTGGTGGCAACATTATCTTGGTTTGTATCCATGGTCAAGGCGAGTCTGTTGGTATTCCAACCAATTACAAGGGCAAGAATGTGTGGAATTTTCCTTCCCTGCATTGTGAAGTATATGCAAGGAATGGGCAGGTTACCGATCCTGTTGATACAGTCTGGGTAAGGCAGGGAGATTGATACGTCTCCGACGTATCGATAATTTCTTATGTTCCATGCTACATTATTGATGATATCTACATGTTTTATACACATTATATGTCGTATTTATGCATTTTCCGGCACTAACCTATTAACAAGATGCCGAAGAGCCGATTGTTGTTTTCTCGCTGTTTTTGGTTTCAGAAATCCTAGTATGGAAATATTCTCGGAATTGGACGAAATCAACGCCCGGGGTCCTATTTTTGCACGAAGCTTCCGGAAGACCGAGGGGGAAAGGAAGTGGGGCCACGAGGCGCCGACACAACAGGGCGGCGCGGCCCAAGCCCCGGCCGCGCCGGCCTAGCGTGTGGGGCCCTCGTGTGGCCCCCGCGTTGCCCTTCCGCCTACTTAAAGCCTTCGTCGCGAAACCCTCTCGTACCGAGAGCCACGATACGGAAAACCTTCATCGAGACGCCGCCGCCGCCAATCCCATCTCGGGGATTCTGGAGATCGCCTCCGGCACCCCGCGCGAGAGGGGAATCATCTCCCGGAGGACTCTTCACCGCCATGGTCGCCTCCGGAGTGATGAGTGAGTAGTTCACCCCTCGGACTATGGGTCCATAGCCGTAGCTAGATGGTCGTCTTCTCCTTATGTGCTTCATTGTTGGATCTTGTGAGCTGCCTACCATGATCAAGATCATCTATCTGTAATACTATATGTTGTGTTTGTCGGGATCCGATGGATAGAGAATACTATGTTATGGTGATTATCAAGTTATTACCTATGTGTTGTTTATGATCTTGCATGCTCTCCGTTATTAGTAGAGGCTCGGCCAAGTTTTTGCTCTTAACTCCAAGAGGGAGTATTTATGCTCGATAGTGGGTTCATGCCTCCATTAAATCCGGGACGAGTGACGTAAAGTTCTAAGGTTGTGGATGTGTCTGTTGCCACTAGGGATAAAACATTGATGCTATGTCCGAGGATGTAGTTATTGATTACATTACGCACCATACTTAATGCAATTGTCTCGTTGTTTGCAACTTAATACCGGAAGGGGTTCGGATGATAACCTCGAAGGTGGACTTTTTAGGCATAGATGCATGCTCGGATAGCGGTCTATGTACTTTGTCGTAATGCCCAATTAAATCTCACTATATTTATCATATCATGTATGTGCATTGTTATGTCCTCTCTATTTGTCAATTGCCCGACTGTAATTTGTTCACCCAACATGCTTTTATCTTATGGGAGAGACACCTCTAGTGAACTGTGGACCCCGGTCCTATTCTTTACATCGCATACAATCCATCGCAATTGTTCTTTATCGTTTTCTCGCAAACAATCATCTTCCACACAATACGGTTAATCCTTTGTTACAGCAAGCCGGTGAGATTGACAACCTCACTGTTTCGTTGGGGCAAAGTACTTTGGTTGTGTTGTGCAGGTTCCACGTTGGCGCCGGAATCCCTGGTGTTGCGCCGCATTACATTTCGCCGCCATCAACCTTCAACGTGCTTCTTGACTCCTACTGGTTCGATAAACCTTGGTTTCTTACTGAGGGAAACTTGCTGCTGTACGCATCACACCTTCCACTTGGGGTTCCCAACGAGCGTGTGCTTTACGCGTCATCAAGCTAAATTTCTGGCGCCGTTGCCGGGGAGATCAAGACACGCTGCAAGGGGAGTCTCCACTTCCCAATCTCTTTACTTTGTTTTTGTCTTGCTTTATTTTATTTACTACTTTGTTTGTGTTATCGCCAGATTTTGGCCAAATCAGGAGATAGGCCGTAAATGAGATGGGCTTGAAGGATATACGCATGGAGGATCTCTGAAGCGGCCTTGCACGAGAATTTGGGCTAAATTGCCTGTGTATCTGTATTAGATCGTGTTTAGAATTAAAAGGTAGAGTTTGGCCCGTGCACGGTTAGGTGCATGCCTGAATTAGAAAGTCCCTTGGACTATAAATATGTATCTAGGGTTTATGAAATAAACAACAATCACGTTCACAACAAACACAAACCAGGCGCATCGCCACCCCTTGTTTCGAGGGTTTCTTCCGGGTAAGCATCATGCTGCCTAGATCGCATCTTGCGATCTAGGCAGTATACGTTTATTCGTCTACCTTGTGTTACTCGTGCTGAAGCGTTGTTGATGGCGAGTAGCACTACCTATCTTAGGTGTTTTGGGGCTTGCATTGATGCTTTTCTTATGCATATTTGCTTAGCAATGCCGTCCCTCGACACCTAGCTGCCCTTACACCTATCTGGGTGTAAGGGCAGCATCTTGCTTGTTCGTTGCTTAGTAGATCCGATTTGTTATAGTTGCTCCTTGTTCTTCAAGGATTAGTTTAATATCTGCATGATTAGGCCTTATGCTGGGGTTGGACGATCCGGTAGTGCGTTAGGTGTTGTTTACCGTTCCTATAAGGGATGTTCCGGGAATTGACGTAATGTTGGTTTTTAGGCCTCTTCTAGGGATAGTTTTCATCATCTTTCGTATCTGCTAGGCCCAACTACGCGTAGGACGTTCCGGTTATGCGGTGAAAACCCTAAACTGTCGTAGATTGGTTTAGCTTTGTTTTGATCAAGCGGGATCCCCATGTCATTGCAAATCCAACGTGAACCATGGGGCGATCGGCTCTTTGAGCCGATCCACAGTGGCAACCTCGAGAGCCGATAGGGCTCGTATTTAATGTTTACGTGTCTACCATGCAGGAACATAATCGAAGCAATCTAACACCTTCCCGATCGGGTCTAGGTCGGGTGGCACGCCCTTGCAACCGCCGGACGTGTGCAGGAAACTTGCGGGACGACGCGAGGTGCCGTGGTCCACTAAGCGGCCTTGGGAGCCTCCCGGCTCTTCGTGTTGCTTAACCACTGCTCGCCGGTGAGTTTTGGCAGGCAACACATTCTCGGCACGACGGTGGGACCATCTTCTACAACATCCACATCAACACCTGCATCCAAGATGGCGGACGAACCGATCAAGTACGAGGATCTCCCTGCAGAGCATAAGAAGAAATACGATGAGCTGAAGGCCATCTGTGAAGCCGAACTCATCGGCTCCTTTGAGAAGACCCGTTCGCCCGGCATCAGGGTCAAAGGAGACACGCGCCCGTTTCCTGGCGTCAACATGGTGGATCTTAGCCACTCCATAAGGTGCGAGCTAGAGTTCTCTTTTAGTGTCAACATGGCAGGGCTTGTGAGCCGCCATGGCAAAGATAAAGCAGCGAGCAGCCACTCCCGTGGCAAGGATAAAGAGGAGGCCGATCCACACGACCGGCCCCATGATGATGATAGACGGTACCTAACCGAGGAGGAAGTGAGAAGCGTGCGGTATCAACGTCCACTTTC
Source organism: Lolium rigidum (assembly GCF_022539505.1). Classification (NCBI taxonomy): domain Eukaryota; kingdom Viridiplantae; phylum Streptophyta; class Magnoliopsida; order Poales; family Poaceae; genus Lolium; species Lolium rigidum. The sequence continues at coordinate 250,763,207 of NC_061511.1, forward strand.
CGCGCATCTCCTTAACAAATATGAACAACAGTATGACCGACGTCGGCGCTACGACGTAGATGATGAAAGATATCGTCGGTCTGATGTAGAGGACAGGAGGTATCGTCGACGTGATAGAAACAACGACGGGTACGAGCGTCACGCTAGAGGGAGGTCAAGGGAGCAAGATGACATGGATAGGCATTGGGACTGTCCTTTCTTTAAACATTGCTGGGACTCAGGAATGAGCCGATTGCCAACAATCAAGAACTGTCCAGAATGCAGACAGCAAAGGAAGAGAACAAACGAGGTTTCAGTGTTCAAGCGTCTAGGGCCTCTCCCACCTCAGAACAAACGAGCTGAGTCATCTCAAGAAGAAGACTTTGAGGAGTCAGATGGTGAAGAAGATAGGTATCACCAGCCAAGGTGGTGCCCTGATGGACCCAGCCATTCTCAGAAGCGTACGGTGCAGCGGCTAAGAAACCTGGAGGAAGCCGAGGCACAGTACCTGTACACGTTGAGAAAAGCACGGCCCGATCTGGCCGTGAAAATTCAGCAAAAGTTGGAGACGGAGGCGCGCCCGCCAAAGAAAGTGTGGCGCCCTAAACAGACAAAAGCCGACGCAGAGGCATCGGCTGATACAAACATAGTGTCCATGATCCTGACAGAGTAGCAAGGTCCAAGACAATGGACGTACGTGGCGAGGCCGATCCCAGCGATCGGCCCCAAAAATGGAAAGCAAAAAATCTCATCTCAAGCATGTCACGTAGCTACAGTAAGAAATCAAGACGTGGTAAAACTTCACTAAGCATTGCAATGAAGAAGGAGGCCGATTCTAGCAATCGACCAAAATTATCCTCGACATACGTTTTTGCCTGGGTTCAGCATTGATTTAACAGGGGATGCCTGAAGAGCCGATACCCTCAATTACTTGAAAGAATCGGCTCGGGGGGCACTTAGATGGATAAGACACGAGGATATGAAGTTTGAAGTGGTTGTCAAATGCCCAGCAGCTCAAGATATATTCTTTGATGATGATGGTGGGTATTGAGTTATGTCGGCCGATGCATAAATCGGCCATAAAAAATATAAATTTTTTAAGCACAGCCGATGCACAAACATCGACTTCAGAATGTAAAAAAGCCGATGCACGGCCGTCGACTTTAGACCAAATTCTGGTGACAACAGGAAAAATTGTTCAAGTTCAGCGAAACAAGTTCAGCAGGACATTCATCAAAGAGGCTCTACTGAAAAAAAGCGTTGAGGGTGTGAAGGGCGTCGGCACGGATTCGATCCACCTCGGCGATTTCAGCCTCGTCGTCCTCGTCTCTACCCGTCACCAGATGGCTGCTCAGGGCACGGATTTCAGCCAGATCGGTCTTCAGATCGGCTGTGAGGCCTTTTGCTTCCTCTTGAGAGCGAGCAATGAGGGTTTCCTTGTCTTGCATAAGTTGTTTGGTCTCCCTGACCCTCTTTTCCAGGACCTCCAGTTCCTTGCGCAAGATCTCGAGTTCGGCACTATTGGTAGAAGTGTCGGTTTTGGCGTCCAAAGCGGCCTTCTTCTCGTTGAGCCGTTGACATTTGTCTGCAATATCGGCTCTCAATGGAAGCTGGGCGTGGCGAAGAGTAATTCTTTGACGAGCCGACTGCACCCTTGACCTGAAAACCGACAAAGTCACAGCCGGCCAAAGCTTAACTTGCAGCGTCACCGGGAGATGGGGCTGGATGTCTTCGAGGATGCCCTTGACTGCCTCGGGGTTTTCGACCAGGGTTTCGACCGAGGAGGAGAGCAAAACCTTGAGACGCTGGAGCGGGTCATGGACCGCGCTAGGACTTGGCTCTTCACCTGCTTTGGAAGTAGCTGGCTCGATGGAGTCGGGATCGAACGTCAGCAAGCTTGAAAGGTCACAACCCTGACAGACGAACAAGAGCAGCATGAGCATACAACAAAGGAAAAGGGGAGGCCGAGAGAGTGGAGCGTACCTCTCCCAAAGAAGGAAGGGCAGCCGATGTTGCGACAATCGGCTTTTCGGTGGATTGGGCCAGGTTAGCCACTTGATCAGCCACGCTCGGCGAGGTGGTCAGGCCGAGCGTGGCGGATGGCATCGGTACCTCTGCAATGTCCCCGCTAGGGGTCCCATTAGTCTGCAAAGGAAATGGTAAGCCGATCCAATTAGCAACGGGACGGTATGGAATATGAGCTGTAGATGTAATTACATTTGAAACTTCCTGGCTCGGCGAGGAAACTCGTGGGTCTTTGCGAGCCCTTTTGACGCATCGACGTTTCACACGTGACCCCGTTTTGATCAGAGCTTGGAGGTCAGCAGGCTCGGGAGTTGACCTTTTCCTAGAAGCCGACGCTGGCGAGTCCGTCTGGCTCTGTGTGGTGGATCTCTCAGAATCACCCGGGGTGGAGTCCTTTGGGCTGGACTGTGCTTCCTCACTGGAGTTCTCCTCAGTGGAAGTCTGAAAGAAAAAGTACAACCATGTTACAAAGGACTAGGGAAGACAGATGAATTTGGTCAAGGCACGAGTCAGCTTATATGCAAGCTTGCTTGGGCGGGAGCTTTGCGCTTCAGGGTTTTCCTGGCAGCTACTTTCCTCACTGCCTTCCTCGCCTGGGTTGAGGCTCGGGGGGCAATTGACCCCGATGATGCTTTACTCTTGGGAGCCGATTTCGGAGAAATCGGCTGGCTCTGCATTATGACCCTCTTCAAGGGCGGTGAGCTCTAACAGAAGAGAACCACCGGGGCTGGTGGAAGAAACTTGAAAGGGGAGCCATCGGCTTGTGTGGGCTCTGGGCCATCCTGTTGCTGCCAAGGAATAAAATCAGGTTACAGACAATCGTCATGAGCCATTGCCGTAATTTATATGTAATGGTACCTGGTGTGCGGTGAACGTCATATTCAGAATCAAGTTGCTTCAGCAACGGTCCTAGAGCTCTTCTGAAGGCGTGGGTCTTCCACATCGACCACCAAGTCTCGAAGCCATCGGTAGTGGTGGTGAAACAGAGGTTATGAGGAATTGGAATGGCCAGAGCATCAAAGAAGGTATAGCACCTTTGGCCGCAAGAATGTCGGCGGCTCAGCCCCGCTTGTCGTCAAGTGGTGGAGGAAGAAGTGTGGGGGCACTTGCCCGAGGCCAAGTTGCCGGGCTACTACCACTGGTTGGTAAGACTCATAACCAGGCTTAATGATCCTATTTGAGGTACTCACGCCAACTGGGAGAAAGCAAGGACGGGTCATGATAGAGTACAGGTGCTGGGTGCTGACGTCATCGGCAAGGCTGTCTAATCGGAAGGAGACTGGATTCTCAAAGATTTCCGATTCGGTATAGGGGAAGAACAGGGGGTTGTCCAGGCCTTGGAAGAAAATCTTGAACCACTCGCGTCGCTTCCTTGGGGATCAGCCTGCCGCCCGGAAGACTATACGTAGCTTGGCCATTGCTAGTGCATCGGATGTCCTTCCCATTTGCATCCGGGAAGGTGCAGGTGGCCAAAGGTGGGAAGTTTGGGATTTGGTTTTGAAAGTACAACTGGGCCCATAACTGAATAAACCACCAGGGGCCTCCTGTTTTAACTGTCCGTTGGGAGAACAGTTTGACGGACATCAGTTGAAGAGATCGATAGACCTCTCCAAGAAGCAGTTTTTCAAGGCCAAGTTGAGTACCTTTGGCGAGCTCATAAGCCAGGGAGAGGTAATTCTTGGTTGGGGCGAGTGAAGGACCGCGAAATATGAAGTGCTCCAGCCAGAAGTTCAAGAAAGCTGTGTGCTCTCTTTCGTCACAGTGGCCTTTGGTTTTCATATAACGCCTGAGGTAGGCGCCCCAGCTTGTACACTCTGTTTTGGAGGAAAGGGTGAAAGGAACCTTTGGCAATTTAAAGGCAGAGGGGCTTGGGGATGCAATGTCCAAGCCTGTGATCATGGCCACGTCCAGCAGAGTTGGCGACATAGGGCCATGGCCGAACATGAAGCAATTTAGTGCATCAGACCAAAAGTAGCCGATGGTTTTCAGGATGTTCTCATTCTTTTCAAGAGGGGACAATGATAATGACAAGGCATCGGCTATCCCTATCGCATCCCAAGTAGCGTAGTGTGTTTTGGACACTCTCATCGTACCATGCCACCCAACCTTCGGGAGGATTAGGCCAGTGCTCGCAGGCAGTCGGCCCGAGAAGTCGGATCTAAATTCCGGTTCGCAAAGGGGATTCTATTGGCCTCGCATGAGATTAAGTGAGCGGGACTCTCGGAAGAACGGGGGCCAAGACACATAGAGTTTGGAAGAGAAGGGTGCGGCAGCAGGATATCTGAAACCTAAAATTGACAACGGGATAAGGCATTAATTCAGGTGTTGGCTGTTTAATCCTAACCTTGATTCGGATGGCGAAGAGGCGGTTGAAGATTACCTTCAGACCAGAGACCATGGCGTTGGCGTTGGATGATTCCGCCATTTGATGCGCTGAGAAATTGGGACGGCGTGGTTGAGATCTGAGGTTCGTAGGGCTGCTTGGGCGGTGATTTGGGGATCTGAGTTTGCTTTCTCAGGCGGAGGTCGCAGGTTACCGTTTGGAGGGGCAATTAGTTGGCCCTGCTCGTGTTTTATGGTAGAGGCCGATGCGATGCCATCGGCTCTTTTGGGGGTTGTTTAGCTTTGACTATCGACCAAGTTAGCTAGGAGCCGATTGCTCAGGAGAGAAAGAACAAAAGAAGAGCCGATTGCTCAGAAATTGCCAAAACTGTCAAATCGTGCAGAGAAGTTGGGAAGGCAAGTTGTCATGATACTGCGACGGTTCTGCTCTGCCACGACATGACCCTTCGAAGGAAAAACAGAGTGGTTTTGGAATTATCATTACCAAAACCAGGGGGGCATGTGTTATCGCCAGATTTTGGCCAAATCAGGAGATAGGCCGTAAGTGAGATGGGCTTGAAGGATATACGCATGGAGGATCTCTGAAGCGGCCTTGCACGAGAATTTGGGCTAAATTGCCTATGTATCTATATTAGATCGTGTTTAGAATTAAAAGGTAGAGTTTGGCCCGTGCACGGTTAGGTGCACGCCTGAATTAGAAAGTCCCTTGGACTATAAATATGTATCTAGGGTTTATGAAATAAACAACAATCACGTTCACAACAAACACAAACCAGGCGCATTGCCACCCCTTGTTTCGAGGGTTTCTTCCGTCTTGCGATCTAGGCAGTATACGTTTATTCGTCTACCTTGTGTTACTCGTGCTGAAGCGTTGTTGATGGCGAGTAGCACTACCTATCTTACGTGTTTTGGGGCTTGCATTGATGCTTTTCTTATGCATATTTGCTTAGCAATGCCGTCCCTCGACACCTAGCTGCCCTTACACCTATCTGGGTGTAAGGGCATCATCTTGCTTGTTCGTTGCTTAGTAGATCCGATCTCGTTATAGTTGCTCCTTGTTCTTCAAGGATTAGTTTAATATCTGCATGATTAGGCCTTATGCCGGGGTTGGACGATCCGGTAGTGCGTTAGGTGTTGTTTACCGTTCCTATAAGGGATGTTCCGGGAATTGACGTAATGTTGGTTTTTAGGCCTCTTCTAGGGATAGTTTTCATCATCTTTCGTATTCCGCTAGGCCCAACTACGCGTAGGACGTTCCGGTTATGCGGTGAAAACCCTAAACTGTCGTAGATTGGTTTAGCTTTGTTTTGATCAAGCAGGATCCCCATATCATTACAAATCCAACGTGAACCATGGGGCGATCGGCTCTTTGAGCCGATCCACAGGGCAACCTGAGAGCCGATAGGGCTCGTATTTAATGTTTACGTGTCTACCATGCAGGAACATAATCGAAGCAATCTAACACCTTCCCGATCGGGTCTAGGTCGGGTGGCACGCACTTGCAACCGCCAGGACGTGTGCAGGAAACTTGCGGGACGACGCGAGGTGCCAGGGTCCACTAAGCGGCCTTGGGAGCCTCCCGGCTCTTCGTGTTGCTTAACCACTGCTCGCCGGTGAGTTTTGGCAGGCAACAGTTTGCTGCACCTATATCAAAACACAAAAAAATTAGTTGCTAGTTTTACTTTATTTACCGTCTTGCACTCTATATCAAAAACACAAAAAATTAGTTACTTGCATTTACTTTATTTACTTTCTGTTTATTTCATCATGTTTCCTCCTAAGTACACTCTAAAAGACATACCAGTAGGACGTGGGTCTATAATTGGGAAAAATAATATAGAAGATTTTTTCACTCATGTTAGTACCACTGAAGATTTTGAAGATAGACACTTGGTAGAACTTGCTCCTACTTATGAAATTGTTGTTGCTTCTTTAGTTCACATGTTGGAAACTAAATTTGTTAATCTTAATCCTATAATCCAACACATGTTTCTCACACTTGGTGATATGGAAGAAGGGGAAAAGAAAGATTTCGTATTAGAAACCCTTCTTAAAGAATTTGGGGGAGTAGCAAGAGAAGCTAGAAAAGTCTTCATTAAATATAAGATGCTTGGTTCTTATACCAATTTTGTTAGTATCCTTGAAAAGATGGACATGGAGAGAGTAAGGTACACTAATAATATTAATGATGGTGGGGAGATCAAAGCACCAATACCATGTAAGCTCCTAGCGATGAATGAAGCACTAGAAAATAACTATGCTTGGCTTGTTCCTGAAAATTTGTTTGATGAGAGTAGCAAGCCCAAGACTAATGAAAAGGGAGCCGCTGAAACTTATGTATCCAATATACTATGCATGGTTGAGAAAACTCCCAACACCCCTGGTTATGATGTTGATGCTTCATCTCTTGATAATACTTGATACACACTTTCTGCGCCTAGCTGAAAGGCGTTAAAGAAAAGCTCTAATGGGAGACAACCCATGTTTTTACTACAGTACTTTGTTTTATATTTGATTCTTGGAAGTTGTTTACTACTGTAGCAACCTCTCCTTATCTTAGTTTTGTGTTTTGTTGTGTCAAGTAAAGTCTTTGATAGTAAGGTTCATACTAGATTTGGATTACTGCGCAGTTACAGATTTCTTTGCTGTCACGAATTTCGACCTGCCTCTCTGTAGGTAGCTCAGAAAAATATGCCAATTTACGTACGTGATCCCCAGATATGTACGCAACTTTCATTCAATTTGAGCATTTTCATTTGAGCAAGTCTGGTGCCATTTTAAAATTCGTCTTTACGAACTGTTCTGTTTTGACAGATTCTGCCTTTTATTTCGCATTGCCTCTTTTGCTATGTTGGATGAATTTCTTCGATCCATTAATGTCCAGTAGCTTTATGCAATGTCCAGAAGTGTTAAGAATGATTATGTCACCTCTGAACATGTTAATTTTTATTGTGCACTAACCCTCTAATGAGTTGTTTCGAGTTTGGTGTGGAGGAAGTTTTCAAGGGTCAAGAGAGGAGTATGATATACTATGATCAAGGAGAGTGAAAGCTCTAAGCTTGGGGATGGCCCGGTGGTTCACCCCTGCATATTTTAAGAAGACTCAAGCGTCTAAGCTTGGGGATGACCAAGGCATCCCCTTCTTCATCGACAACATCATCAGGTTCCTCCCCTGAAACTATATTTTTATTCAGTCACATCTTATGTACTTTGCTTGGAGCGTCAGTTTGTTTTTATTTTTGTTTTTGTTTGAATAAAATGGATCCTAGCATTCATTGTGTGGGAGAGAGACACGCTCCACTGTTGCATATGGACAAATATGTCCTTAGGCTTTACTCATAGTATTGATGGCGAAGGTTGAATCTTCTTCGTTAAATTGTTATATGGTTGGAATCGGGAAATGCTACATGTAGTAATTCTAAAATGTCTTGGATAATGTGATACTTGGCAATTGTTGTGCTCATGTTTAAGCTCTTGCATCATATACTTTGCACCCATTAATGAAGAAATACATAGAGCTTGCTAAAATTTGGTTTGCATATTTGGTCTCTCTAAAGTCGATAATTTCTAGTATTGAGTTTTGAACAACAAGGAAGACGGTGTAGAGTCTTATAATGTTTACAATATGTCTTTTATGTGAGTTTTGCTGCACCGGTTCATCCTTGTGTTTGTTTCAAATAAACCTTGCTAGCCTAAACCTTGTATCGAGAGGGAATACTTCTCATGCATCCAAAATCCTTGAGCCAACCACTATGCCATTTGTGTCCACCATACCTACCTACTACATGGTATTTCTCCGCCATTCCAAAGTAAATTGCTTGAGTGCTACCTTTAAAATTCCATCATTCGCCTTTGCAATATATAGCTCATGGGACAAATAGCCTTAAAAACTATTGTGGTATTGAATATGTACTTATGCACTTTATCTCTTATTAAGTTGTTTGTTGTGCGATAACCATGTTCCTGGGGACGCCATCAACTCTTTGTTGAATATCATGTGAGTTGCTATGCATGTCCGTCTTGCCTGAAGTAAGAGAGATCTACCACTTTAATGGTTAGAGCATGCATATTGTTAGAGAAGAACATTGGGCCGCTAACTAAAGCCATGAATCATGGTGGAAGTTTCAGCTTTGGACATATATCCTCAATCTCATATGAGAACACTAATTGTTGCCACATGCTTATGCATTAAAGAGGAGTCCATTATCTCGTTGTCCATGTTGTCCCGGTATGGATGTCTAAGTTGAGAATAATCAAAAGCGAGAAATCCAAAATGCGAGCTTTCTCCTTAGACCTTTGTACAAGGCGGCATGGAGGTACCCCATTGTGACACTTGGTTGAAACATGTGTATTGCGATGATCCGGTAGTCCAAGCTAATTAGGACAAGGTGCGGGCACTATTAGTATACTATGCATGAGGCTTGCAACTTGTAAGATATAATTTACATAACTCATATGCTTTATTACTACCGTTGACAAAATTGTTTCATGTTTTCAAAATAAAAGCTCTAGCACAAATATAACAATCGATGCTTTCCTCTTTGAAGGACCTTTCTTTTACTTTTATGTTGAGTCAATTCACCTATCTCTCTCCACCTCAAGAAGCAAACACTTTTGTGAACTGTGCATTGATTCCTACATACTTGCATATTGCACTTGTTATATTACCTTACATTGACACTATCCATGAGATATACATGTTATAAGTTGAAAGCAACCGCTGAAACTTAATCTTCCTTTGTGTTGCTTCAATACCGTTACTTTGATTTATTGCTTTATGAGTTAACTCTTATGCAAGACTTATTGATGCTTGTCTTGAAGTACTATTCATGAAAAGTCTTTGCTTTATGATTCATTTGTTTACTCATGTCATTGCCATTGTTTTGATCGCTGCATTCATTACATATGCTTACAATAGTATGATCAAGGTTATGATGGCATGTCACTCCAGAAATTATCTTTGTTATCGTTTACCTGCTCGGGACGAGCAGTAACTAAGCTTGGGGATGCTGATACGTCTCCGACGTATCGATAATTTCTTATGTTCCATGCTACATTATTGATGATATCTACATGTTTTATACACATTATATGTCGTATTTATGCATTTTCCGGCACTAACCTATTAACAAGATGCCGAAGAGCTAGTTGTTGTTTTCTGCTGTTTTTGGTTTCAGAAATCCTAGTAAGGAAATATTCTCGGAATTGGACGAAATCAACGCCCAGGGTCCTATTTTTACACGAAGCTTCCAGAAGACCGAGGGGGAAAGGAAGTGGGGCCACGAGGCGCCGACACAATAGGGCGGCGCGGCCCAAGCCCTGGCCGCGCCGTCCTAGCGTGTGGGGCCCTCGTGTGCCCCCCCGCGTTGCCCTTCCGCCTACTTAAAGCCTTCATCGTCTACCGAGAGCCACGATACGGAAAACCTTACTGAGACGCCGCCGCCGCCAATCCCATCTCGGGGGATTCTGGAGATCGCCTCCGGCACCCTGCCGGAGAGGGGAATCATCTCCCGGAGGACTCTTCACCGCCATGGTCGCCTCCGGAGTGATGAGTGAGTAGTTCACCCATGGACTATGGGTCCATAGTAGTAGCTAGATGATACGTCTCCGACGTATCGATAATTTCTTATGTTCCATGCCATATTATTGATGATTCCTACATGTTATATGCACACTTTATGTCATATTCGTGCATTTTCTGGAACTAACCTATTAACAAGATGCCGAAGTGCCGCTAATGTTTTCTCGCTGTTTTTGGTTTCAGAAATCCTAGTAACGAAATATTCTCGGAATTGGACGAAATCAAGTCCCAGGGTCCTATTTTGCCACGAACCTTCCAGAAGACCGAAGAGCATACGAAGTGGGGCCACGAGGTGGCCAAACCACAGGGCGGCGCGGCCAAGGGGGCCCGCGCCGCCCTGTGGTGTGGGCCCCTCGTCAGCCCCCGACTCGCCCTTCCGCCTACTTAAAGCCTCCGTCGCGAAACCCCCGAGGCGGAAAACCACGATACGGAAAACCTTCCGGAGACGCCGCCGCCGATCCCATCTCGGGGGATTCACGGAGATCTCCTCCGGCACCCTGCCGGAGAGGGGATTCATCTCCCGGAGGACTCTACACCGCCATGGTCGCCTCCGGAGTGATGAGTGAGTAGTTCACCCCTGGACTATGGGTCCATAGCAGTAGCTAGATGGTTGTCTTCTCCTCATTGTGCTTCATTGTTGGATCTTGTGAGCTGCCTAACATGATCAAGATCATCTATCTGTAATGCTATATGTTTTGTTTGTCGCGATCCGATGGATAGAGAATACCATGTTATGTTAATTATCAAGTTATTGCATATGTGTTGTTTATGATCTTGCATGCTCTCCGTTATTAGTAGAGGCTCTGGCCAAGTTTTTGCTCTTAACTCCAAGAGGGAGTATTTATGCTCGATAGTGGGTTCATGCCTGCATTGACACCGGGACGAGTGACGAGAAAGTTCTAAGGTTGTGTTGTGATGTTGCCACTAGGGATAAAACATTGATGCTATGTCCGAGGATGTAGTTATTGATTACATTACGCACCATACTTAATGCAATTGTCTGTTGCTTTGCAACTTAATACTGGAGGGGGTTCGGATGATAACTTGAAGGTGGACTTTTTAGGCATAGATGCAGTTGGATGGCGGTCTATGTACTTTGTCGTAATGCCCAATTAAATCTCACTATACTTATCATGACATGTATGTGCATTGTTATGCCCTCTCTATTTGTCAATTGCCCGACTGTAATTTGTTCACCCAACATGCTTTTATCTTATGGGAGAGACACCTCTAGTGAACTCGTGGACCCCGGTCCATTTTTTAATACTCGAAATACAAATCTACTCGCAATACTTGTTTTTACTGTTTTCTCTGCAAACAATCATCTTCCACACAATACGGTTAATCCTTTGTTACAACAAGCCGGTGAGATTGACAACCTCACCGTTTCGTTGGGGCAAAGTACTTTGGTTGTGTTGTGCAGGTTCCACGTTGGCGCCGGAATCCCCGGTGTTGCGCCGCACTACATCCCGCCGCCATCAACCTTCAACGTGCTTCTTGGCTCCTCGCTGGTTCGATAAACCTTGGTTTCTTACCGAGGGAAACTTGCTCGCCGTACGCATCACACCTTCCACTTGGGGTTCCCAACGGGCGTGTGCTTTACGCGTCATCAAGCTAAATTTCCGGCGCCGTTGTCGGGGAGATCAAGACACGCCGCAAGGGGAGTCTCCACTTCTCAATCTCTTTACTTTGTTTTTGTCTTGCTTTATTTTATTTACTACTTTGTTTGCTGCACTTATATCAAAACACAAAAAAATTAGTTGCTTGCTTTACTTTATTTACTGTCTTGTTTGCTATATCAAAAACACAAAAAAATTAGTTTACTTGCATTTACTTCATCTAGTTTGCTTTATTTACTACCGCTAAAATGAGTAATCCTGAAGTTGAAGTTCGTTCATTTAAGCAACAAGGGGGAGAATGTTTAAAAGATGCTTGGTATAGAATTAGTGATGCCCATAATAGGTGCACTAAGAAACACTCCACCACTATCCTACTCAGGAATTTTTATGTTGGTATCTCTAGCTGGAATAGATATGTTCTTGATTGTCTCGCAGGGGTAACTTCCTAGGCGCTCCCGCTTTAGAAGCTAGTTGCATTATTGAGAGTTTATTTGGAACACCACCTGCTAATGAAACTAAAATTGAAACCTCTCTTGAGGATGTTATGAAAAAATTGGAAACCATAGAGAAAATTTTTCCGAGTGTTGAAACTAAGTTGGAGATGTTACTTGATAAAACCGATGAACTTGATAAATCCTTAGGAGGAATTGATGAAAGAATTAGTGTCTTGGTGTCGGGGGGAAGACCCCGGGTAGGGCAATGGACGCGGAGCAGCCGGCTGACCACTGGCCGGCTGGCGGCAAAGGCCGGCTGAGGAGCAGCCGGCTGGCGCCGCGGCCGGCTGGTCCGGAAGCCGGCTGGCTCTAGGTCCTAGTCGGCCTGGCTACGGCCGCCAATGCTGTAGCTGGACCGGCTTCTACAAGCCATATCCGACTGGGGGTCCAGTACCTCGGACCGACTCGAGGCCGGCGAGTCTTGCACCGGAAGGAACCGGGTTGGTGATCCGGGTTCCCAAAGTCCACGCTGACTTCATCTTCCGTAAAGCGCGGGGCACTGTGGAGCAATAGTGCCACGCGCCGGACAGGCCATCATGGCTTACGACGCGCCGTACAGGCTACAGTGGCTGACGGCGACAGGGACGCTTCCACTCCATACCGCTGACCTGAGCAGCCGGATGGGACAGGCCACTACGCCTCAACGGCTCCTGACGTCACTGCCTCGGGAAGGAGCAGAAGCCGAAGCCGGCCAAGCCGGCCAGTAGACTATAGGGTCTTATATGTAAAGTGCCGGTGCCTATATAAGCCGCACTACCCCCTCTCGTGCAGGGACGATCGATCACTTCTTACTCACTCTAGTCTTAGCGCTGCCCTGTGAGAGAGACCTTCGTCTACCTTAGCCTCCCAGGAGCAGCCGGATACAGCTCTAGGAGCACCATTGTACTGTGATATCATCATATACACTCATAGCAGGAGTAGAGGTGTTACCTCCATCGGAGGGCCTCGAACGTGGGTACGTCGCCGTGTCGCTCGTGCCCATACCCGCTTCCGGATACCGCCGTGAGATCTCTCAGGAGCCCCTTCGATTAGCCACCCTATGGCATATGCCGTGACGATACCACGACATTTGGCGCCCACCGTGGGGCCTTCAGCATCCTCGGCCGGTGTTTTCATCCGGACGGGCCTCACCATCACCACCGGCGAGCGAGTCGCTTCAGGCTTGATCTGGAGATTCGGCTCCCTCGACTGCGTCAGCGACAACGACAACGCTGGCTGCTTCGCCGACCGGCCCTTCCCAGCCGGCGGCAGCATCATCTCCTTCGGCGGCCACGACGTCTACGTCACCACCGTCGCACCGCCGCGCTACCCGCAGCAGGTGCTGCGCTGCGCCAGCCCTCCTCCGCGAGCCGGCTGCAGCGCTCCCGCCGGCCCCGCCATCGTGCAAGTCATGATGGCCGGCGAGGAGTTCCCCTCCAAGTCCACGCGCGTCCGCGGCCCCGACCTGGAGCGCGACGTCGGCGGGCACGCGACCACGTCAGGCGCAAAGGCGCCACCACCACCATCCCGGCTGGAGCAAGTCCGCTCACCACCGGCAGCGGCGCCGACGCCGCCGCCGTCGAGGCGGACCTGGAGGCGCACCGCGTGCTCCTCCTCGCGGCACCGAAGAGCTGGCTGCTGCCAAGCGCCGGTGGGACATCACCCGGCGCGAGTACAACCGCGCCCACGGCCTCACTCCGGCCGGCGACAACCCCAGCCCGAGCCGGCCGGATCCGCCGCAGAGGCCGCGACCTAGGCGCCGAGATCGACCGCGAAGGCGCAGACGAGCCGGCTCCATCCATGGAGCTGCCCATCTACAACACCCCCGACAAGAACATGCTCGCGGCCGAAGCCGCCGCAGAAGAGCTACACCGCCTTGAGGGCGAAGAGCTACGCCGCCGGACCGCGCGGGTGGCTGATTTGGTGAAGGCCGCCAACGAGCGGTCGAAAGACCCCGGTACGCCCGAGACCCTAGAGCTCCCCACGCTCGTGGTGCCGCGAGCAATGCCAGGGACACGGCCGAGTCCGCCTCCCCAGCACCAAGCCGGCGCAGCGACTCCCGCGCCACGCGCGCAACCTCGGGCCGGCCGAGCCACCAACCAGGCGGTGGCAGCAGCCGCAGCCGGGCTCCCCCAAGCCGGAACCAGGAGCAAGACTCCGAGCCTCGACGCCCTGACCGGCCGGCTCCGAGAGCCGGCGGCGCTCGCCGGCCCGGCCCACTCCCGGCCGGGCCCGCGCATCGAGCCAACAGACGCCCGGGACCGCCTCGACCGGCTGGTTCAATCCCGCATCGCGGAAGAAGAAGGACCAGCCGGCCCAAAGTGCTTCGGGCCGCGGATCCTCAACGAGCCCATGGTTGACGGCTTCCAGCTCCCGCGCGACACCCCCAAGTACGACGGCACCGCCAAGCCGGAAGACTGGCTGCTGGATTACTCCACGGCAGTCGGCATCGCCAAGGGCAACAAGCGCTGGGCTGTGCGCTACTCCCCCCTCATGCTACTCGGCTCCGCCCGCACATGGCTCAACAATCTGCCAGCCGGCAGCATAAACGGCTGGCTGGACTTCGAGGCCGCCTTCATCAGCAACTTCACCGGCACCTATCGCCGGCCGGGTCGCCCTCAACAGCTTGAGATGTGCAAGCAGGGCCCGGACGAGACGGATCGCGCGTACCTAACGCGCTGGTGCGAGATGCGCAACCCCGGTGAGGGCGTGCACGAGATGCAAGCCATCGGCTTCTTCATGGGAGGCTGCCGGCCCAACACCATGCCGTGGCACAAGCTGCGCCGCAGCGAGCCCAAGACGATGGCCGCCTTGATGGTCATCGCAGACAAGTATGCGCTGGCAGAAGAAGCCGGCAAGGCGCCGACTGATATTTCGCCGGCCCCAGCAAGACGGGACAACAACAAGCCGGCTGAGCACAAGCCGGCCGAAGGCGGCTCGCATAGCAGCCGGCGGGACAACTACCGCGGCAAGCGCCACAACGACCAGCCGGACCGCCGGTACGGTTCCGCCCATGTGGCAGCCGTGTCGGACAACGCGGCAGGCGGCAGCCGCCGCCAGAAGCAGACAGACCGGCAATGGAAGCCGAAGTACACCTTCGAGCAGATGCTCGACTCGCCGTGCAAGTACCACAGCGGCAAGAACCCCTCCAACCACACCACCCGCGATTGCCACTTCATGAAGCGGCTGACAAGCGGCGAACCCCTCCCCCCTCCACCCCCGCCTCCTCCAGCCGGCGGGCCGGGTGGTCAAGGCGGCGCAGAGAACGCCAACCTCGAGCACCACGAGGCTAACCAAGTGCACCATGGCCGATATCCGGCCGAAGATGCTACCTACATCATCTTCACCTCCGAGCCCGAGGACAGGACGAGCCGGCGAGCCGTTCCCTCGAGGTCAACGCGGTCATACCGCCGGTCCCCCGACACCTAAACCGGTCGGAGCAGGCCATCACCTTTGATCGCCGCGACACGCCGGCTGTCCTGCCGAAGCCGGGCAGCTACGCCATGGTCCTCGACCCCACCATCGGCACGACTCGGCGCAGCGTGCGTTTTTCGCGCGTCCTCATCGACGGCGGCAGCAGCATCAACATCCTCTACCGCGACACCGCCCGCAAGCTGGGCATCCAGGAGGCCGAGTTGCGCCCCACCCCCACCGTCTTCCATGGCATCGTGCCAGGCCACTGCTGCCAGCCGATCGGCCGGATCACGCTGGAGGTGATGTTCGGGAAGCCGGACCACTTCCGCACCGAGAGAATCGAGTTCGAGGTGGTGGACCTCGTGAGTCCCTACCACGCGCTCCCGGGCAGGCCGGCCCTGACCAAGTTCATGGCGGTGCCCCACTATGGGTACCCGAAGATGAAGCTGCCCGGCCCAAAGGGGGTCATCACCATAGCCGGCGACTATCGCCGCTCCATGGACTGCGCCACACAGAGCTCCAAGATGGCCCAGACGCTGGTCATCGCCACCGAGAAGCAGCTCATCCACGACGCCGTCGCCCTCGCCAAGGCCGCACAAACAGACATGCCGGCTGCAGGCAACCCGGCTGGGACGACTCACTTCCAGCCGGCTGACAACACCAAGAAGATCCTGCTGGACCCGGCGCAGCCGGACAAGTACGTCACCATCGGTGCCGGCTTGAGCAAGAAATAGGAAAGCGAGCTCACCAGCCTTCCTCCGTGAGAATCGGGACATCTTCGCATGGACTCCAAGAGACATGCCGGGTGTGCCGAGGGAGTTGGCTGAGCACCACCTCCACGTCCGGCTCGACGCCAAGCCGGTGAAGCAGCCTCTGAGGCGCTTCGCCGAAGAACGAAGGAAGGCCATTGGTGAAGAAATCGCCCGGCTCCTAGCTGCCGGCTTCATCATGGAAGTGCTGCACCCGGACTGGTTGGCGAACCCGGTCCTGGTTTTGAAGAAGAACGGCTCCTGGCGCATGTGTATCGACTACACCAGCCTGAACAAGGCGTGCCCGAAGGACCCCTTCCCCTGCCGCGCATAGATCAAGTCATAGACTCGATCGCCGGCTGTGAACTGTTGTCTTTTCTAGATGCCTATTCAGGCTACCACCAGATTCCTTTGAATCCGGATGATCAAATAAAGACTTCGTTCATTACCCCGTACGCGGCTTACCCCTACACGACTATGCCATTCGGCTTGAAAAATGCAGGCGCCACCTACCAAAGGTGCATGCAAAAGTGTTTGCAGGATCAAATCGGCGTAAATGTTCACGCATATGTGGATGATGTCGTTGTAAAAACCAAGGAGATGCCTACCCTCCTTGATGACCCGAGAGAAACCTTCACCAATCTCGCGAAGATTCCGGATGAAGCTCAACCCGGCCAAGTGCACATTCGGCGTGCCAGCCGGCCAACTCCCGGGCTACCTCGTCTCTCAGCCGAGGAATCGAAGCCAACCCGGAGAAGATCGGTGCCATTGAGAAGATGGAGCTGCCGCAAGTGCCTCAAGGACGTCCGGAAGTTCACCGGCTGCCCGGCTTCCTTGAGCCGCTTCGTCGGCCGGCCGGGGGAGAAGGCACCCCCCTTTACCAATTGATGAAGAAGGCGGACAAATTCGTCTGGTCACCGCAGGCGGATGAAGCCTTCCGTGACTTAAAGCGCGTGCTCTCAACCGCGCCAATCCTTGCAACGCCGGGTTCAATGGAGCCGATGCTGTTGTACATCGCAGCCACCAACCGAGTGGTTAGCGTTGTCCCGGTGGTGGAGCGCAGAGAAGCCGAAAACAGAGAGCAGCTGGTCCAGCGCCCAGTCTATTACCTCAGCGGAAGTGCTCTCCCGCCGAAGCAAAACTACCCCCACTACCAGAAGGTCACCTACGGTGTCTACATGGTGGCCAAGAAGCTCAAGCACTACTTCCAAGAGCATCCCATCAGGGTGGTTGCCACAGCGCCTCTGGCGGAAATCATCGGCAGCAAGGATGCCAACGGCCGGGTTGCCAAGTGGGCCCTGGAGCTAGCCGCCCACACCATCCTCTATGAGCCACGCACAGCCATCAAGTCGCAGATCCTCGCGGACTTCTTCGTCGACTGGGCCGAGATGCAATACCTGCCGCCTGTGCCGGATTCCACACACTGGAAGATGCACTTCGACGGCTCGAAGATGCGCAATGGCTTAGGAGCCGGCATCGTCATCACCTCTCCCAAGGGAGACCGACTGGACTACGTCCTGCAGATCCACTTCGCCGCGTCCAACAACGTGGCGGAGTATGAAGCGCTCATTCATGGGCTGAAGCTGGCCAAGGAGATTGGCGTGCGTCGCATACTATGCTTCGGCGACTCCGACTTGGTCATACAGCAAGCATCTGGCGACTGGGATGCGAAGGACGCCAACATGGCCTCATACCGCTTCCATGTCCAGCAGCTATCCGGCTTCTTCGACGGCTGCGAATTCCACCATGTGCCACGAGCAAACAACGAGGCGGCCGACGCCTTGTCCAAGATTGGCTCAACCCGGCAAGCCATTCCGCCGGGCATCGCCTTGGAGGTTATCAAGAAGCCGTCCATCATACCGTCACCGGACTCGGATTCAATATTCGTGCCGGCTGACCCGGGGGCTTCTCAGCCGAACCCGGGGGCTTCGTCGCCCAAGTCGGGGGCTAGCAAGCCGAACCCGCCGGCTACCATGCCGAACCCGGGGACTTCTCAGTCCAACCCGGGGGCTTCATCGCCACACTCGGGGCTAGCAAGCCGAACCCGCCGGCTAGCAAGTCGAACCCGGCGACCATGCAGTCGAAACCGGAAGCTCCCACGCGGGAGACCCTGTTGGTCAGCGTATTCGAGATAAGATGCGTACCTTCATGGGCACAAGAATTCCTCTCCTACCTCACCGACGGTGTGCTGCCCGACGACGCAGTCCAGTGCCAGTGCAGATTGAGAGAAGGGCCAAGGCCTACACAATCATCAACCACGAGCCGTACAAACGCAGCGTAAGTGGGGTGCTCCAGCGGTGCGTCGAGCCGGCTGAAGGGATTGAGCTCCTAAGGGAAATCCATCAGGGTGAGTGCGGCCACCACGCCTCCTCCCGAGCCATAGTGGCCAAAGCCTTCCGGCACGGTTTTTACTAGCCGACTGCGCTCAGAGACGCAGAAGAACTGGTGAAGAAATGCAACGGCTGCCAACACTTCGCCAAGCAAAGGAACACGCCGGCTTCCGCCTTGAAGACCATCCCCATTACCTGGCCATTTGCCGTATGGGGCTTGGATATGGTGGGCCCATTCAAAACAGCCCGAGGCGGCATGACTCATCTCTTGGTGATGATTGACAAGTTCACTAAGTGGATTGAAGCCAAGCCAATCAAGAAGCTGGACGGCTCCACAGCCGTCACATTCCTCAAGGAAATAATCGTGAGATATGGCTACCCGCATAGCATCATCACCGACAATGGCAGCAACTTCGCCGAAGGCGTCTTCAAACGCTATTGCGGAGAGATGGGGATCCGGATGGACCTATCGTCCGTGGCGCACCCGGAGACCAACGGCCAAGTGGAGAAGGCTAACGGCTTGATCCTAGCCGGCATCCGGCCCCGGCTGGTGGAGCCGCTCGAGCGCTCAGCCGGCTGCTGGATTGAAGAGCTGCCCAGCGTGCTGTGGAGCCTACGCACGACGCCAAACCGCTCAGTCGGCTTCACACCCTTCTTCCTCGTATACGGGGCCGAAGCCGTCCTGCCGACTGATATCGAGCACGACGCGCCAAGGATCAAGCTCTACACAGAAGCTGAAGCTAAAGAGGCTCGCGAAGATGGAGTCGACCTGGTTGAAGAGGTCCGGCTGATGGCCGAATCCAGGTCAACCGTATATCAGCAAAGCCTCCGTCGCTACCACAGCCGGAAGGTCAAGACCTTAGCATTCCGAGAAGGAGACCTAGTGCTCCGGCTGATCCAACGGACAGCTCGGACAAAGCATAAACTAGCATCCCCATGGGAGGGTCCCTTCATCGTGAGCAAGGCAGTAGGCAATGATTCCTACTATCTCATAGATGCCCAAGAGGCTAAGAAAAACAAGCCGGACAAGGCTGATGAGGAGACTAAACGTCCCTGGAATGTCAGGTTACTCCGCCCATTT
The DNA here is from genome assembly GCF_022539505.1 of Lolium rigidum. NCBI lineage: Eukaryota > Viridiplantae > Streptophyta > Magnoliopsida > Poales > Poaceae > Lolium > Lolium rigidum. Next base: position 250,782,801 of record NC_061511.1, read on the forward strand.
TACACATGAGAGCAGGAATGTATGTACCCCTTGTATCCCTTTTGTGAGCTATGAAAAGCATGCGCCAAGAGCGCCGTTTCCAACAAGTGTTTCACATACTTTACTTTGTTTCGCCAATTGGCTTGAACCCTCTCACGCGGTCGGCTCGACAACGTGATCCGGTTTCCGACAGCCGGCTTCCGATCCAGCTTACGGACCGCAACCCGACTGTCCGGCTGGCGGGAGTAAGGTCTAGGGAGCCGGCACGCGAAAACGACTAAGGGAAAGAGTAAAAGCGAGTTGACTTGCAACTTTTCATAAAAGTGCCGGATTGCCGAATTCAGCTCGTTCGGCCGAAATACTATCGGCCTCACCCAGCGGCCCGCTCTTGATCCGGCGACGGATCGCAAGTCGGACGTACGACCGGCAAGGGCACAGCCAAAGAGTGGGGCGGATGGAAAAAAGCGAACGAGTCGAAAGAAAGCAACTCGGCATACAAATGATTAACAAACACATTAAAGTGCGACATAATTAAAAGATGATAATATTCATACATCTGCACCCGGCATTCCGGGGATTTAATAAATTGTCTTGGCAAAAGAACAACTGAAAAGCAGGAAATCTAAGCCAGAGGGGCATCAGTGGAGCCGGCTGCCGGGTCGTCCTCAGGCGCGTCCTCCGCCTCCTCATCGTCTGTTGGGGGGATGACCCCCGGTATGCCAAGGGCATGCCAAACCGGATGGTTTGAGCCATCAGGGTACCGGTTAGATGTTCATGCCGGAATCTAAGATAGGCATTTGGCTGAACAGGCTAAGCCGGTATCCTCATAAGAGGGATACCGGAACCTAATAGAAAAGGTACCGGGCCACCGGAAGGAAGGGCTTGTCGGCAAAGCTGGTCAAAGATTCTCTCCAGAGCTAGAAGACAAGGATGAGCTAAGCAAAGTAACTTTATATGAAGGGATGACGATAAAGGGAAGGATGACGGTCAAAGAAGCCGGAGGACGTCAGCGCCCACGATTAAAGAGGACTCCGGTGTCATCTATGATTAAAGTAGCTTTGTAAAGTAGTTTGTCTAGTCAAAGATGCCATTAGGGTTCCTTCCCGTGTAAGCCTCCTTCTCCCCTATATAAGGAGAGGGGTACAGACCTCCTACAGGCGCGAGCAAGAGAGAGCGAGAACATCAAGTAGCTTGTACTCGAGAAACCCGTAACCATGTGGATATCAATAGACATGATGATCTAGAGCGAGTTCTTCCTTGTGTCTTTCTTCTTCAACCTCCGGCCCTAGCCAAGTTCTTGAGGAAACCATCCGGAAGTTCATCACACCTGATCACGAACCCTCCCCCGAATCCTCATACGTCCATTCGGCCCCAACTTAAGCCATCCTATGGCATCTGCTCGTTCACCACGACGACAGTTGGCGCCCACCGTGGGGCATGAAGTGGCGTATGCTGGAATACACATTCGGGCGGGCCTCCTCGAGTTCGCCGGCGAACGGACGGTGTCTGCGCTTGTGCAGAGCTTCTACTCCATCGATTTCATCAACGACAACGCGGGCTGCTTCGCCAACGGCGGCATCTTCCCCAAGAACGGCCGCGTCATCGAGTTCGGAAGCCACCGCATCTACTTCGGCACCGTCCCCGTGCGCCAGTGCCTCTCGCCGGTGCTGGTAGCACCGGACCCACCAAGATGGCTCTGTGCTGGTCGCGCTCCCGGCAGCGTCGAGGTAATGATGACCGGTGTGGCTGGTGCAGGAAAGGAGGTCGAGGCTGAAGGTGCTGGTCGCGCGGTTTCGACCCGTGCGGCTAAACCACCGCTGGAGCGCGGCACAGGCGCAGCGGGAGCGTCATCCGCGCCACCGGCAACGCCTCTCCAAACGGCGATGAACGCGCTGGCGACCCCCATCGCGCAGAACATCGACCCGGGAGCAGCTCAGGCGGAGCTGGAGGCGCAGCGCCTGAGGATACCCGAGAGCGGCAAAGACGTCGTCAGGGCGCAGCGCGAGCTGAACCTAACCGTACGTGAGTATAACGCTGCCCATGGCTTTGCTTCTGTTAGCGCTCATGCTGCTAGGATACCGGAGAACCGGCTGAAGGCTCGCAATCTAGACCAGGGTTTGCGTAAGGAGATTCTTACGGGCAAGAGCACCTCTGCATCTGTTAGCATTGTAGAGAAACCTAAGTATAGCAGTCCGGATAAAACAATAAAAGCTGCTAAGGCTGCTGTAGATCTGTGCGATTCGCTTACCGGAGAGGCTCGGCAAAGCAACAAGAACGTGTCAGAGAGCTGCTAGATGCTGTAGAGCAGCAGAACGCTGAGCAGCTGGCTAAGCTGAACAAGGCTATAGCCTCGAAATCCGCGCGTTCAACAAAGAATGCCGGAAGCAAGTCCCAGGGCCAGGCCTCGTCCCCCCATCCGGACAGAAGAAAAGAAAAAGAAGTGAACGCACGGCAGATGACTGTGTATGATCCAGTCCTTGCCGGTAAACAAAAAGCCGGGCAACATGATGCCGGTAGAAAAAGCCAAGGGGCAGAGCGAGGCTACGCCAGAGAAGGCTATGCCGGAAACAATCATGCCGGTAGACATGAAACCGGGCAAAACTATCCGGCCGCAAGGGCAGCGTATGAGGAAGATGAGGAAGAGATGCTTCCACCAAGGTACCGGCAGGCAAGGGCCGCGGCACCGTAACGTTACGATGAAGCCGATTCTAACGGACCAGGCAGCATACCGGAACCCCCTGGGAGAACGCTTGGGAGAGAGATACTTACCGGAACGGGATGCGAGGCACCGTCCGGATAGAGTGTACTTATCGGAAATGATCGAGGAGGAAGGTCCTCCAGGTCCAAGGTGCTTTGGCCCAAGAATCATGAGAGAAAAACCACCAGTTCGCAACTTCACATTGCCCCGAGACACGAAAACGTACGATGGCACTACGAAGCCGGAAGACTGGCTCGCGGATTACGTGACCGCGGTATACGTCGCAGGCGGCGGAGGAACCATAGCAGGAGGAGGAAACCGGCGTTGGGCCGTGAGGATCATACCATCGTTTCTGGTTGGACCGGCAAGAATCTGGCTGAACAACTTGCCGGCAGGAAGCATAAATGGCTGGCTGGATTTTGAGGAGGCTTTTGTGAGCAATTTCAGCAGCACCTATCGAAGGCCAAACAGGCCGCAGCAACTTGCTCTATGTGTGCAGCGCCCGAACGAAACAGACCGGGATTATCTGGCCCGGTGGAACACTACGAGGAACTCTTGTGAAGGTGTAATCGAGGCACAGGCCATTGCTTGGTTCAGCAGTGGATGCAAAAGAGGTTCGCCGTTATGGCAAAGGCTGCAGCGGAACATGCCGACAACGTTGGCTGAAATGATACGTGTGGCGGATAACTATGCGTTGGGAGACCCAACGCAGCCGGCAGTGCAACCTGAACCGGAACAAGCAACGCCAAGAGCAACACCGGGACAACCGGAATAACAAAAGGAGGGAAGATTTTCCGGATCGAAGGTACGGTCCGCAGCAAGTTGCTGCCGTGCAGAAGACTCGATGCCGGTGGCAGCCAGAGACAGAGAACCGGATCGCAGCCATGGGCGGGTCAAAAGAAACAGTGGGTGGAAAAGAAACCCTGGGCCCGTAAAAGAAACTGGCAAGAACCCGCAAAATACACCATGGAAGCTGCCATGGACCAACCATGCCGGTGGCACACACCGAATCCGGCACACCCGTCAAACCATCTGACGAAGGATTGTACCTGGACCAAATACTTGATGGAAAAAGGGGCGGTAAAAGATGCCCCAGGGCGAGGAGGCAATGCAATGATGCCACCACCGGGCATGCCGCGGCAGCAACAACTACCGCCGCCACCACCGCTTACCGGACCAAATGCTGTACCGGTGCAGCCAAACCAGCAGCAGTACCAGCAGGTTAACCGGGTGGAGCAAGATGATAACCAACTACCTCCACCGCCACCTTTAGGCCGGAATGTTTACGAAGACCCACATGTATGCTGTGTTGTTTTTGTCACTGAGCCGACAGACAGGCAAAGTCTACATCGCCGCTCCATGGAAGTAAATGCCGTGATGCCAGCAGTGCCCAAATACATGCTGTGGTCCAACCAGGAAATTGCCTGGTCGATCAAGGATCACCCCAAGATCATGCCGAATCCGGGGGGATATGCTCTTGTTGTGGACCCAATCATGAAAGGGCCGCAAACTCGAGTGAAGTTCAGCAAAGTGCTGATAGACAATGGCAGTAGCATCAACATCATGTACAAGCATACCATGCATACGCTGGGCATAACGGAAAACATGCTTCAGCCGACGCGCACGACGTTCCACGGGATCGTTCCCGTCTTGTCCTGTGCCCCGATAGGAAAAGTTCGGGTGGACGTGGCATTTGGAGGACGTGACAATTGCCGGGTGGAAAATCTGGAGTTTGAGGTGGTGGATCTAGACAGTCCCTACCATGCATTGCTGGGGAGACCGGCATTGGCAGCTTTGATGGCCTCAACCCATACAGCTTACCTCAAGATGAAGATGCCGGGACCTCGTGGACCGCTAACTGTGGTGGGAAACTATAAGGTCTCATTGGAAACTGCATCTGCGGGATCAAACCTAGCGGAATCGCTGGTGATCGCAGAGGAAAAGAGAAGGATGCAGACAGCTGTTGCGCTGGCTCAGTCCTCACAGATGAGCTTAGCAGCAATGAGTGAAAACATAGGCACACCGGCGTTCAAGCCAACCAATGAAACGAAGGACATCGTGCTGGATCCGGCTTACCCAGAGCGCACCGTTCGTATCGGTGCCGGCCTCGATCAAGCATAGGAAAGCGCGCTCGTCGGCTTCCTCCGTGAGAATCGGAATATCTTTGCTTGGTCGGCTGAAGATCCGGCAGGTGTTCCGAGGGAGCTGGCTGAGCACTCCTTGAACGTTAGGAAAGATGCCAAGCCGGTGCGACAACCCTTGCGCCGGTTCGCCGAAGATAGAAGAAAGATCATAGGAGAAGAGGTAACCAAACTGCTTGTTGCCAAATTCATTGTGGAGGTCACGCACACAGAGTGGCTGGCCAATCCGGTGATGGTGGAAAAGAAGAAAGATGAGAACCTGGAAGCAAAAGCTCCAAAGGTGTGGCGCATGTGTATCGACTACACCAACCTAAACAAAGCTTGCCCAAGAGATCCTTTTCCTTTGCCACGAATCGATCAAGTGATTGATTCAACCGCTGGGTGTGAGTTGTTGTCCTTCCTGGACGCCTATTCCGGTTTCCATCAGATACCCCTGAAGAAAGAAGATCAAATAAAAACTGCGTTCATTACCCCGCACGGGGCTTATTGTTATGTTACTATGCCTTTTGGTTTGCGCAACGCCGGTGCAACGTACCAGCGCTGTATGCAAAAATGCTTGTTTGATCAAATTGGAAAAAATGTGCAAGTCTATGTGGATGACGTCGTGATAAAAACTAAGGTAAAGAACACCTTAATCGATGACATCCGGCAAACATTCGATAACTTAAGACGATTCCGGATGAAGCTTAATCCGGCAAAATGTACCTTTGGTGTCCCAGTCCGGCAAGTTGCTCGGTTTCCTGGTATCAAGCCGGGGCATAGAAGTTAATCCGGTAAAAATCCGGGCAATAGAGAGGATGGGTATCCCCCAAGAGTTAAAAGATGTGCAAAAGTTTACCGGAAGCTTGGCATCGCTAAGCCGGTTTGTAAGCAGGTTGGGAGAAAAGGCCCTGCCACTCTATGCTCTGATGAAAAAATCTGACACGTTCGTTTGGACCCCTCAGGCAGACGCAGCATTTAAAGAGCTAAAAACAATGCTAGCCACAGCGCCTATACTGGCTTCACCTCTAGAGAGAGAGCCCATGCTGTTATACATAGCAGCAACCAACCGGGTTGTGAGTGTGGTAGTTGTGGTTGAAAGAGAAGAGGAAGGAAAAACCGTCCAGAGGCCGGTATACTACCTGAGCGAGGTGCTCTCCCTCTCAAAACAGAACTACCCTCACTTCCAGAAGATGACTTATGGTGTGTACATGGCCGTTACCAAACTCAAGCATTACTTTGAAGAGCACCCCATGAAAGTGGTAAGCGAGGCACCAATCTCCGACATCATGTGCAACAAGGACGCCAGCGGCAGGATTGCAAAATGGGCGATCCAGATATCGCCATACGTGCCGGTGTATGAGCGAAGAGATGCCATAAAGTCTCTGGCTTTAGCTGATTTCCTTGTTGATTGGGCGGAGATGCAATACAAGCCGCCGGATCAGAAGATAGAGTACTGGAAAATGCATTTTGATGGATCCAAGCTCAAGGAAGGTCTAGGTGCCGGTGTGGTGCTTACTTCACCAAAAGGAGATCATCTCCGATATGTTTTGCAAGTGCATTTCAGGGCATCAAATAATGTCGCTGAGTATGAAGCTTTGATCCATGGGCTTAAGGTCGCAAAAGAAATCGGTGCGCACCGGATCATTTGCTATGGAGATTCAGATCTTGTGGTACAGCAGTGTTCCGGAGATTGGGATGCAAAAGATGCCAACATGGCCTCATACCGGTTTCAGGTGCAAAAGATTGCCGGATTCTTCGAAGGTTGTGAGTTTCATCATGTGCCACGCGCAGAGAATGAAGCTGCGGATGCTTTGTCCAAGATAGGCTCATCCCGACAAGAAATTCCTCCCGGAATAGCTCTGGCACACCTGAGAATACCATCAATCAAGCCAAGTCCCGAGTCGGAATCAATTTTTGTTCCGGAGTCACACATTGTACCAATGGATATCGACGGAGGGAACCCGGGGACTGCTCCGGCGAACCCGGGGACTGTTCTGGCAAGCTCGGGGACTGCCGTGCCCATGCCGGGAGAAATGATGCTGGTGGATAGCATGGAGATAGATACACCGGTGTTTTTAGTTCGAGAGATACCATCATGGGTTAAACCTATTAAGGAGTTCCTGATCAACGGCACCTTGCCGGCTGACGAAAACGAATCAAGGAGAATCCAAAGAAGATCCAAAGCATACACATTCATCAATGGTGAGGTGTACAAGAGAAGCGTTACCGGTGTCCTTCAAAGATGTGTGGAACCGGAGGAAGGGAAAGAAATGCTTGAGGAAATTCACCAAGGAGAATGTGGGCATCATGCTTCGTCAAGGGCGCTGGTAGCAAAAGTATTCCGGCATGGGTTTTATTGGCCCACTGCCTTGGAGAACGCTGAGGATTTGGTAAGAAAATGTAACGGCTGCCAGAGGTACGCCAAGCAAAATCATACCCCAGCATCCGGTTTAAAGACAATACCATTAACATGGCCATTCGCCGTTTGGTGCCTTGACATGGTTGGCCCATTCAAGACTCGCAAGGAGCAGCATGACTCACATCTTGGTCATGGTGGATAAGTTCACCAAATGGCTAGAAGTAAAACCTATCGCAAAGTGTGATGGGCATACGGCTGTGAAATTCTTGAAGGATGTCATCTTGCGGTATGGATACCCGCACAGACATCATCACTGACAATGGAACCAATTTTGCTCAAGGTGAGTTCAAAAGGTTCTGTGAAGATAAGAACATCCGATTGGATTTGTGCTCGGTGGCACACCCGCAAGGCAACGGCCAAGTGGAAAGAATGAATGCTTTGGTACTCTCCGGTATCAAACCCAGACTCATTGACGCAGTGGAAAGAGCACCGGGGTGTTGGCTTGATGAGATACCATCGGTCTTGTGGAGTATAAGAACAACCCCAAACCGGTCTACCGGATACACTCCGTTCTTCATGGTTTATGGAGCGAAGCGGTCATACCAACCGACATCATCCATGATTCACCAAGAGTGCAGCTCTATACCGAGCGAGGAGGTCAAAGAGGCCCAGAGAAAATGATGTGGACTTGCTAGAAGAAGCAAGAGAGCTGGCCTTGGCAAGAACAGCCATCTACCAGCAAAACCTAAGACGCTATCATAACCGGAAGGTTAACCCGAGAGTTTTCCGGGAAGGAGATCTTGTGCTTCGCGTGGTGCAGCGCACTGAAGGCCGGCATAAGCTTTTGCCACCATGGGAAGGTCCCTTCATCGTAAGCAAGGTGCTTCACAACGATGCATACTACTTAATTGATGCACAGGAATGGAAAAAAGGAAAGGCGGACAAGTCCGGAGAAGAGAGCAAGCGTCCATGGAACATAGCTCTGTTGCGCCCTTTCTACTCTTAAAATGGTGGTGTAAGAAGTTCCTTTTTTGTACCTTATATGCTATGAATAAAAGATGCCGGAACATTGAATGAGTCTCGGGGACTACCCCAATAAGGTTGCATGTAACTTGTTTATTTTTTCAGTTTACCGGTTGCTTATTGAATGTTTTATCTTTCCGGTTTAGTAGTGTGCTAAATCCTACCGGAGTCTTCGACTCTGCTGCTGTCCGCAAACCGGCTTCATGGCAAGCAAGATAAACCGGTAGGGGATAAGCACATGAACTACGGAGGGGGAGAGCAAGAAAGAACAATCCGAAAAATTTAACTAACCCCGGCTAAACCGGTTTTTTGCAAAATTTCAAAGTTATTTCTAAGTTCAAAGAGATGTTTTGTTTGGTGAAAGAACCTTGTGCTCATACGCCAAAGAACGCCCGGAGAAGGCGAGGCGAGCCAAGGCAAAAGAACCAAGTATGCATCAAATTGGATGCGGAAACAATTGGGAAATCTTTGCGGTACAGGATAAAAGCAAAACCAAAAGCAAATGCGCTAAAGCAAACTCAAGATAATTAGCTACCGGTATAACTTACCGGCAGGTAAATGTGTAGCACAACCACAAGAGAACTTAAGTCTTACATCATAGACCCCGGTATTCCGGGCAGAATTTAACGGACATTGTTTTTAAGATAAGCAGGGCCAGAAGGCATAGCAGGCAAAGGTGTCATAAAAGGTCATCAGGCAGCAGGGGCGTCGGGTGGAACAGCACCGGCCTCGGAATCTTCAGAAGGAGGAGCGGCGGCTTCGGGAGCTTCCGGCGGCACGTCCCCGGCAACTTCACCTTCATCTCCCTCGTCTTCTTCTTCCTCATCGCTGAGGTAGTCCTTGACGCCAGGAGGGGGTGGGATGAAGGTGCGGACCTCGGCATATCCGCGCGCACGCCCTGAAGAGCGTCCAGATCAAGAGCAGGATACCATGAGCACGCGGAGCGCAACGCCGTGTCGGCTCCAGCACGAGCCGCAGAGCATTGCCACTCGCGGATCCGGTGCCCGGCATCTTTGAGCCGGTTGGCGGTGAGCGTGATGTTCTCCGGCAGCTCCTCCTCAGGCCATAGCACCTTGAAGATCTGGATGGCGGCGGTTGGCAGGTCGACAAGAAGCCGGTCGACGCAACGCATATGTTGGACCCGCGCTGAGAGGGCGACAAGATAGTCGTACCCGTCCCAGTGCGCATCCATGTTGGGAAACTCCCGCGCAATCCGATCTTCCCTCACCTTCTTCACAGCATAGGCCTGGGATTCCGGGAAGTGCTCTACAGGAAGAAAGAAAAAACATAAACGCAAGACACCGGAAAAGAGTGTGTCGGAAAAGAAAGGAACAAAGATATAGCTTCGAAGAAAAAAAAGCTGGTAAGCAAGAGAAGGGACAAGGCAAGGACTTACGGAGAGCTAGCGCGTCTATTTTCATAACCAACCGATCGTACTCCCGGTGATCGGTGGTCATGGTATCAATAAGGCGCTCCGCTGCTTTCCGCGCCTTCCTTTCCTCCTCCAGTTCTGCCGTCAAGACGGTGTTGGCGTTCGTGGAGTCCTCCACAACCTCCGCCAGCCTGGCCTCCGCTGCAACCCGGGCATCCTTCAAAGCTTGCTCATGCTGGAGTGCGGCTTGTATGGCCTGCTCCTTGAGCTCCCCCGGGCGGTCTTCCGGGCCTCCGGCACTTCGTTGTGCTCCTTGAGGAGCTGCTCCTTCTCGCCTAAATACCAAAAAGAAAAGTCTTAGCAAGCAGCACTAGATCGAATGAAAAAAGGAAACGGTCAGCAGAAAAAGAGAGGATGGTACCTTGAAGCTTGGCAACCTGGGCCTTCAGAGCCTCGATGCTAGCTTCCGGAACAACTGTTAAACAAAGAGTGCGTAAGCATCAAGGAAGGAAACATTTCGGTAAAAAGATGCCGAAGGGAAAAAGAAACAAACCGTGGCAGTGGCTGTGAGCCTCAGCAAGCTCCCGATGCTCCCACAAAAGCTCCTCGAAGAGTTGCTTCCGGGTGTCAGCAGTGCTCTGTTCAAAGAAAAGTAATTGTGAGAAAGAAACAAAGTTTTAACCCAAAACTCGGGGACTGGCAGTGCCGGTTTCGCGCTAAGTTCTAAGTTAAAGTTTTGCGCCGAGAGCTGCGCTCTCACCACAAAACTCGGGGACTGGGAGAATAGGTAAGATCGGCAAAGAAAAAGAAACCGGCATCAACAGGAATTATGGAAGAGGTTTAGCAGAACTTACCACCACGTTGTTGGTAGCATCGTACCAAGCACTGTCGAACTCTTTCACGGCGCGTTTAACACGCGTGAAGTGTTCTTCAGTGGACCGAGCCCCGGCAGGATCCGGCGCCGGAAGGCGGTCCTTCCCCAGGCCGCGGGTTGAGGCGGAGATATCCGCCTCGTTCCACTTCTGGGCATAGGGGAGGAGGTGCCCCAAGTCCTTGCCCGCGCGCTTCAGTTCAACAATCCGACCTAGGAGGCCGGTGGGCTTGTCCTGTGCAGCGAGCGCGGCGGGGCTGACGTGCAGCACCACATCCCCTGAACCACCAGAGGTGCCGCCCTCCACAGCCTTGCCGCGGGAAGCCCCGGGCTTTAGGAAAGTGGTGATCTTGGGGGTCTTGGACGGCACCGGCTGCTTGGCCGCGGAAGGTCCTTGGCTGGGCGGCGGTGTCGGCGTGGCCTCAGGAGGAGGAATAGAGACCGGCGCGGAAGTATCCGGCGCGGTGGGGGAAGAGCTAGGTTGTTTCTTCTTCTTCTTCTTCGGGGGAGGAGGAACCAGAGGTTCCGCCTGCCCGGCATCAGTCTGGCCGGCGCCGATGTTGCTGGCGCCGGTGTCTCGAATCTCTGGAGGGGAGGTGAGGTCCTCCTCCGCGCGGTGATCCGGAGGTGTAGGGGCCGCGCGCCCGAACTTGCAGTGCCTCCCGAAGGGGAGGCAGAGGTGTTGCCGGCACCAGATAGTACCGGGCTTGAGTGAAGAGGAGGAGGTGTTGAAGTCCTCGCGGAGCCGGTGGAGCCGGAGGAGCCAAGCTCAAGCGCAGGGCTGAAAGAAAGGGAAAAGAGAACGAATTGGAAAAAGCAACCGGAGAAGAACCCGGTAGAAACAAAGAAAGTATAAGGAAGAACTAAAAACTTACCCGGAAGACATCGGCATCCGCCTCTGCTTGTAGCGCTTGGTGCCAACCTGCTTCCCTCCTATGACTTCAGTCCGAAGACGTTTGCCAGAGGGAGCACGGCTGGGGCCGGCGTCAGCGGCTGGGGGATCACTCTTCTGGCTTTCAGCCATGAGGTTATCCAAGAACTCATCCCCAACCTCGGCTTGCAGAGGAGGCACGTGCTCGTGGACCTGTGGGTTGTTGCTGTCTGAGGGAATGTCTACAGAATGGAAATAACAAAAAGAGCATAAGAAAACGAACAGAAAAGCTACCTCAAGTATGGTCAAATCATCAGACGAACCAGCTGGTTCCGGCGGAGACTTGCCGAGGCGGGAAGCTGGAGTCCGGCCCATCCTCAGATCCAGCCAATGAATGACAGGATCCGGATCGTACTTGTCCAAGAGCCTCTTCCGGGCAGGGCCTCGCCGGTCAGAATCAATCCGGGGGAAGCGGGCCTTGGCCTGAAAGCAAAGGAAAAAAAGAAAGGTTAGACACTAGCATAAAAGTTACCGGTAACACGACCCGAGCCGCATATCTTCTTACATCTTCGGACGGAGGATTCCTGGCACTAAGAGGGCAAAGGCCCCACTCCCAGTCAACCGGCATGTCCGTTTGGCAGATTTGGCCCGCCTTTAGGACCACGTCCTCCTTGCTCAAGGCCAAGCCGGTGATCTTGGTGGGATCGCCGGGGCCGTACATCTCACTAATTTTGTGAGCTCGCTGCTGGAGGGGAAGCACCCGGCGGTCGATGAAGGCACGGATGATATCGTCGGAGCAGATGTTGGTGTCCCTCATCAATCCCTGCATGAAGCGCACCACCCGGTTCGTCTCGGCGTGATCCCTTCCGGGGTTGTACTGCCAGTTGGTCTTGGCGGGAGGCGCCGGGTCGAACGCCGGCAAGTTGATAAGGTCCTCGTCGCCCGCGTTCTTCACGTAGAAGAACGTCGTCTGCCACAAGCGGCAAGACTCGAGGCCGTTGAACTTAAAGAAGGGGCTCCCTTGGCGGGAGCCGATGATACGAGACCCGCATTGAACGGGGGTTTGGGCTTAGGAATGTCCTTGCCCTGGACCGAATTGATCCGAAGGGAGAAAAAGCGGGCAAACGTCTCGCGAGCGGGACGGATGCCAATGTAGCCCTCCATGAAGGCCACAAAGCAAGAAAGATAAAAAACGGCGTTGCCGGGGAGATGATGAGGTTGGAGGCGATAGAAGTCAAGGAGTTGGCGAAAGAAATTTGAGGCAGGAAGGCCGAAGCCCCGCTCAAAGTGAGCAAGGAAAACAACGGCCTCACCCGGTTCGAGCACCGGTTGGATTTCGCCGCGAGGAAGCCGGCAGGTAACTCCTTCCGGAATCCTCCTGGACCGGTAGAGCCAGTCGATCTCGTATTGAGTCACGTCGGAACCTCTCCAGGCCCCGCGTGTCTTGTCCTTTCCGGAGGCCCGGCTAGATGCGCCGGTCTCTTGCTTCCGGCTGGGTGCCTGGCCCATCCGGGCAAGGTCGTCCGTTAGCCCGTCAGAGGCGTTGCTATCTTGGGTGCTAGAAGTGGCGGCGGGGAAAGATCCCTCGCTAGACATGGAGATCTAGGAGATGCCGAAATCTACTGAGAAACAGTTTTCCCCCAAACGAACCCTCGCGCGAAGATCTACGAGTAAGAAGAAAAGCAAAACAAAGAGCGAATAAATACTCTACCGTCCCCGAAATCCAAAGTGTTAAAGAGAAAGAAGTAAAGGCGCGTAAAGCCTAACCTGAGGCGGTGAAGTCGCGAGGAAAGAAGTTTGCTGGAGGAGCGGCGAGCCTGGGGCCGGCGAGGAAGTCCGGCGACGGCGAGGCGAAGAACAGCTGGAGGAAACACAAATGCTGCGGGCTCGGTGGAGTTGCGGCTAGGATCTCCGCGCGGCGAGGTCCGGCGGAGCGAAGGCAGGTTCGCCGGGCGGCGGGCTCGAACAAGCGGCGGCGACGGAGAATGGCAAGGGCGCGGAGGCGATGAACTCTGAGCGCTGGGAAGTGGGGAATGCGAAGAAGATGAAGGAGGAGCGGCGGTTGCGCTTATAAAGAAGGAGGGAAGTGGGCTGGAAACCGCTGGGCCACAGCGGTTCGCCTCGCGGCCCACGGCGGTTCGCGCCGTGGGCCGCCACGTGTTGAGGGGATACACGCGAAAAAACCGAAGGCCACACAGGGGCACACAGAGATCTGGAACGGCTAGTGGGATCCGTTGCGGTGCATTAAATGAGCGCGCGGGAGTCGAAGCGAAATGACAACTGACACCGGCGCGCCGATTACAGGTGCGCATGTCTCGTCGAGCGCGGGGCCCGAGATATTCTCGACTTCGCCGAGGAAGCGTTTAATGGTTGAGATACCGGAAGATAAGATACCGGGGTATGACTTGCAGAGAAAAGATAAGGAGGATCCGGGCAAAGATGCCGGATTCGAGCGTGACGCCGGATGAATCAAACCGGTATCGCAGACAAAAGAACCTGGCATGGTCTGTTGGATAGGATCCGCCAGACTATACCAGCTTCGGGGACTAATGTTGGGGGGATGACCCCCGGTATGCCAAGGGCATGCCAAACCGGATGGTTTGAGCCATCGTGGTACCGGTTAGATGTTCATGCCGGAATCTAAGATAGGCATTTGGCTGAACAGGCTAAGCCGGTATCCTCATAAGAGGGATACCGGAACCTAATAGAAAAGGTACCGGGCCACCGGAAGGAAGGGCTTGTCGGCAAAGCTGGTCAAAGATTCTCTCCAGAGCTAGAAGACAAGGATGAGCTAAGCAAAGTAACTTTATATGAAGGGATGACGATAAAGGGAAGGATGACGGTCAAAGAAGCCGGAGGACGTCAGCGCCCCTGATTAAAGAGGACTCCGGTGTCATCTATGATTAAAGTAGCTTTGTAAAGTAGTTTGTCTAGTCAAAGATGCCATTAGGGTTCCTTCCTGTGTAAGCCTCCCTCTCCCCTATATAAGGAGAGGGGGTACAGCCTCCTACAGGCGCGAGCAAGAGAGAGCGAGAACATCAAGTAGCTTGTACTGAGAAACCTGTAACCATGTGGATATCAATAGACATGATGATCTAGAGCGAGTTCTTCCTTGTGTCTTTCTTCTTCAACCTCTGGCCCTAGCCAAGTTCTTGAGGAAACCATCCGGAAGTTCATCACACCTGATCACGAACCCTCCCCCGAATCCTCATACGTCCATTCGGCCCCAACTTAAGCCATCCTATGGCATCTGCTCGTTCACCACGACGACATCGTCCATGTAATCTTCATCGAACAGAGGAGGGTTCGGGTCCGCGACAAAGAGGGTCTTGTCGACGAACTCGGCGATGGTACTGGCTCGAGCAAGGCGGGCGGCCTTGAGATCGACTGGGAGCTTGTCCTCCACGCCGGCTCGCTGGAACTCGAGCTGCCCCAGGTCCACCTCGTTGTACCAGGAGAGGACGAAGGACAGCCGCCATGTCGGCACCGGCGCGCGTGGCCGACTCCTTCCGGCCGAGGAAACGGTCCGGCGCCCGCTCCATCGCAGAGATGAGGCCGGAGATATCTTGCGGCGCCGCCTCTTCAGGCCACAGCAGGGGCACCAGCTCTTCGGCCGCCTTCCGAAGCTCCCAGCCGAGCTTGGTGATGGGCTCGATGCGGGCAGCCATGGACGCCAGATGGTCCTCCATGGAGAAATACTCCGAGCTGCCCTCGCCGGCCTCCCGCCTCCTGGAGTCGCGCGCAACGCCAACGGCTGTCAAAGCCGCCTCCTGCGTCTCCGGGAAGGCCGCTGCAAGAAGAAGAAGCATGTTAGAAGCCACCAAAAGCCGAAATAAGCTGAAAAATGCAAACTTTCGAAGTCCTAAAGTAAGCCTGGTGGCAGCCGGCATGAACCGACTGCCCCCAACCCGAAGATGGAGATTTCGAAGGAACAAAGCAAAAGCCTGGCGGCAGCCGGCACGAGCCAACTGCCCCCAGCCCGAAGATGGAGATTCCGAAGCTCTAAAGTAAGACTGGTGGCAGCCGGCATGAACCGACTGCCCCCAGCCCGAAGATGGAGATTTCGAAGGAACAAAGCAAAAGCCTCGGCGGCCGGCACGAGCCGACTGCCCCCAGCCCGAAGATGGAGATATCGAAAAAATCACGTTTCTGCCGCCGGCTGCCAACGTAAGCCGGCAGCCGACAGCCGAAAGCCGGCAAAGGGAAAGGAACATAAAGATGCACTCACCCGCCAAGCCGCGATCAAGCGCGCCAAAATCATCGACCCAGCGTTTGGCAGTAGCCGTCAGCTCTGTGGACTTGGTGGTGACCTCCTCCTGCAGCGCAAGCTGCTGCTTCTCCACCTCCGTCAGCCGCCGGCTCAGATCATCCACCTTCTCCTTCTCCGCCGTCCTGAGGGAGTTGAGCTCGGTGAGGTGGTTCTGCTCCAGCTGGCGCAGCCGCGTCAGCTCCTGCTCAGCCAGCTTGAGCTTGCGGGCGGCGGATCGGCCCGCCTCCTCGCTCACGGCGCACTGGTCGCGAGCGGCTCGGAGATCCGACTCCAGCTGCGGGACCTTGGCAGCCTCAACTACGAGGCGGCCAGAAAGAAATGTCAGCTAACCGAAGATCAGAAAGGAAATAAGACATCAAGTCGAAAGAAGCATAAAGCTTACCCTTGACGGCTTCCAGCTCGCGGGCCAAGTCGGCACGGTCCAGCTTGGCCTTGTGGTAATGGGTAACGGCGCGATTATATAAAGTGGTGCGCCGGTCCATCACAGCCTAAGGAAAAGAAAAGGTTAGTCGATCAGGCGAAACCCGTGCCGGCTCCAAGCAGCCGGCCCGTGCCTCGGAGGGCTACCGGGATAATAATCGGATCAAAAACAGTCGAAGCTCACCTTGCCGGCTTCCTCCACCTTGGCGACGTTAGCCGCGGCCTCGGCTGCCTTGGCCTTGAGATCGGCCTGCAGGCTGGAGAAGAACATCTCCACCGATGCTTGGCCGAGGTTCCCCTCCCGGCTGGTCACCTCGTAGGAATCGGCACGGAGCCACGCCTGCTCCATGGTGGCAGCCGAGCCGAGGCTGGAGTCGGAGGCGGACGGCACCTGAAGAAGAAGCGCGCCCTTGGCCACATGCAGGCCCTGCTGCGGCGCCGATGGGGCTTCCGTCCTCACCAACGCGCGCGAGTCGGCGCCCTCCGTGTGCGCCGGCTCGTCCCTTGCCGGCTCTCCGCTCGGTCGGCTCCCCCATAGTCGGCTCCGGTGGTGGCGGAGCTCCAGGCGAGGCAGACGGTCCAGTCGGCGCAGCCATCTCCGGCGCCTGAGGTGCCCCCTCCGGACTTTCGTCCAGCACCACCATGCTCGACCTGGCTCCGGCCCCGATCGCGGGCGGCGCAGCCCTGCCGGCTCCGGTCCCGGTCGCAGGCGGCGCAGAGCTGCCAGCTCCGGCTCCGGTCGACGGCGGCATGCCCAAGCCGGCCCCAGCAGACGGGCCCAGAGGGCGAGTCCGGCCCGGGAACATATCGTCCAACGTCACCTGGCGAGTCGGCTCAACCCGCGTGCCGCGATCAGGCGCTGAGGCCAGCGGCACGGCGAAGGAAGGCGCCCCCGCGGCAGGCGACGGCGGTGTAAGTGCGCGCGAGGAAGGCTGCGGCGTCTGCTCCCTCCTCTGGCGGGGAAGCGGCGACACAACGCGCGGAGCTTGCCGGGAGCCGCCGCCCTGAGCAAACTTGATAGGGACCCTAACCGGATAAACAGAGAGATAATAAGCATAAAAGTAAGGAAAGAAAAGGAATCAAACAAAAAAGGAGAGAAAGAGCTCACCCGGCCTGCTCCGGGACCATCTTCGGCTGGTGCCGGCGCTGCTTCTTCGCCTTCGCCTCCAAGGCGGCGGTGGAGCCGACTCGCTTCGTGCCCTTGGGCGCCGAAGTCGCCGTGGTGCTTGGCGGCCTCGTACGCGAGGCACGGCGGGGATGGGCCCCGTGCCGGACGTCGCCGGCTCCTCCTCCTCCTGCTGCTCTGGCGAAGGAGGCGGATTGTGCTCCCCCTGGCCGCCTAGACCAGGCGCCTGCGGCAGGTCGTCGTCGCCGGCATGATCGCCGGCTTGGTCTGCCGGATCGACATGATCCGGCGTCCACCTCTTCGTCGCCAGGTCGCCGTCCTCGACATTCTGGCGCTCAAAAAGCTGGAAAGACAGAAAAAGCATGAGCATGTAACAAGCCGGAAGTCAGCAAAAGAAAAAAGAAGTCGGCCTCGCAGCCGCAAGCCGGAAAATGGCAAAGACACGAGGCTTACCCGCGCCGGTGGATGGTCCCTGTCGCAAGGCACCAACCCGTAGCTCCAGTCTTCCGACAGGTTCGCCTTGGTGATGTAGTTCACCCGGCTGGCCACCTGGGCCTTGGTGAGCGGCGCCTTGGACGTACGGTTCGGATCGAACCGGCCGGACATGTGCCCGATCTTGTGGGTGCGTATCTGGAGCGGCAGCACCCGGCGCTCGGCGATGGTGCGAGAGGAGATCTTCGGCGGTCAGCCCGCCATCGGTGGCTGTCGCCAGGAAGTCCCGCAGCAGGTTCACCTCGGCGTTCGGATCCGTCGAGCGGGCGTTGTGGCTCCGGTTGATCCGACCAACCGGAGGAGCCGGGTTGAACTCCGGCAAGTTGATCCGGTCGACGAGCACCCCTCGTTGCGCACATAGAAGAATGACATCCGCGCTTCTTCACCGAGTCAACGGTGGGAATTTTGGGGAAAGGCGTACCGGGCCGGGTGTAGATCGAGGCGGCGCCGCAGTCCCGCGAGCGGCCCTCGCGTGGTCCGGGCCTTCAAGTAGAAGAGCCGGCTCCAGAAGTCGATGTCCGGCCACAAGCCGGCGTAAGCCTCCATGAACGCTACGAAGCAGCTCAGGAGGACGCACGCGTTGGCCGGCAGGTGATGCGGCTGAAGGCCGAAGTGGTTGAGGAACTGCCGGAAGAATGTTGAAGCCGGCAGGCCCAGCCCGCGATCGAGGTGCGCGCCAAAAACGACGCGCTCGCCGGGCTCCGGCTTGGGCTCCTTCTCCCCGCCGGGCACCCGCGTGATCACCGACTGCGGGATGCGCCGGAGGCGCACCAGGCGATCGATGTCGTCCTCCCGCATGTAGGAGCCCCTCCACGATCCGCTGGGAGACGCCATTGACGAGGTCGATGAAGAAGATGACCAGGAGAGGCGGAACGGCGAGGAAGAGCCCTGCGACCGCGGCGGCGACAGCGGCGGCTGAGGACGCTCCGTTGAGACGCGCGGCCCCGTGGCGCCGGATCGACGGAGTGGCGGCGGCGGATCGGTGGAGATTCGCCCGCCGGAGTTCGCCAGCGGAAGAAGTTCGCCGGAGCAGTAGCGGGCTCGAGCGCAGAGAGCGATGGGAGCAGGAGCGCGAGGAGGAAGAGAATGGCAAGTGGCCGCCTCGATGCCCCCCCCCACGGCATTTATAGCCTCCTGCCGCGGGCGGTTGGCCTCCAAGTGGCGGTCGTGGGCCGTAACTCCCCGGATTTACTGCGCGTAACTCCTCCCACGTCCACAACGGTTACCGGAAACGGCCACACCACGTCGCCCACTACCGCACCGGATCCGGAGGGACATTGATGTGACCAGACGAACCGACCGCCAGGCCAGGCGTCAGACCGGTCAAGTTGGGCGCAAGACCCGAGGCGGCGGAGACCCCGGCGCACCGCAAGCCGGAGCCGGACGAAAAGTTCCACTCGAACCAAAAGTCTTCAACAAGGCGGAGGCGCCATCAAACTTTGCGAGAAAGCAAAAACTGTACCAAGTGTAAAGAGCGGCCGGCTAGAAGTAGCCGGCAGGAACGAGCCAGATGAGGGCGCAGCCGGCTGAATGGAAATTCTCAGTCGGCCCCTCCAAGTGCCGCCAAATACATTCAAGAAGCCAGGAAAACCTGCCTAGGTCCTTCTAAACGCAGGACCTTGCCAGCTTCGGGGGCTAATGTCGGGGGGAAGACCCCGGGTAGGGCAATGGACGCGGAGCAGCCGGCTGACCACTGGCCGGCTGGCGGCAAAGGCCGGCTGAGGAGCAGCCGGCTGGCGCCGCGGCCGGCTGGTCCGGAAGCCGGCCGGCTCTAGGTCCTAGTCGGCCCGGCTACGGCCGCCAATGCTGTAGCTGGGCCGGCTTCTACAAGCCATATCCGACCGGGGGTCCGTACCTCGGACCGACTCGAGGCCGGCGAGTCTTGCACCGGAAGGAACCGGGTTGGTGATCCGGGTTCCCAAAGTCCACGCTGACTTCATCTTCCGTAAAGCGCGGGGCACTGTGGAGCAATAGTGCCACGCGCCGGACAGGCCATCATGGCTTACGACGCGCCGTACAGGCTACAGTGGCTGACGGCGACAGGAACGCTTCCACTCCATACCGCTGACCTGAGCAGCCGGATGGGACAGGCCACTACGCCTCAACGGCTCCTGACGTCACTGCCTCGGGAAGGAGCAGAAGCCGAAGCCGGCCAAGCCGGCCAGTAGACTATAGGGTCTTATATGTAAAGTGCCGGTGCCTATATAAGCCGCACTACCCCCTCTCGTGTGGGGGATCGATCACTTCTTACTCACTCTAGTCTTAGCGCTGCCCTGTGAGAGAGACCTTCGTCTACCTTAGCCTCCCGAGAGCAGCTCGGATACAGCTCTAGGAGCACCATTGTACTCGTGATATCATCATATACACTCATAGCAGGAGTAGAGGTGTTACCTCCATCGGAGGGCCTCGAACCTGGGTACGTCGCCGTGTCGCTCGTGCCCATACCCGCTTCCGGATACCGCCGTGAGATCTCTCAGGAGCCCCTTCGATTAGCCACCCTATGGCATATGCCGTGACGATACCACGACACTTGGGAACTTGTGTTGACCATGATGATCAAATCAATAGGATTGGTGAACTTGAAAAAGCTATGGGAACCTTGGGTTCAACCTTTTCATCTATAAAGTTTAGAGAAAAAGCTTATGTGGGTAAGGAGCAAAAGTTCATGTATGCCTCTAAAGTGCCTAAACCAAAGAAATATTATTATAGGCCTAAAATTCATAAAGCCCTTAGTACCACTACAGATGGAGGAGCTTATGATGTTGATGCTTCACCCCTTGATGTTACTTGAGTTACACTTTCTGCGCCTAGCTGAAAGGCGTTAAAGAAAAGCGCTTATGGGAGACAACCCATATTTTTACTACAGTATTTTTTTTTTATATTTGTGTCTTGGAAGTTGTTTACTACTGTAGCAACCTCTCCTTATCTTAGTTTTATGTTTTGTTGTGCCAAGTAAAGTCTTTGATAGTAAAGTAAGTACTAGATTTGGATTACTGCGCAGTTCTAGATTTCTTTGCTTGTCACGAATCTGGGTCTATCTCCCTGTAGGTAGCTCAGAAAATTAAGCCAATTTACGTGCATGATCCTCGGATATGTACGCAACTATCATTCAATTTGGGCATTTTCATTTGAGCAAGTCTGGTGGCCTAATAAAATCCATCTTTACGGACTGTTCTGTTTTGACAGATTCTGCCTTTTGTTTCGCATTGCCTCTTTTGCTATGTTGGATGAATTTCTTTGATCCATTAATGTCCGAGTAGCTTTATGCAATGTCCAGAAGTGTTAAGAATGATTGTGTAACCTCTGAACATGTGAATTTTTATTATGCACTAACCCTCTAATGAGTTGTTTCGAGTTTGGTGTGGAGGAAGTTTTCAAGGATCAAGAGAGGAGTATGATGCAATGTGATCAAGGAGAGTGAAAGCTCTAAGCTTGGGGATGCCCCAGTGGTTCACCCCTGCATATTCTAAGAAGACTCAAGCGTCTAAGCTTGGGGATGCCCAAGGCATCCCCTTCTTCATCGACAACATTATCGGGTTCCTCCCCGAAACTATATTTTTATTCCGTCACATCTTATGCACTTTGCTTGGAGCGTCGGTTTGTTTTTGTTTTTGTTTTGTTTGAATAAAATGGATCCTAGCATTCACTTTGTGGGAGAGAGACACGCTCCGTTGTAGCATATGGACAAGTATGTCCTTAGGCTCTACTCATAGTATTCATGGCGAAGTTTCTTCTTCGTTAAATTGTTATATGGTTGGAATTGGAAAATACTACATGTAGTAATTCTAAAATGTCTTGAATAATTTGATACTTGGCAATTGTTGTGCTCATGTTTAAGCTCTTGCATCATATACTTTGCACCCATTAATGAAGAAACACTTAGAGCTTGCTAATTTGGTTTGCATATTTGGTTTCTCTAGAGTCTAGATAATATCTAGTATTGAGTTTTGAACAACAAGGAAGACGGTGTAGAGTCTTATAGTGTTTACAATATGTCTTTTATGTGAGTTTTGCTGCACCGTTCATCCTTGTGTTTGTTTCAAATAACCTTGCTAGCCTAAACCTTGTATCGAGAGGGAATACTTCTCATGCATCCAATATCCTTGAGCCAACCACTATGCCATTTGTGTCCACCATACCTACCTACTACATGGTAATTATTCGCCATTCCAAAGTAAATTGCTTGAGTGCTACCTTTAAAATTCCATCATTCACCTTTACAATATATAGCTCATGGGACAAAATAGCTTAAAAACTATTGTGGTATTGAATATGTACTTATGCACTTTATCTCTTATTAAGTTGCTTGTTGTGCGATAACCATGTTTCGGGGACGCCATCAACTATTCTTTGTTGAATATCATGTGAGTTGCTATGCATGTCCGTCTTGTCTGAAGTAAGAGAGATCTACCACCTTAATGGTTGGAGCATGCATATTGTTAGAGAAGAACATTGGGCCGCTAACTAAAGCCATGAATCATGGTGGAAGTTTCAGTTTTGGACATACATCCTCAATCTGATATGAGAATAATAATTGTTGCCACATGCTTATGCATTAAAGAGGAGTCCATTATCTGTTGTCCATGTTGTCCCGGTATGGATGTCTAAGTTGAGAATAATCAAAAGCGAGAAATCCAAAATGCGAGCTTTCTCCTTAGACCTTTGTACGAGCGGCATGGAGGTACCCCATTGTGACACTTGGTTAAAACATGTGCATTGCAAAGATCCGGTAGTCCAAGATAATTAGGACAAGGTGCGGGCACTATTAGTATACTATGCATGAGGCTTGCAACTTGTAGGATATAATTTTCATAACTCATATGCTTTATTACTACCGTTGACAAAATTGTTTCATGTTTTCAAAATAAAAGCTCTAGCACAAATATAGCAATCGATGCTTTCCTCTTTGAAGGACCATTCTTTTTACTTTTATGTTGAGTCAGTTCACCTATTGATGTCTACGGCTGCTTCTATTCTTGTAGACAGTGTTGGGCCTCCAAGAGCAGAGGTTTGTAGAACAGCAGCAAGTTTCCCTTAAGTGGATCACCCAAGGTTTATCGAACTCAGGGAGGAAGAGGTCAAAGATATCCCTCTCATGCAACCACTGCAACCACAAAGCAAGAAGTCTCTTGTGTCCCCAACACACCTAATAGGTGCACTAGTTCGGCGAAGAGATAGTGAAATACAGGTGGTATAAATAAGTATGAGCAGTAGCAACGGTGTGTAGTTGATGGTGATAATATGGTAGCGATAGTAACGTAGTAAAACGAGTAAACAAGAAGCGATAGCGATATTTAGGAACAAGGCCTAGGGATTAGACTTTCACTAGTGGACACTCTCAACATTGATCACATAACGGAATAGATAAATGCATACTCTACACTCTTGTTGGATGATGAACACATTGCGTAGGATTACACGAACCCTCAATGCCGGAGTTAACAAGCTCCACAATTCAATGTTCATATTTAAATAACCTTAGAGTGCAAGAAAGATCAACACGACTAAACCAAGTACTAACACAGCATGCACACTCTCACCTTCACACTATGTAGGAGGAATAGATCACATCAATACTATCATAGCAATAGTTAACTTCACAATCTACAAGCGATCATGATCATAGCATACGCCAAGTACTAACACGGATGCACACACTGTCACCATTACACCGTGTAGGAGGAATGAAAATACTTTAATAACATTCCTAGAGTAGCACATAGATAATTGTGATACAAAACACATTGCAATCATAAAGAGATATAAATAAGCACTTCACTACACCATTCATAACAGTGAGTAAGTATTCTGTGAAATATAGCCTAAGATACCCACACGGTGCACACACTGTCACCTTTACACACGTGGGACAAGGAGTCTCCGGAGATCACATAAGTAAAACTCACTTGACTAGCACAATGACATCTAGATTACAAGCATCATCATATGAATCTCAATCATGTAAGGCAGCTCATGAGATTATTGTATTGAAGTACATAGGAA
Source organism: Lolium rigidum (assembly GCF_022539505.1). Classification (NCBI taxonomy): domain Eukaryota; kingdom Viridiplantae; phylum Streptophyta; class Magnoliopsida; order Poales; family Poaceae; genus Lolium; species Lolium rigidum. The sequence continues at coordinate 250,806,408 of NC_061511.1, forward strand.
AGAGATGAACCACATAGCTACCGGTACAGCCCCGAGCCTTGATGGAGAACTACTCCCTCCTCATGGGAGCAGCAGCGGTGATGAAGATGGCGGTGGAGATGGCAGCAGTGTCGATGGAGAAGCCTTCCGGGGGCACTTCCCCGCTCCGGCAGGGTGCCGGAACAGAGACTTCTGTCCCCCAGATCTTGGCTTCGCGATGGCGGCGGCTCTGGAAGGTTTTCCGTATCGTGGTTTTTCGTCCTTCGTAATAGGGTTTTCGCGGCGGAGGCTTTAAATAGGCGGAAGGGCAGCGTCAGAGGGTCGAAGAGGCGGCGACACCATAGGCTGGCGCGGCCAGGGCCCAGGCCGCGCCACCCTATCATCCGGGGCCCACGGGGCCCCCTCCGGCGGCTCTCGGGTGTTCCGGATGCTTCCGGTGAAAATAGGAACCTGGGTCTTGATTTCGTCCGATTCCGAGAATATTTCGTTACTAGGATTTCTGAAACCAAAAACAGCGAAAAACGAGAGCGGCACTTCGGCATCTTGTTAATAGGTTAGTTCCAGAAAATGCACGAATATGACGTAAAGTGTGCATATAACATGTAGGAATCATCAATAATATGGCATGGAACATAAGAAATTATCGATACGTCGGAGACGTATCAGCATCCCCAAGCTTAGTTCTGCTCGTCCCGAGCGAGGTAAAACGATAACAAAGATAATTTACGAAGTGACATGCCATCATAACCTTGATCATACTATTTGTAAGCATATGTAATGAATGCAGCGATCAAAACAATGGTAATGACATGAGTAAACAAGTGAATCATAAAGCAAAGACTTTTCATGAATAGTACTTCAAGACAAGTATTAATAAGTCTTGCATAAGAGTTAACTCATAAAGCAATAAATCAAAGTAAAGGTATTGAAGCAACACAAAGGAAGATTAAGTTTCAGCGGTTGCTTTCAACTTGTAACATGTATATCTCATGGATAATAATCAACATAGAGTAATATAACAAGTACAATATGCAAGTATGTAGGAATCAATGCACGGTTCACACAAGTGTTTGCTTCTTGAGGTGGAGAGAGATAGGTGAACTGACTCAACATAAAAGTAAAAAGAATGGTCCTTCAAAGAGGAAAGCATCGATTGCTATATTTGTGCTAGAGCTTTTATTTTGAAAACATGAAACAATTTTGTCAACGGTAGTAATAAAGCATATGAGTTATGAAAATTATATCTTACAAGTTGCAAGCCTCATGCATAGTATACTAATAGTGCCCGCACCTTGTCCTAATTAGCTTGGACTACCGGATCTTTGCAATGCACATGTTTTAACCAAGTGTCACAATGGGGTACCTCCATGCCGCCTGTACAAAGGTCTAAGGAGAAAGCTCCCATTTTGGATTTCTCGCTTTTGATTATTCTCAACTTAGACATCCATACCGGGACAACATGGACAACAGATAATGGACTCCTCTTTAATGCACAAGCATGTGGCAACAATTATTATTCTCATATGAGATTGAGGATATATGTCCAAAACTGAAACTTCCACCATGAATCATGGCTTTAGTTAGCGGCCCAATGTTCTTCTCTAACAATATGCATGCTCCAACCATAAAGGTGGTAGATCTCTCTTACTTCGGACAAGACGGACATGCATAGCAACTCACATGATATTCAACAAAGAATAGTTGATGGCGTCCCCGGAAACATGGTTATCGCACAACAAGCAACTTAATAAGAGATAAAGTGCATAAGTACATATTCAATACCACAATAGTTTTTAAGCTATTTGTCCCATGAGCTATATATTGTAAAGGTGAATGATGGAATTTTAAAGGTAGCACTCAAGCAATTTACTTTGGAATGGCGGAGAAATACCATGTAGTAGGTAGGTATGGTGGACACAAATGGCATAGTGGTTGGCTCAAGTATTTGGATGCATGAGAAGTATTCCCTCTCGATACAAGGTTTAGGCTAGCAAGGTTATTTGAAACAAACACAAGGATGAACGGTGCAGCAAAACTCACATAAAAGACATATGGTAAACATTATAAGACTCCACACCGTCTTCCTTGTTGTTCAAAACTCAATACTAGATATTATCTAGACTCTAGAGAAACCAAATATGCAAACCAAATTAGCAAGTTCTAAGTGTTTCTTCATTAATGGGTGCAAAGTATATGATGCAAGAGCTTAAACATGAGCACAACAATTGCCAAGTATCAAATTATCCAAGACATTTTAGAATTACTACATGTAGTATTTTCCAATTCCAACCATATAACAAATTAACGAAGAAGAAACTTCGCCATGAATACTATGAGTAGAGCCTAAGGACATACTTGTCCATATGCTACAACGGAGCGTGTCTCTCTCCCATAAATTGAATGCTAGGATCCATTTTATTCAAACAAAACAAAAAACAAAAACAAACCGACGCTCCAAGCAAAGTGCATAAGATGTGACGGAATAAAAATATAGTTTCAGGGGAGGAACCTGATAATGTTGTCGATGAAGAAGGGGATGCCTTGGGCATCCCCAAGCTTAGACGCTTGAGTCTTCTTAAAATATGCAGGGGTGAACCACCGGGGCATCCCCAAGCTTAGACTTTTCACTCTTCTTGATCATAGTATATCATCCTCCTCTCTTGATCCTTGAAAACTTCCTCCACACCAAACTCGAAACAACTCATTAGAGGGTTAGTGCACAATAAAAATTCACATGTTCAGAGGTGACACAATCATTCTTAACACTTCTGGACATTGCATAAAGCTACTGGACATTAATGGATCAAAGAAATTCATCCAACATAGCAAAAGAGGCAATGCGAAATAAAAGACAGAATCTGTCAAAACAGAACAGTCCGTAAAGATGGATTTTATTAGGCCACCAGACTTGCTCAAATGAAAATGCCCAAATTTAATGAAAGTTGCGTACATATCTGAGGATCACTCACGTAAATTGGCATAATTTTCTGAGTTACCTACAGAGAATTAGACCCAGATTCGTGACAGACAAAGAAATGCATGAACTGCGCGATAATCCAAATCTAGTATTCACTTTACTATCAAAGACTTTACTTGGCACAACAAAACACAAAACTAAGATAAGGAGAGGTTTCTACAGTAGTAAACAACTTCCAAGACACAAATATAAAACAAAGTACTGTAGCAAAATAACACATGGGTTATCTCCCAAGAAGTTCTTTCTTTATAGCCATTAAGATGGGCTCAGCAGTTTTAATGATGCACTCGCAAGAAATAGTATTTGAAGCAAAAGAGAGCATCAAGAGGCAAATTCAAAACACATTTAAGTCTAACATGCTTCCTATGCATAGGAATCTTGTAAATAAACAAGTTCATGAAGAGCAAAGTAACAAGCATAGGAAGATAAAACAAGTGTAGCTTCAAAAATTTCAACACATAGAGAGGCATTTTAGTAACATGAAAATTTCTACAACCATATTTTCCTCTCTCATAATAACTTTCAGTAGCATCATGAGCAAACTCAAAAAATATAACTATCACATAAAGCATTCTTATCATGAGTCTCATGCATAAAATTATTACTCTCCACATAAGCATAATCAATTTTATTAGTTGTAGTGGGAGAAAATTCAACAAAGTAGCTATCATTATTATTCTCATCAAGTGTAGGAGGCATAGTATAATCATCATAAAAATTACTCTCCATATTAGGTTGTACCAAAATACCACTATTATAATCATCATAAATAGGAGGCAAAGTATCATCAAAGAAAATTTTCTCCTCAATGCTTGGGGGACTAAAAAGATCATGAAAACCAGCTTCCCCAAGCTTAGAACTTTCTATATCATTATCAACAATGGTATTCAAAGCGTTCATACTAATATTACTACTAGCATGCAAATAAGATTCCATAGGTTTTTTAATTTTCGCATCAAACAATCCATGTTTTAAATCAGGAAATAGAATAAGAAGCTCATTGTTGTCCATTATGCCAAACTAGTGTAAACAAGAAACAAAAAGATGCAATTGCAGGATCTAAAGGAAATAGCTTCGAGCACAAACACAATGGCGCAAGAAAAGTACTGTTACCTGGAACAAGAGTATGAGTGCCTTTTTACCTTTCCTCCCCGGCAACGGCGCCAGAAAAGTGCTTGATGTCTACGGCTGCTTCTATTCTTGTAGACAGTGTTGGGCCTCCAAGAGCAGAGGTTTGTAGAACAGCAGCAAGTTTCCCTTAAGTGGATCACCCAAGGTTTATCGAACTCGGGGAGGAAGAGGTCAAAGATATCCCTCTCATGCAACCACTGCAACCACAAAGCAAGAAGTCTCTTGTGTCCCCAACACACCTAATAGGTGCACTAGTTCGGCGAAGAGATAGTGAAATACAGGTGGTATAAATAAGTATGAGCAGTAGCAACGGTGTGTAGTTGATGGTGATAATATGGTAGCAGTAGTAACGTAGTAAAACAGTAAACAAGAAGCGATAGCAGTATTTAGGAACAAGGCCTAGGGATTAGACTTTCACTAGTGGACACTCTCAACATTGATCACATAACAGAATAGATAAATGCATACTCTACACTCTTGTTGGATGATGAACACATTGCGTAGGATTACACGAACCCTCAATGCCGGAGTTAACAAGCTCCACAATTCAATGTTCATATTTAAATAACCTTAGAGTGCAAGAAAGATCAACACGACTAAACCAAGTACTAACACAGCATGCACACTGTCACCTTCACACTATGTAGGAGGAATAGATCACATCAATACTATCATAGCAATAGTTAACTTCACAATCTACAAGAGATCATGATCATAGCATACGCCAAGTACTAACACGGATGCACACACTTGTCACCATTACACCGTGTAGGAGTAATAAAACTACTTTAATAACATTGCTAGAGTAGCACATAGATAATTGTGATACAAAACACATTGCAATCATAAAGAGATATAAATAAGCACTTCACTACGCCATTCATAACAGTGAGTAAGTATTCTGTGAAATATAGCCTAAGAGACCCACACGGTGCACACACTGTCACCTTTACACACGTGGGACAAGGAGTCTCCGGAGATCACATAAGTAAAACTCACTTGACTAGCACAATGACATCTAGATTACAAGCATCATCATATGAATCTCAATCATGTAAGGCAGCTCATGAGATTATTGTATTGAAGTACATAGGAGAGAGATGAACCACATAGCTACCGGTACAGCCCCGAGCCTTGATGGAGAACTACTCCCTCCTCATGGGAGCAGCAGCGGTGATGAAGATGGCGGTGGAGATGGCAGCGGTGTCGATGGAGAAGCCTTCCGGGGGCACTTCCCCGCTCCGGCAGGGTGCCGGAACAGAGACTTCTGTCCCCCAGATCTTGGCTTCGCGATGGCGGCGGCTCTGGAAGGTTTTCCGTATCGTGGTTTTTCGTCCTTCGTCATAGGGTTTTCGCGACGGAGGCTTTAAATAGGCGGAAGGGCAGCGTCAGAGGGTCGAAGAGGCGGCGGCACCATAGGCTGGCGCGGCCAGGGCACAGGCCGCGCCACCCTATCATGCGGGGCCCACGGGGCCCCCCTGCGCGGCTCTCGGGTGTTCTGGATGCTTCCGGTGAAAATAGGAACCCGGGTCTTGATTTCGTCCGATTCCGAGAATATTTCGTTACTAGGATTTCTGAAACCAAAAACAGCGAGAAAATAGGAAGCGGCACTTCGGCATCTTGTTAATAGGTTAGTTCCAGAAAATGCACGAATATGACGTAAAGTGTGCATATAACATGTAGGAATCATCAATAATATGGCATGGAACATAAGAAATTATCGATACGTTGGAGACGTATCACCTATCTCTCTCCACCTCAAGAAGCAAACACTTGTGTGAACTGTGCATTGATTCCTACATACTTGCATATTGTACTTGTTATATTACTCTATATTGACAATTATCCATGAGATATACATGTTATAAGTTGAAAGCAACCGCTGAAACTTAATCTTCCTTTGTGTTGCTTCAATACCTTTACTTTGATTTATTGCTTTATGAGTTAACTCTTATGCAAGACTTATTGATGCTTGTCTTGAAATACTATTCATGAAAAGTCTTTGCTTTATGATTCACTTGTTTACTCATGTCATTACCATTGTTTTGATCGCTGCATTCATTACATATGTTTACAAATAGTATGATCAAAGGTTATGATGGCATGTAACTTCAGAAATTATCTTTCTTATCGTTTTACCTGCTCGGGACGAGCAGAACTAAGCTTGGGGATGCTGATACGTCTCCGACGTATCGATAATTTCTTATGTTCCATGCCATATTATTGATGATTCCCACATGTTATATGCACACTTTATGTCATATTCGTGCATTTTCTGGAACTAACCTATTAACAAGATGCCGAAGTGCCAGTTGTTGTTTTCTCGCTGTTTTTGGTTTCGAAATCCTAGTAACGAAATATTCTCGGAATTGGACGAAATCAAGTCCCAGGGTCCTATTTTGCCACGAACCTTCCAGAAGACCCAAGAGCATACGAAGTGGGGTCACGAGGTGGCCAAACCACAAGGCGGCGCGGCCAAGGGGGGGCCCGTGCCGCCCTGTGGTGTGGGCCCCTCGTCGGCCCCCGACTGCTGCCCTTCCGCCTACTTAAAGCCTCCGTCGCGAAACCCCGAGGCGGAAAAACCACGATACGGAAAACCTTCCGGAGACGCCGCCGCCGCCGATCCCATCTCGGGGGATTCCGGAGATCTCCTCCGGCACCCTGCCGGAGAGGGGATTCATCTCCCGGAGGACTCTACACCGCCATGGTCGCCTCCGGAGTGATGAGTGAGTAGTTCACCCCTGGACTATGGGTCCATAGCAGTAGCTAGATGGTTGTCTTCTCCTCATTGTGCTTCATTGTTGGATCTTGTGAGCTGCCTAACATGATCAAGATCATCTATCTGTAATGATATATGTTGTGTTTGTCGGGATCCGATGGATAGAGAATACCATGTTATGTTAATTATCAAGTTATTGCATATGTGTTGTTTATGATCTTGCATGCTCTCCGTTATTAGTAGAGGCTCTGGCCAAGTTTTTGCTCTTAACTCGAAGAGGGAGTATTTATGCTCGATAGTGGGTTCATGCACTGCATTGACACACTGGGACAGGTGACTGAAAGTTCTAAGGTTGTGTTGTGATGTTGCCACTAGGGATAAAACATTGATGCTATGTCCGAGGATGTAGTTATTGATTAAATTACGCACCATACTTAATGCAATTGTCTGTTGCTTTGCAACTTAATACCGGAGGGGTTCGGATGATAACCTGAAGGTGGACTTTTTAGGCATAGATGCGGTTGGATGGCGGTCTATGTACTTTGTCGTAATGCCCAATTAAATCTCACTATACTTATCATGACATGTATGTGCATTGTTATGCCCTCTCTATTTGTCAATTGCCCGACCGTAATTTGTTCACCCAACATGCTTTTATCTTATGGGAGAGACACCTCTAGTGAACTGTGGACCCCGGTCCATTCTTTAATACTGAAATACAAATCTGCTGCAATACTTGTTTTTACTGTTTTCTCTGCAAACAATCATCTTCCACACAATACGGTTAATCCTTTGTTACAGCAAGCCGGTGAGATTGACAACCTCACTTCGTTTCGTTGGGGCAAAGTACTTTGGTTGTGTTGTGCGGGTTCCACGTTGGCGCCGGAATCCCTGGTGTTGCGCCGCACTACATCCCGCCGCCATCAACCTTCAACGTGCTTCTTGGCTCCTACTGGTTCGATAAACCTTGGTTTCTTACTGAGGGAAACTTGCTGCTGTACGCATCACACCTTCCACTTGGGGTTCCCAACGGGCGTGTGCTTTACGCGTCATCACTAGATGGTCGTCTTCTCCTTATGTGCTTCATTGTTGGATCTTGTGAGCTGCCTAACATGATCAAGATCATCTATCTGTAATACTATATGTTGTGTTTGTCGGGATCCGATGGATAGAGAATACTATGTTATGGTGATTATCAAGTTATTACCTATGTGTTGTTTATGATCTTGCATGCTCTCCGTTATTAGTAGAGGCTCGGCCAAGTTTTTGCTCTTAACTCCAAGAGGGAGTATTTATGCTCGATAGTGGGTTCATGCCTCCATTAAATCTGGGACGAGTGACGAGAAAGTTCTAAGGTTGTGGATGTCTTGTTGCCACTAGGGATAAAACATTGATGCTATGTCCGAGGATGTAGTTATTGATTACATTACGCACCATACTTAATGCAATTGTCCGTTGTTTGCAACTTAATACTGGAAGGGGTTCGGATGATAACCCGAAGGTGGACTTTTAGGCATAGATGCATGTTGGATAGCGGTCTATGTACTTTGTCGTAATGCCCAATTAAATCTCACTATATTTATCATAACATGTATGTGCATTGTTATGCCCTCTCTATTTGTCAATTGCCCGTCTGTAATTTGTTCACCCAACATGCTTTTATCTTATGGGAGAGACACCTCTAGTGAACTGTGGGCCCCGGTCCTATTCTTTACATCGCATACAATCTCATCGCAATTGTTCTTTACTTGTTTTCCGCAAACAATCATCTTCCACACAATACGGTTAATCCTTTGTTACAGCAAGCCGGTGAGATTGACAACCTCACTGTTTCGTTGGGGCAAAGTACTTTGGTTGTGTTGTGCAGGTTCCACGTTGGCGCCGGAATCCCTGGTGTTGCGCCGCATTACATTTCGCCGCCATCAACCTTCAACGTGCTTCTTGATTCCTACTGGTTCGGTAAACCTTGGTTTCTTACTGAGGGAAACTTGCTGCTGTACGCATCACACCTTCCACTTGGGGTTCCCAACGAGCGTGTGCTTTACGCGTCATCAGAGATCTACAGGGCAGCTCTTTGTTCCTCGGCGTAAACTACCCATTCTTGCTAGATTCCCCAGAGCCAGAAGCTCACAACGCTGGCAACACATTTCCGTTGTTCAAGCCGGACAGTGTTTTTGCTGCACCCAACTACATCAACCATATCGTACGGTTCCCAGATTGGTGCCGCATACCAGTTGATGGTGGGGATTCTGTAGGATCGAGTTTTGTTTGTCCTGAGCTAAACTGGGGTGAGTTTCACGAGGTACCGATGTGGTTTGTGCCAACTCTGCCATGGCCAGATATGTGAAACTTAGGTGTAGGTTGTGATTTTATGCTTGTGTGCTATGCTTTCTATCTCAATTTGTGGAACCTTGAATCTATGTATTGTATTTAAATATGTAAATTTAACATTCCCTTGAGCATCGCTGATGTATGTATTTTGTTCTTTATGTTAGATTTTTCAACTACTGTTAAGGAAAACCAACAAAGAAAACCTGGTACTATTATTCGTGCCGCATCTGTACTCGTCTCAGTAGAACCACCGTACTCGGCTTTATTATCAACTTTACCTACCCCAAAAAAATGAAATTACGAACGAAGACCAACATATATAATCTTGTACTCCTTTTCGTGCCGCAAATGTACTCCTCTTAGTATAACCGTCGTACTCGACATTCCTAACAACTATACATACCCCAGATAATCGGATATATGAAGGAAAACCAACCTAACCAACCTGGTACTTGTCTTCAAGCTGCACTTGTACTAGTCTCAGTTTCAAAACTGTACTCTAGAATACTAACAACTGTAACTACTCTAAATAAAAATTGAATGAAAACTAGCAGAAATAGAAGGACCTGCATTTATGATCTCCCAGAACTTCCTGCCACAACTGTACACGTCTGGAAGTATAAGGACCTGTGTGTACACATATATCTGGTTCAAGCCACAAGCAACTGCTTCTTCTATTTATATGCATCTGGCAATAGCTTCTTCCCTCTATTGCACAATTCTCCTATGATAAACTAGAAACTCCTTGTCTGTACAACTTTCAGCAACCATGCCGTATAAACACTTTTGGAAAGAGAGAAGGACCTGGAGCTTATCAAGGTATTGCATAGGCAACTCATATGATAAACAAATAACAACCCAACATGTTTGCTGAAAAATAAAGATGACACACATACCGATTGCTTAACGTAAGACATGGTTCACATCACAGAATTATCGATGTCGAAATTCAGGTACAATGTTCATGCGCAACAAAGGCAAAAACCATGTCCCAACATAGATAAAGTAATCAAAAGCTTAATACAAACAAGACAATGCACTACATCTTGAAATGACATCAACAGAGATAACAACACCCTGTCTACGTGCCTTGATATCACCATAGGATGGAAGAGAAACATCACCACTTGGCAAGCTACTAGTCCCTTCTTTTAGCAAAATCTTCCCATGCGTCAGGATTTATTATCATCCTACCATCAGTGGAAGGATATAACTGTCCAACAACATCTGGTGTGTTATCTACTGATAAAACCACAACACCTGAAGGTTCTAGTTGAAGACCTTGGACAACAATGGTTGGAATTTTCTGCACAGTACAACATAAAATAAACAAACTAAATATATAAACAAGCATGTTCATGTGATGATTTGGACTACAAAAAACATTTTAAAAAGGAGACACATATTACATACTTACCATCAGGGATCTGTTGATGTTTGTGGCAGTGAGTTTGTGGATAAACAATGGTCCCAACCCAGTGCCTCTCCTATTGATAATTTCTCTCCAACTAACCAAGATGTTTGTAGACCAATCAAGTGGCCTTGTGATAACAACAACACTGTGTCTATCATACACTGATAACAAAAAAGCAAAACGAATAAAGTTTGAATAAGCTAATGTTTGTTTAAGGTGGAGACATATTGCATCATAAGTAAAACATATGAAAAAAAAATCATATAACATTCATCTGGTTCTTCATCACTTGATTCACTATAAGAACCACTCGAAGTATCAGCTTGGACATTACTGATCTGGGACGTTGTTGCTGAATTGCAAGGTCCTACTTTAATTTGTCTATCGGAGTTGTTGGCCATTTTAAACATAATGAAATCACCAGGACGAGATTCGGATTTGCATAGAAATTCCTTCCACCCCCAACCATAAAAACTAGTTACCGACTCATTCTCCACGACATTGAAAGTGTAATTGTTGCCTACATAATCAGAGACACGGACTTCACTTCTGCCAGCACATATCATGTTTATCTTTCCTAACATAGCATGGGACATTCTACAAGAAAGGGAAACATGCAAAATCAAAAAAATGATAATAAGTTAATATTTTAAAAACAGAATAAAAATATAAATAATACATTGGTGCATAAATAAATATAGTAAAAAAATGTACCAGCAAATCTTTAGACTTAACCAACAACTTTGATATGAAAAAAGAACAATCCCTTGTTTTGGCCCTGCATGGTCCATCTGGATTACCACAAACATTGCATACCATATTGAAGAAAATCCTGCACACATGGAAAAGGAGATCCGTAAGTAAAGTTTCTTAGTCACCAAAAAAAGCATAAAATGGATGAGCTCACAGAGATTACATGTAATAGATATAGAAAGTATTATTTGTAGATCTGATCTATTAGGGTTAAATCTTCAAATATGATTTGTTTTTAAAAGTTGTTGTCCATGGTACTTACCAGTTTTAGGATAAACATAGCAAAGAAAACGAAGAGACAAAAAAGGCAAAGAAAGAGGAATACAAAAGAATGCAACGAGTTCTTACTGCAAAAACAAGGGGGTAACGGGAATCAACAGACAGAAGAGAAAAGAAATCTATAACCGATACAGCTATGGAGAAGACCCACCGAGATAGAGAAAGAGGACGATTCCTTCGATCTGGTCTGATGGACCAGCAGCACTAGCATAATCTCTCGGCGTGGGTGTAGACCTAGACGTGGGAAGAGGGAAGAGGGAAGAAGAGTGAGAATAGCTGCAAAGTGATAAGATTGTCTGTATATTGAAGCCGAGCCGTCTCACCTCCCCAACGCTATAGCATTAAAAAACCGGAGTAATAAAAGCATTTGACTCGGGCAGTAATAAAAGCATTTTGACTCAGATGCTCCCTCCATACCGGATAACTAGGCATATAACCTGACGCAGCGGGACCTACGTAATCCCTGACTGGCTCCTAATTTGCGCAGTGAAACGTTCTGATGAGTAATTGGAAGAGGCGAAGCAGCAGTTTCGTGCATGCTAATATTCCGTGCATGCATTGGCTTCATTAGCACCACTGTACCCATCGTTCTGTACCTATGCCAGAGTAGTGGGGATATGAAAGAAAAAAGGACTGTAAACCATCATAGAAAAAAGGTACTCGTCTTCGAGAGGCACCTGTACTCTACTCAACAGGAAGACTGTACTCGAGACTTCTAGCAACTGTACACTACAGATAAGATAAACTATTAACTAAAAGCCAACATAAACAATCTGGTAATCCTCTTCGTGTCGTACCTGTACTTGTCTTAGTTGCAACTTTGTACTCTAGGTTATGAACAACTGTACCTATCCCATAAAAGCAGAGAAACAACGAAACCAACGAAAAACAATATGGTAATCCTCTTCATGCAGCACTACGTACTCGGTTCAGTTCCACCATTGTACTCCACAAGCCTTGCACCTGTACATAGAGAAAACAGAGATCTTTCCAGAGAAACAAACAGAAACATGGTCCCGTACTCCTCTTGTTGCGGATGTTGTACTCGTCTATTCTTCAATGCTGTACTCCACAAGCCTTGCACCTGTACCTGCACTAGAGAAAACGGATATCTTTATGGAGAAACAAACATAAACATGGTCCCGTACTCCTATTGGTGCGGACGCTGTACTCGTCTGTTCTTCATAGCTGTACTCTTCAAGCCTTGCACCTGTACCTGCGCTAGAGAAAACAGAGATCTTTCCAGAGAAATAAACAGAAACACGGTCTCGTACTCCTCTTGGTGCGGACGCTGTACTCGTCTCTCCTTCATTGCTGTACTCCTCAAGCTTTGCACCTGTACATGCATTAGAGAAAACAGATATCTTTATGGAGAAATAAACAGAAACACGGTCCCGTACTCCTATTGGTGCGGACGCTGTACTCGTCTGTTCTTCATAGTTGTACTCTTCAAACCTTGCACCTGTACCTGCGCTAGAGAAAACGGAGATCACAGAAACACGGTCTCGTACTCCTCTTGGTGCGGACGCTGTACTCGTCTCTCCTTCACCGTTGTACTCCTCAATCCTTGCACCTGTACCTGCACTAGAGAAAACGGATATCTTTATAGAGAAACAAAGGGAAACACGGTCTCGTACTCCTCTTGGTGCGGACGCTGTACGCGTCTATTCTTCATAGTTGTACTCCTCAAGCCATGCATATGTACCTGCACTAGAGGAAAATGGAAATCTTACCAACTGTGCCTACTGTCTAGTGTACGCTGTTCTCCAGGCTCTTACCAACTGTACCTACCAAACTATACTCGGTTCGGTTTCACCGATGTACTCGACAGTCATATCAACTGTACCTATTGCAAGAAAGTGTTGCAAAACGCTGTACTGTAGGCTCTTCGTTCCACAGCTGTACCTGTCCTAGTTGCAACGTTGTACCGTAGGCTCTTAATAACTGTACCTATCCCGCAGAAGCTGCAAAAATGGACGAAACAAACAGAAACAATCTGGTACTCCTCTTTGTGTCGAACCTATGCTCGTCTTAGTTCCAATGTTGTACTCAAGGTTATTAACATTTGAACGTATCCAAAACAAGACAAAACCTGAACGAAAACAAACAGAAACTATCTAGTGCTCTGCTCACATCCATCTCACATTGTATTAATCACTCTTACCAACTGTACCTACTACAATGAAGCCCGTAGTGAGCAGCGAACATGCCACAAATCGCCAGCAAGGTACAACCATCCATGCTCCCAGACGGTCGACACCTTCCATATCTCCTGCTTCGGGCTCACCTCTCGCAATAGGGCATAGCCCGGATCGTACCGAGCGTACGCACTGGCAAAGGCGTCCGGACACAAGATACATTCATATAAAAAATGTCTATTTCAAACATTTCGGGGATACCAACAAACCAGAAAAACAATGCAGACAACAGATACATTCATACCAAACAAGGACTAGTTCAAATAAATAAGCAAATATGTGTTCAGAAGAAACAACATTACAACTTTTCCTGACAGGGTAGCACTTCATTGAAAAAAGAGGTGGGAACACACTCCCGGCAAAAGCTTAAGCAAATAAACTAATAGTTCATACGAGGCATAACTAGTACTGGACAACTTAGGTGTGCCTGGTCTAGCATTGATAACCAATGGATATCTTCAACTTGTCCTTCAACAAACACTTGATTCCTCGTTCATCTGACATTGCAATAACTTATATATATATTTATGCTGACTCAACAACATCCCAGGTGTCATTGATGTTCTGCCTGCTATAAATTGACTTGAACGATCCATCAAAATCAGGGTGTCTTTTCCTTACAGTAGCAACTTTATAAAACTTTAACATCAAGCGAGCACATATGAAGAAGTGATTTATGGAAGTGTAATCAAACGCGTAACGATTGGAGAACTTCAAGTACAACGAGCCTTCCTCATCAACAGCCCACTTCACATCTGGCAAGTTTGCAACACGCAATGCGTACACAAAATCCTTAGGGCCAGCAAAATACTTCAACTCCACCCTGAGCAAACAATCAGCAGGCCCTTCCTCCAAACCAAGGATCCACATTGTTGTCGCGGACAGTGTTGTGTTCTGATGCAGCTCCACATCTTCAGGTGGCGTACCAAATCCCCTCGGATAGTTCAGTATATCCATCCCTTCGTGTACAACAAGGAACTGTTGCACATTGTCGTAGAAAAAGCTATCTTCACTTGGTGGCATCAAACTAAGAGTTCGAATCTTAATACATATGATCAACTTATCATCATGCTTGAACATGATTCGTTCTGAACCAAACAAGTACGTATCAAATGGATTACTGCATCTATCAAGCAGCTGAGAATTGTTGGATGTTGATCATGTATCTTATTGGAGCAGTGAAAAGTGACTGCACTGTGTGTATTGCGTTGAACAAACTCTCAGTTCGAAAAGAGAAACAAACACACACAAGCATCACATATCGTTCACTGCACCAGGTTCCAGCCCCAGGTACTCCAAAACAAAACGTGAAACAACGGGCCTCCTACTCTCCTCACGTGCCATAATGTGCTTTCTGTCCAAACAAATATACACATGTGTTACATGCATTCAATGATAAACTTATTAGACTATATTCCTTCCCATTTATTTTCCATTTATACCGTAAAAACCAAACAATAAACTATAATTTTATCAGTGCATACATAGTACATTTTACTTGCAAAATAGAGTCAGAAAAGAAAAAACAAACTAATTGCATACAGCCACCCAAATACCATAGATGCAACAAACACGAGTACAAAAAACAACAGAAGGACAAAAATGGTACACAAAACTAGCATGTGTTATACCAATAATAGACAGATATGTACTGAAAATGTTTTCAAAACATATATGTCTACACAACAGGAGCATGCATTATACTCAAAAATACAACCATGTATAGTTGCACAACAGCAGCATGTACTATTTCTGAGTTTCAGATGAGGTTGTCGTACCAGATATCTCAACTGCAGTAGGCTGAGGTAGGATAAAATCAATTCAAGTGTAACCTACATAGTTTTGCAACATCCATATGTCAACAAACTACCAATGAAATATGACAGCATAAATATATGAACAAAACATCAATATTAGGTGGACAAACATCAAAATCAACTGTCGGATCTGTCTATTTCAGCAGTTCAAGGATAATCATTGTTTTACCAGAAGAAAAATGCCACCGGTAGAGGAATGAGGGTCTCCGAGGACCCTGGCAACAAGGAATGAGGGTCTCCGAGGACCCTGGCAGCGAGGAATGAGGGTCTCCGAGGTCTGTGGCCCCTAAGAATCCTCCCGGCGATGAACCACCGAAGCAAATCTCCCCACCCCTCCCCCCAGGCGATCTCATTTCCCCTTGCAAAATGTCTCCCACACTACAGTTTGAACAGGGGGAAGAGGGTCCCGGGTCTTATCCAGAACAGAGAGGGAGGCCATGGTGAGATACGTGCTCGCGCGCAACGCTTACACCTGTGACCTAAATGAGAACACTTGGCCACACACATTAATGATTTAAGTTCAGAGATTTGAGACTTTACGATTCCAACCTCGAAGCACATCCAACGGCACCATGGCATCTGCCGTTCCGCATTCGCGGCAGATATCCTAGCAACGTGTCTGCGAATTTCCACCGGGTACTGCCACGTGCCAACGCGTACCCTGACGACGGCACCATGGCAACCGCAGTATCGTGACATCGCTTCTGCCACGTGCCACCGGGTAGACACGCAGCTTGGTTGAGCTATTATTAACATGCTGCACTCGTGTTCGTGCCGCGTCTGTACGCGTGCATGTAGCACCAGTATACTACATACTCTCAGGAACAATACTTACCCTGGAGAAACAACAATCTACGCATGATGCCGTGAAGTCTAAAAAACCCCCAAATTTGCGCGAGAACCGACCAGTCCACGACACACCCTTCCTCCTCAATGGCGACTCCCTGCGACTACAGCGATGGGTTAGTTGGTGGAAGACGCGGCGGTCACTGCGACGACTATGGCGATAACGTCTTGGAGTCCTGCGACACCTCGAACCCAGTCGCGGGCGACTTGTCGCTGTTCCCGGTGGCTGCGTCAGCATTGGTGAAGGTGTGGAAGGAGCGCCCGGCTGAGAGCCATCGGTGGACCTCATCACTCGGCGGCGTCGAGTAAGTTTGCTTCCCTCCTCTGTAATTTTTGCAGCACCGTAACCCAGGAAAATCTAGGGTTTGGCAAGTTCCAGAATTTTGATTTGATTGTCCTTTGGTTTTTTCGTAGCTTGGAGGAGGAAGTGTGGGATGTTAGGTTTCACCTAGATGGAAAAGATAACTTGGAGAGGAAACTAAGCAAATCTTACATTACCTATACCAATATGCTAGCAATGTTAGAGATACAGGGATATGACCGGGGTTACAGCATGTACTATGTAAAAGAAGAGGGGGCAGACATAGCAGGGATGGCACTCATCAACAACATGATTGACGTTGAAGAAATGCTGGAACTGTATAAGGATGCCGAATGTGTTTCCATTACTGTAACCAAGGGTGAATCAGGTCTGCATGCAGATATAAACATAAAAACAATGTGAAGAACAAATTATTATATCTGAAATAGGGGTGCCTGTTGTTTATTCAGTAGATATGCAGGGTGTGCTGACTAAACAAACAAATTACCACTTAGTACATGTTGTTCCTATATCTGCAATGTATGAGGATTATGTGTCGACTCAAAAAAGCCAGGTTCCAGTGATTACAAAAGGTTCAGATGATGATATGTACTCTAGCCCCACCGGGTCACAAAGTTTTTCAGACTCCACCGAAGGATTCAGAGTACAATTATGTAGATGTTGAGCACACTGATAATTTAGACAAAAAGAAGAGGAAACTTGTTTCTCCATCTGACGCCACGTCAACAAAGAGACCAAAACGTACTGCAAGAGATCAACGCGATTCTGTGGCACAGTATAGACCAAAGAAGTTCAAACACCAATGCAAAGCAAAAAGACTGTACAACCTCCTAGTGACATCAAACAAATTTGCATCGTAAGTACTTTATCATGCACTGCATAATGTTCATATTTTCAACTTGTTAATTTTAACCTTTTGATTTCCTTGCAGAACTGAGGTATTCAATGCACCAGTTATGCACAGTGCTATTCCTGACTTCAATGTACCAAACGATGGGGCTGACATTGGTAGACAATTTAGTAGTGGTCAGTTACTGGATGGTACTACCTTGGACTACATTGACGAGATGAGGAGTACCTCCGATTTGTACGCTACTGGAGAACGAGTGTTGTTAATCCAAGGATTTATCATGGTATACATTGCAGTCAACAATATATGTTGCACTATAAAAATGATTATATTGTACAGTAACTACTGATATAATCTATGTTTGCAATGTATAATGCAGCATATTCTCCAGGTGGGTATTTGGAATCATACACAAGAACAAATAGAAGAAGCATCTCAAAAAAGGGATCAAACATTTAACTACACAGAAGATTTCGATCTGCAAACTGCACTGGACACCTTCCCTAGATATGTTGACAAAGGAAAGAGCCTTCTTGACGCAAAACTTGTAAGCTCCCTACTTCTAAAGGTGCAATACAATTACAGCATAGAGAACTACATTTTTCTTATTCCTATATGTCCAATTTCCAAACAAATATTGATGCCGTACTTCAAAAGTTATCACTATACTTTGTATGTGATGAACAAATACAAAAAACAGTTCGAAATATTGGACTCTAGAAACTATGCTGACACAAAGGGATGTACTCCACAGTATACAAGGAGCACATACCATACGGAATGCGATATCATAGTAAGTAGAGAATAATTTTCCATGCTTTCAAAATAATAATATTTGTTGTTGTGAATCATTAGTTTGGAATCATTTATTTCCTGATTCCTATAGATGGCAAGGATGGAACTTGTGCTCAACACGAGTATATGGTTTAGACGCATACAATGCAAGTAATCAACCAAAAAGATGGGTTTTCCTTGCAAACAAGCCAATATATATCAGGTGCCCACACCAAGGAGTAAATCAGTGCGCATTTTACTGTCTGATGGGTGCGTACCTATACGATGGAAATGTTCCGTTGGGTAAAAGTGAAGGATATCAGTCAATTCTAAATGATCATGTAAGTGTTAGTGAACTACACATTGTTAATAAGATACAGTGTTTATAAGATATGCAGTACTTACATGTCAACATTTGTAACTACTATTGTCTTCGTCCATTGCAGCCCTTTATAAACGACATAAAAGCTGAGTATTTGTACATCTTAATATTCACCGTGCACAACAAGGCCAATTTGCCAAAGGAAATCATAGCATTAAAACCTTCATGCTCATTTTATGAGTGAACAAGTCATAGTAAGAATGTTCACATGTTCAAAACTGAATTTTCATAAAACAATTAAATGTCTCATATATTTATTAACTTGTTATTCACTTTTTCCTACTATATTTTGAAGAACATCCCCTATGGTGAATGGTGGAGCACTACACATGAATCGTATGTGTCGGTTCATTTCCTCGAATACCTTTTGATGCTGTTTGGTGACAAAAACTTGAATACATTGTGATGCTCTTAGATCTTAGTACTTGTGTTGAACCTTTATCGTGTACTGTAAAACTATATCGTGTAGAACTTTGTATCCACTATAATCCAGTTTTTTTATGCATTTTACAAGTAAGTACTTGTGTTGAACTTGCCCTTTTATCTGGTGTTTTACTGATGAGTCGCATACTAGTGAATATGCTGCAGTATGTACTTTTGTATCAGTACTTATGTATCACATAGAACCGAAAACTTCCAAAAAAACATGAATAAACACTCTGTACTCATGTTGGTGCCTAATATGTACTCGTGCAACCTTGACAACTCTACTCGACCCTTCTAGCACCTATCCCTTCCCAGAGAAAACAAAACTTGCAGAAATCATATAGAAACAGTCATGTACTCCTTTTGGTGCCAAACCTGTATTCATGCAAACTTCACGACTGTACTCGTTGTAGGATAACGTTGCATAGAAAACAAAAATTTTCCTACCGCGAACACGCAATCCAAGCCAAGATGCAATCTAGAAGACGGTAGCAACGAGGGGGTATCGAGTCTCACCCTTGAAGAGATTCCAAAGCCTACAAGATGAGGCTCTTGTTGCTGCGGTAGACGTTCACTTGCCGCTTGCAAAAGCGCGTAGAAGATCTTGATCACGATCGGTTCCGGCGCCACGAACGGGCAGCACCTCCGTACTCGGTCACACGTTCGGTTGTTGATGAAGACGACGTCCACCTCCGTTC